>NC_091121.1:191587681-191960181 GCF_040183065.1 Periplaneta americana
CTGTAAACACATTGATCGAAGACATCTTTCAGTGTATGATACTCTCCATATGACCGAGACGATCGGTCGTCCGTAATGCTTCGGTTGGGTGTTTTGCTTTCTGCGGAGTCAGGACACGCGGCAGCCAGCCTGCGGAGCGAGCGACCGATCGCGCGTATTATCGTGACTCTCGGTCGGTCGTTCTTAATGAAATGTAGAGCTCTACTCAATGTACGACTTAGATCAGTGATGTCAAAGCAAGCGCATTTTTCTGACCTTGACGTCGAGCGTGGGCATTAAGCGCTAGATATGAAAGGAGGAAGGATTATGTATATGAATAAGCAACCTATTGGATTAAGAAAACAGTGGTGTACAAACTTCAAACGGAACGTGACATTTTATGTCGTTATTTTTATATGGCTTCTTTATGTTTGTTATTTTCTATATTGTCTGTAAAACGAAAGTACTGACACCAATTTCTTAATATTGCAGTTGTTTTTTTTATTTTACTGGGTTATTTTACGACGCTGTATCAACATCTAGGTTATTTAGCGTCTGAATGAAATGAAGGTGATAATGCCGGTAAAATGAGTCCGGGGTCGAGCACCGAATGTTACCCAACATTTGCTCGTATTGGGTTGAGGGAAAACCCCGGAAAAACCTCAACCAGGTAAATTGCCCCGACCGGGATTCGAATCCGGGCCACTTGGTTTCGCGGCCAGACGCGCTGACCGTTACTCCACAGGTGTGGACTATTGCATTTGTGTTTTAAACGTTAATAACATAATAAAGATTAAAGAAGGAATATTCACATAAATTCCATAATAACTACAACTATACTGTACTAAGCGAATTAAACTCATCATTCATAAAGAAACTGGTATCCCAAAGAAAGACACTGAGTATGACATGGTAAGTTGAAATTGATATTGATGTATCTTTAGCCTTATAAAAGTAATCAAAACAATATTAGAATACACAGCAAAGTTTCCTAGGTATATTATGTTTTAACAGTAACTAATATTCCATAACAAAACTCTTATCGCATTATGCTTTTAAGGTGATATTGATACGCAACTTCCTGTTATCAGAATATTAAATTATTTCGAAATCTACTGAAGCTATAGAGCTGACGTTTTTAGAACACATGGGCACATATCTTTTGTTTACGATGTAACAGTAGTTGCTTTGTTAATTCATTTCCTTACAAACATTTTCCATGCGAATATTTTCAAACATTTTAATACACTATCTTCAGTAATACGTACAGTATTTACGGTATATTAGATTTACGAAAACGTGGTTTTAGTATCTATAAGGCTACTAAATAAAAATATTTGAAAATTTCGCCTTTCTGTAAAAAAGTTTAGAAAATATTTATTTTGAATAAAAAAAGCAACCTTGTGAAAAATGAGCATTAAAATTAAAACTTACATTCTTATAATGCACTTATACTTCTCAGACAAATCTAAAAATTACCATGGATACAGTTTTAATAAGTTCTCTTCCCTTTATCTATTGAATCAGTGCTGGCCATCCCTGTATATAGCTCGACCAAGCGGCATATACTACCTCTTTCGTCTGTCTCTTTCCTTTCCGCTGTAAGGCGCTCAGGCTCTCCTGGGCTCTGAAGCGCGCGCTTGCTCCTATGGGCATCAGTTGACATCACTGGCTTAGATGATGCACATTCGACACCTGGTAAAGATCTTAGTTATATCTGTCATAGTTTGAAACTACAAAGAAATTGTATCTAAAATAATTGAAAAACTCAATCTTCTTCACACCTCATGGTCTATTGCCAAAATGTTGTACTGTCACTGTTCCATGTCCTTCACCGTCTCCTGGCTTCGTATATGTGCTACTGACTATTACTCCACTGCCTTCTCCATTGGTGGTGCTGGACGATGACTGACTAGTCACAAATCCACTGATCTCAGCACCTCCCGTCTCTGTAGTCACAGGCACGACCTGTATTTCTGGGAGCCCAGAACAACTAGCAGATGCAGTTATGTTGGCGCAGTGAACAACGCTATTAAGCTTGGCCATCTTCTCTTTCAGAATTCTGATCTCTCGTTCAAGATATGCGACCCTGTTTACCAGAAGATTATAGTTTCCTTGACCCGCGAAAGGGTTGATTAGTGGTTGGAAATTGAAGACTGGCAGAGGGGGTAGAAATGATGTAGGTTCCGCCGGGGGTGCTTCTCGCCGCAACACATAGTGAGTCATGTGCCTCAAACGGGGTTTGGACGGCGGGTCTTTCGGTTTGTCCCAGAAGAATATGTTCTGTCCTTTGTCAGCTTGTTTCAGATGGCGAGGTTTGATGACATGGATGATACTTGACACTACCAGTTTTGGTTTCGAGGTGGCTTCTGGTGGGATACCTGAGAAGAAGTAAACAATTATAAGTGTTCATTTTCTCTTCCTTCTCTACTTGTGTATTACTTAATCTATTAGAATATTTCAATCGTTATATATTTACTTCTTTATTAAATATATGTTTCAAATGTATTGTCTTCAAGAACAGTTCTTTATAACAATGCTATTCATTTTCGCTACTATGTGTCAGATATTAATCTATACTAATAATAAATCTGTAGCAGAAATTTTTCTGGTAATTTTCGATTTTCCAAAAATAATTGGTCCTAACATATATAATTAACCACCCTGAAACCGAAAATCGCTTTTTTGAAATTTTTGTTTGTATGTATGTCTGTCTGTCTGTCTGTCTGTATGTTTGTTACCTTTTCAGGCGATAATGGCCGAACCGATTTCGATGAAAATTGGAATATAAATTAAGTTCGTTGTAACTTAGATTTTAGGCTATATGGCATTCAAAATACATTATTTAAAAGGGGGGTTATAAGGGGGCCTGAATTAAATAAATCGAAATATCTCGCTTATTATTGATTTTTGTGAAAAATGTTACATAAGAAAAGTTTCTTTAAAAATAATTTCCGATAAGTTTTATTCCTTGAAAAATTTTGATAGGACTGATATTTAATGAGATAAATGAGTTTTAAAATTAAAATAACTGCCATCTAAGGCCGTGTAATGAATTAAAAAACAAATGACTTCGTCTATAAGGGGCCTTGGACAGCAACAATCGAAAGCTATGAAAGATAGCCTACAGATAATGTTTCTGTGTTTGTATGAAGTAATATCGGAAGCTAAATTAACCGATTTGTATAATTAATTATTAATTCACCGTTGGAAAGTGTAGTTTCTCTAGATGGACATAATGCTATAAAGTTATTACAGTAACTTCTGAGTGAATCGAGGACAGGTAAGATTGAAATAGCTTCTTATGGACAGAAAACTTGATAGGCTATTCTGTACATTCGTTTCCTGTATGTCCTAAAATAATTTTTATGTCCAAATGAGTGGTCTCTGGATCAAAATGATCGCATTTTAATTATGCAAATACAATTTAAATTAAGTAACATAATAAACGATTTATCCTTCTATCAAACACGAATGTTCCCTGGACCCAATGTCTTATTTTAATTATGTAATTACTTTATATTTATTTCTAACGGGTGCAGCGGAGCGCACGGGTACGGCTAGTACAATAATAAGTTAAGAATTGATTCAGCATTCTTTATTGCAACATATAATTATTGGTAGGTGATCTTGCTACCGTTTTTATCTGTTTCGAGTAATCGAATCATGGAAATCAACAAGAACCTAACTCCCGGTAACCAAATTTTTCAGGAGAGAGAATAAACTGTTTTATGGCCATGTTTTATGCCCAATCATTCTGCTTCTTTTTTAATAGTTGCATTTCCTTAATGTAAACCAGCTGTGAATATAACAATAGCTATAATTATAATAAGTTCTCGTATAAAAATATTATATGTGCCTAAAATTAGGTGGTTTTTGATTTCCATAGAAAGTAAAATAACAAACTATCATATTCGATACTTGTTTTATATTGCAATGATACAGAAACACAAGAAATATGAAGAAAAATGATCTATTGATATTTTGAAATCCGTAGGCCTATTTATAGCAATTAATGTAATATTTAGAACCACAGCCATTACCCCCATCCTAAAAGTCAAATAGTTCCCATTTCCTAAGTTTTATTTTCTTCCACAGAATTTGTTAACTTCCTAACTTCAGTTACATGTTTTGTTCAACGAATATTAAATACATGAAATATTCATACATATTCCGTATCAGATTCACTTTAATCGTTTGTGCTAACTGCACTATCATTATCACATAGATTGAACAGTTTTCTTTAACCCAGATAAGACTGACGTCCTATATAAAGGAACCGGACGTTTTATTTTTTTAACATTGCTGTGTAAGATTTTCATAGTCGGCAATCATGATACCATAATCCTTATGTGTTATAAATTGCCTCCAATTTTTTTCTTATATTTAGTCTGCCATAGTCATTGTTATTAACATATTTGTGTGAAACGTCCGGTGTCCTATATGTAGGACGTCAGTCTTATCTGGGTTAATACAAATGAGCATTATCTGATAGAAACTGCATTAAGTTTCACTTATTTTCTGCTTTTTCAAGGGGATAAAAGAACTGTACTTCGATGCTGTAGGAAATGGTACATTCTAGTGTATTTGATTTCTGTAAGCTGAACCTACTGCATACTACAGCTTTCATTACATTGCTGACAGTAATATCATGTTTGTGTAGATAAGAGTATCTCAAAACCTTACATCCTGAAATCAAAAAGGAATTTGCTAGTACCGGTATGTCTTTCGTTCTTCTGTTTGCTACATTCTTTCTGAAAATGATTTTTGAACTCAAGGAACGTGGAATGTTTCACCTCAACTACAATGAACTTCACGTCATCACGTACTATGTTGTACCAGTCACTGGGTGTGTCTACTTTGTCCTGTTTCTGTTCTTTTTTCAGTTACACCAAAGTCTCTACATTGGGAAAGTAACGTGCATTGTAATGGGAAATCGTGGCTCAATATACTTGAATTCCGCTGTTGCACCAAAGTTATTTACCCATATCTGCCAAAGGTGGAATTCATCAGAAACATTTGTGATTGGAACAGAAAGATTTTGCTGAAAGTCGAAAGTCATTGTTTCAGTGGCATTCTTCTCTTCTGGAAGTTTCTTATGCTGCTGCAATTCTGTGTAAAAGATTTTTGTTTTATCTTGTACATCTCCCCCCTAACTGAACCTTTAATAAATAATCCATACATTTATCTAACTAGTAAAGTACGTGACATATCTAATGGGCTACTCAGTATGGAAATTTACGAATACCATATGACAATCCATCCACAGGGTTGTAAAGTATTTGATCTACTGCGGTGATTCCCAAGCATATCTTGCGGTGATAAGCCTGAAGTCAACATCTTGAATGAATTTTAACACGCGCCTCTGTCACACCATAAAGGCTACAAAATTCTGTGAGGCAAAGTATATGCTTCTCAGCTCTTAACTTTATTTTATAGACATAAGAAACTGAATATTTAATTCATGGGACGAGATTGCACCAATGCCTGTAGATATGCATCCTATGCCAACGTGTTGCCTCCTGTTCCCATTAGTATGTCTGATTACAAAAACATTGTATCTTAATTATCTCATTTCATATCACCTTAAAATATTTTTTAATTTCTTGGGCTCATGTTATTTTAACAAGTATCAATAATAACAACTCCAATATCCTGACAAAATATGGAGTGTATTCTTTGTTGTAGTGTGAAATACATTATTATACACTTTTCAATCAAATTTATATTATTTTTATTTTATATTCAAAAAGATTCGTATCATTCACAAATTAAATTCAAAATATCATACCCGACTTAAAAAAAAAGTTATTCGAGAGTAATTAATTTTCATACCAGTGTGTCACATGTTTAATGGCAATGTATGAGTACACACATATCTTTAGTTCACAATAAGAAAATAACATAAATTGCATATTATCCCTCCAAAAAAGACTGTGTTTCTAGCTTTGGGATCTCTTTTCGAGGATTTTTCTCTTTATATCATGCACTTCTACAAGTCCTTGAAGGTACACAGGTACACATCTTGTTCATTTTTGCTTTCAAATGACGTAGTTTTATTAAAAATGTCTATTCTCTCTGGTACAGGCACTGTACTATCATAGATCAATGTTGATTATTTTTTCTTCTACAGAACTCTTGGAACTACACTCACTGTCCAACACCTTGACAAGAAGTGCATGATGGCAAGTGCGTCATGGCTGTATCATGGCGTTAAGCGTTAAAGCCGCATAGTCCGGGACTGATGTGGTTTTGAAAGAACTTAATATTTTAAGATTTTATATAATGCTTAGTAATGATCGGACTCATGTTGTTTTGACTGGAAATTATGCGTCTACCCATAGTGGTTCCTATAGTACCGGTAACTCATTTTCGTAACAATGTGGACTCGTGTGGTTTTACAAATGACCGATCCAATTGATATGTATGTTTATCATGGTCCTTTCTTTTAATATAGCCTACTTCGTCAAAACATCAATAGCTGTTGCCAACAAATTGTTCATAAAAACTGTTGTAAATTATTTAACACACTGGCCCGGTTTCTTCAACCTTTGTTAAATTATAACAGTGTGTTATTCCATTTTAACTGTAAACTTAACAGTTGAAGCATTTCTTCAACTACTCTTAATACTAACAGGCTGTTAAAACCTATGTTAATTTAACTGCCCAATTTCATGCAGTTAAATCATTTAACTCTCTGTTAGCATAGAAGTATCCAATATGGCTGGTGCGTTAGATGCTGACCTTATGTATGTATATATGTATGTATGTATTTTATTCACACTGCAATGGGTATATACCCGGTGGCAGTGGTAACTAATTACACTCAATATGACAATAATAACTTATTAATTAAAAATACAGTTAATAATAATGCCAATAATTAATACAAATAATTAATATTAACAATAATTAATAATAATAATAATAGTAGTAATAATAATAATAATAATAATAATAATAATAATAATAATAATAATAATAATAGGGAATATCCTAAATTAAATGAAGCACGATCACTTAAAATAACATTTAAAATAAATATAATTTGTATCTTAAATCTAAGTTCGAACTGAAACCCACGAGTATGCTATGTTCATATCTGCACAAGTATACCTTTCCACATTACACTCATTTCGCTGTCAACTCACTCACTGCACTGTAACTACGACACATTTCACTGATTTTATCCTGATTTCATTAACACTTCAAAAACATTTCACTGTTCAAATACTTTGCACTGCCACTATAAACTATAAAGTTCCCCTGACAGGAACACGTTTCACTGACACAACACACTTCATTGACACAACACACTTCACTGACACAACATAATTCTTCACTGATACAACATTTCAATAACAAAATATCATTTACATCCTTTACATACTGTGTATAATTACCGTCTATTAGTAAAGTCCTTAAGCCTATTTTTAAATACGTTTTTGGTTGTTGGTAAAGCCTTTAATAAGTCTGCAGGTAAAGTATTCCAGTCCCTGATAGTACGATTGAGAAAAGAAAACTTTCCAGTGTCCGTCCTCTCTCTTCTCTCCCTCAATTTATATGAGTGGTCGATTTATATGATTTATATATCTGGATTATTTAGAAAATGATATCCATGAATACATAAACAGAGCGAATGATTTCTGTGATTTGACAGAACAGAACTTCATACAAAGGTATAGGCTATTTTCTGCCAAGCCTCACTTTTCGCTTTCAGAGTAGATCCGTTTGTTTGTTTATTCTCAATAATTGCTTTATACTGCGAAATTGTTGCCAGCAGAAGGCTTCCCTCGAAGGAACAGAAATTAGTCCCACGATTTCTTTTTGTTCCAGTGTTTTCCATTTCATAACAGCAATAGAAAGACTTCTATTCTCTCTGAATCAAACAACGGAAACAAGCGAGAATCGCAATTGTCAGAGTTCAGAAAACAGAAGTGAGCCTATACTTGTTGATAGGTTATGGTTAAACTCTAGAATCTCTGGTCCTAACAGAGAGTTAACAAACAGAATGTTAAAATGTGAAATGTAAAGTTGAAGAAACGCAATATTTTAACAGCAATTCATACTTTTAACTAACAGTTAATTAACGCTATGTTAGGTGCATTTTAACAAAGGTTGAAGAAACCGGGCCATTATCATAATAATAAGACGCCAAGCCTCACTTTTTGCTTTCAACTTAGATACGTTTGTTTGTTTATTCTCATTAATTGGTTTATACTGCGAAATAATTTCCAGGAGAAGGTTTCTTTCGAACGAAGAGAAATTAGTCCCACGATTTCTTTTTGTTCCAGTGTTTTCCATTTCATAACAGCAATACCAATACGCCGCTCCACGCTATTGTGATACAGACGAGGAAAGAAGCAGAAATCAAACCTGAGAAAATAGAAAGACTTCTATCCTCTCTGAATGAAACAACGGAAGCAAGCGAGAATTGCAATTGTCAGAGTTCAGAAAACAGAAGTGAGCCTATACTTGGTTATAGGTTATGGTTAAACTCTAGAATCTCTGGTCCTAACAGAGAGTTAACAAACAGAATGTTAAAATGTGAAATGTAAAGTTGAAGAAACGCGATATTTTTAACAGCAGTTCATACTTTTAACTAACAGTTAATTAACGCTATGTTAGGTGCATTTTAACAAAGGTTGAAGAAACCGGGCCATTATCATAATAATAAGACGCCAAGCCTCACTTTTTGCTTTCAACTTAGATACGTTTGTTTGTTTATTCTCATTAATTGGTTTATATTGCGAAATAATTTCCAGGAGAAGGTTTCTTTCGAACGAAGAGAAATTAGTCCCACGATTTCTTTTTGTTCCAGTGTTTTCCACTTCATAACAGCAATACCAATACGCCGCTCCACGCTATTGTGATACAGACGAGGAAAGAAGCAGAAATCAAACCTGAGAAAATAGAAAGACTTCTATCCTCTCTGAATGAAACAACGGAAGCAAGCGAGAATTGCAATTGTCAGAGTTCAGAAAACAGAAGTGAGCCTATACTTGGTTATAGGTTATGGTTAAACTCTAGAATCTCTGGTCCTAACAGAGAGTTAACAAACAGAATGTTAAAATGTGAAATGTAAAGTTGAAGAAACGCGATATTTTAACAGCAATTCATACTTTTAACTAACAGTTAATTAACGCTATGTTAGGTGCATTTTAACAAATGTTGAAGAAACCGGGCCATTGTCGTAAAATAAGGCTAGAATAAGAGAAAAAGGAGAAGATGATGGAAATGATGGAAACGGAAAAAAAAAAGATTAAAGATGAAGAAGAGAAAGAGTAGGTGCTCGTGGTGATGATAGCAGTGGAAGCGGTGTGGCTGTGAACATTGACGTCCTGTTGGCAGTCGTAGACATTGTTGCCGTAGTAATTAACTACCACACAGTGCTGAGGTGCTCATTAGGTAGAAAGAAGGAGCAGCCCTTACCTGTGCTGAAATCCGATCGTACTGCAGCGACGGACAGCACCGCCACAATTAGCGTAATCAGCATGGCTCTGAGGTGAAAGAAGGGACTTCCTAATTTATACCGGCCACATTAACGATTGCTGTTTAGCGTGATGCTTTGTTTCGTGCCCGCTTAACGATCCGTGGGGGAAAACCACAATTATCTCCTATGTGTGTCGCAAGAGCCTCTCAGTCGATATTTGTACAAACTCCGCGTTAAATGCTTTCAAATTATCTCGCAAGAGAAGTCACGTGTCGTTAACATTATTGAAATTATTTCATATACTTATCTAGCCTGTTGTCCATCCTTAAGAACAAAACAAGAAATGCCTTCATGTTGCTATTGATTGACCACAGTTCAACAAATTCTGTAATTAATTATTATTCTCGGACAGCTAGATTGTCAGCTTTGCATGCCAGACAATGGCGTTCAAAATGTTTGACTGTTCACAGAATTATCAGTTATTAAGACAAGTTTTTGTATCTCTGAGCTCTCCAAATTCTCCGTTGTTATCCATCCAGAGAAGATAATAATAATAATAATAATAATAATAATAATAATAATAATAATATTATTATTATTTAAAACAATAACTCAACAATTTGGTGAACTCTAAACTGACTTTACCAAAGACTGCTATCGGACTGTAATGGCCGGTTTCTCCAAGTATTGTTAGAACACTTAACGACTGTTAAACCCTCAACAGTTTGTTAAATACAGTTCTTTCATGTCTTCAACACTAGTTTGGCTTAACAGATTGTTAACTGTTTGTTAACTTTAATGGCCAGTTTATCCAAGTAATGTTTAATTTTGCTTAACGAATGTTAAATTAACAGTCTCTTTATTTTTAACGCTTTGTTAATGTATTTTCCATTTGTTCAACATAATTTTGTTTAAGGTAACCAGCACTTAACTATAACGTCTGTTAGCACTATTTTAACTGCTCAACAGCAGTTGGTAATGATTCTACACATGTAAGACAATTTTTGATTGGCTAAAATTAATCTTTAAATTCTATATTATAGAGTGAGTCATGAAACTTGCATAAAATGACAATCAGTTATGGTAGGCCACACTCCATAAACAAACAGTTGAGAAATGAAAGTTGTAGGTGACGTGCTGAATAATAATTACAATGTAAGGTTATATTTATTATGGATACGAAATACGAAAGAAATAAAATAACACTGATGTATTTAAACAGTCCAAAGTATTTTTTAAATGTTATATTACCAGTCATAAGCTAAACATTCCCTACAGAGAGACACAAAATATTAATTTCGCAACTTCTGTTCGAACAGCTGTGGAGACATCGGCCATATTTAACTAACTGTTAAACGAGTTAACTGCCCGAAATCCTACATTTAAAATTAACAAACTGCTAACAATCTGTTAAACCAAACTGGTGTTGAAAACATACAATTTTATTAATTAACAAACTGTTTAGAGTTTAACAGTCGTTAAATTTTCTAACAATACTTGGAAAAACCGGCCATAAATGTAGGATTTCAGGCAGTTAACTCATTTAACAAACAGTTAAACATTGCGGATGACACCACAGCTGTTGAGACAAAAGTTGTGGAAATAATATCATATGTTATGTCTCTCTTTAAGGAATGTTTAGAGTAAGACTGATAAAAGATATTTTGGAATATTAATATAGGGAAGATAATCTTTATAAGTCAACTGATTATCATACTGTCGCTTATTTAAATGCTGAGCTGTTATCCATTTAATATTTAAAAAATGTGCGATCTCAACGTGGTAAGGAATTGAAGTCAGATTTGAATATCCTACAAACAGAAATAGGCCACTTGCTTACTATTAACTCTAGATTCTATGCTACTGGCTCTTTTCTACTATAGCCAATGTCAATAGTGCTTCAAATTACGCAGTGAGTAAATAATAAAATGTTTCAGCAGCAATTGCTTCTACTGCATAGTGTTGCCTCAAAGCAACGCACTACTTTTTACTTTTTTATTTCTTCTGTGTGATGTTTATATGTATTCTGTTGCTCTGAGGCAACGCTCTGAAGTTAGCAACGAAGACAGAGTCGAAGAAAAGTTAAGAAGTTGGTATCTCTGAGTGTATTGCGCAGTTAAAACAGCTGACCGTTATTTGAGAAAGAAATAACTTATGCAGTAGGGGTTAAGACGAAATTACATGTAATTTCTACATGGACCTGAAGCAGAGAGAGTGATTAGAGAATTTTATATGGTACGGAATTATTCTCCTCGGGATTTTGTGTATAGTTGCCTACACACATTCCTGTATTATTGTCACCTGGTGGTCATAATGCTGAGATTTTTCTAAACAGAAATTCATATTTAGCATTACAACTATAACCTTATTATAATAATATTTAATAGTAGTCAATACAACTTTCATTTATCAACTCTCTATATCATATGGATCATGGCCTACTTTAACAGGTTATGATTTTATACATGTTTCATGCTTACTCTACAGTACAGAATTTAAATAATAATTTCAACCAATAAGAAATTGCCTTACATATGCAAAATCATTACCAACTGCTGTTGAATAGTTAGAATATTATTAACGCCAGTTAAAGTTATGTGTTGGTTATTTTAAATGAAATTATGTTGAAGAAACGGAAAACATATTAACAAAACTTTAAAAATAAACTAGCTGTTAATTTAACATTTGTTAAGCCAAATTCAACATTACTTGGAGAAGCTGGCCATAAGAGTTTTTTTTATGCAGATAGCGAAGTAGATTTTCTTTGATAACTTCGGTTTCCTTTTATAGTCTCGTTTCCCGGCTGTTCCAGTAACTTCTTATATATATAATCTAATCAGTGTCTGTAGGGTCGTGAATTTAAGAATTACGGTACGTCACAATAGTAAAGTCCATCTTCTACAGATCTTTTATTATATCTCTGCCGGAGAGTGACCGTCAATTTCAAGTGGCTTATCTTGGTCATGAACGTCAGAGCAATGAAAAGCATCACAATTTTCTATCTCCCTTTCCTCTCACCGCAAACTGTAACTCTGCGCAGAGGCAGAGATATAACAAAAGATCTGCCTCCTTTCTCTTCTACACTTCCTCCTCTTCATCTTCTTCATCTCTCCTATTCCTTCCCATCCATTCTTGAGCTTCTTCTGCTTTTCTTCTTCTTTATCTACACAATCAACTTTAATGAGCATTAAAGCACTATTAATACGTGCTTACCAATTACTTTTTAAAGAACCCGGAGATGCATTGCCGCTCTCTCATAACCCCACCATCGGTCCCTATCCTGAGCAAGATTAATCCAATCCCTACCATCATATCCCACCTCCCTCAAATCCATTTTAATATTATCCTTCCATCTAAGTCTCGGCCTCCCCAAAGGTCTTTTTCTCTCAGGTCTTCCAACTAACACTTTCTATGTATTTCTGGATTCGCCCATACGTAGCTACTACATGTCTTGTCATGTACTGCACCTGGATTTAATGTTCCTAATTATGTCAGGTGAAGAATACAATACTTGTAATTCTGTGTCGTGTAACTTTCTCCATTCTCCTGTAACTTCATCTCTCTAATGCTACTACTACTACTACTACTACTACTACTACTACTACTACTACTACTACTACTACTACTACTACTAATAATAATAATAATAATAATAATAATAATAATAATAATTACTTCTCTCTTCCCCTTTCAAATTTAGGCCTACTTAACTCTCTTCGTCTTCTTCCTTTCCACTTCTTTACTGCTTCCCTTTTCTTTCGTCATTCTCACAAAATCCATAACATTCTTTTTCATCCTTCTTTCTTATTTATTCACTTCTTTATTCTTCCTTCTTCCTCCTCTCGTTTTCCTTTTCATGTTCTTCCACCATCTCTCGTTCGTCTTCGTCATTATCTTCTTCTTCTTCTTCTTCTCCTTCATGATCATTATCATCATCATCATCATCAGCAGCAGCAGCAGTAGCAGCCTTAGCATAATCATAGTCTTCTTCTTCTTCTTCTTCTTCTTCTTCTTCTTCTTCTTCTTCTCCACCTCCTTCTCTATACTTTTACTTTTAATTTGCACCATTTTTAGCCACCGACGTAGCTCAATCGGCTAAGTCGCTTGCCTGCTGATCCGGAGTTGTGCTCGTGCGCGGGTTCGATTCTCGCTTGGGCTGAATTACGTGGTTGGGTTTTTTCCGAGGTTTTCCTCGACCGTAAGGTGAATGTCAGATAATCTATGGCGAATCCTCGGCCTCATCTCGCCAAATACCATCTCGCTATCATCAATATCATCGACGCTAAATAACCTAGTAGTTGATACAGCGTCGTTAAATAATCAAGTAAACAAATTCTGTACCACTTTCTCCTGTTAATTTTCTTCTTTTCCTCTGCTGTTTCTTCCTTTCTCTTATCGCCACCATCTACAATATAGTTTTCATCTAATACTTTTATTTTCCCTCTGTACTCTATTATTCTCTTCTTCTTCCCAATTTTTTTTCCCCGTTTTTCTTAATTTTTTTTCTTTCCCTCCTTGGTCATCATCATGATCATCGTCGTCAAATATTTTCGTCATTATATCCATCTTCTACCCCTTCCCTATCCTCCATTGTTACATTATTATTCTCTTTTCTTTCTCACCTTCTTTCACTTCTTTTTTTATTTATTTGTCTTGTTTTACCTCCTCCTTTGGTACCGATTTACAAGTCAGTGCGTGTAGGGAAAGGTATAGCAACACTAGACATGCATTATACGGGACTCCTTGACATTGTGGTGAGCATGGCGTAGGGCAACCGCGGAGAAAACACAGAACAGCACACGACAGGGTACAACCACCCACTGCCGTGGACCTCCACTGTCTACGCCGAGAATCGAATCACGGATCGCTTGTATTGGAAGAGGTACGCGTCAGATCTTTTACTCCCTCCTTTTTAAATACTACCATCATCATTGTCATTATAAATGGCTAATTGGTGTGTCTAAAGTTGATCAACATGTACGTGAGTGTCAAGACGCTGAATTGATAGAATGATCAGCCGAAGAACTAACAATTACAGCTCTTATTACAATCTAACCACTCCTGTCTGTGGAAATACAAAGAAGACGGAAGTATTCGTCATAGGCTATTTACCGACGTGAACATAGAAACTTTACTCAAGATAATTCGCAATTACTCCAATAGAGTGTATGCCGGTCACGAATATTCTTCGCTGTGTAGGTAGAGAGAACAGCTACGTTCGGAAGTTGTTCTCGTCTTTAGTGTCCTAACCGTAGATGTGTCAACCAGCAGCTAGGCAGACTAGATTCCTCTAAATCTAAGATATGTAACAATGAAGGCGATTGTAATGAAAATTTTCTCAGACTACTTTGGTATCCTCTATTATCAGGGGCGGCTTTCGAAGGGGGGCTGCGGAGCTGCAGCACCCCCAGACATTTGTGGCTCTTGTCTCGTTTTATGTTGTGGAAGAAAAAAATTCGCTCTCAATGACATGCACGCAATCGTTAGTGAAGTCACTTCCTCCCCTGGTGCTGCCAGAGCGAAACCACAGTCTAATATATACAGTCGCGCAACTTCAACACTTTTTTTGCCAACATTCACGACACTAGCGCTCAAGCGGCAGGCAAGGCACTGGTCATAGGGTTGATACAGCCAGCACTTGCTTTAAAGGTATGCGAGATGTTATAATAACGTTTTAATCATGCGTCGGAATAAAGGCAATGTGTGCAATGACGAAAATTGCAGTAACAACAAGTTTAAATCTCCGAATTTGTCGTTCTTCAGATTCCCTAAAGACCAAGAGAAAATCATAACTCAGTCATAACCTATAATCCACGCTGTAGGTAGCCTACGTATTGTGTTCTATAAAACATTTATTAGTTATCAGTTACCTATTTGTATGTCAGGAAGGAGAGTTTAAATAAAAACAAAGTAAATACCTGTTAAGTATGTTATTGTTTTGCAGAATCATGTGTAAATGTGTAACCATTCCGATTTTGGATAATGCATCTACAGTTTTTAATGCAAGTAATTCCATAATTTTTGTATTCGTGTTTTTTTCTTTATATTTTTCAAAAGTTGAATGTTATATTGCATTCAAGTAGGGATTATGGTGTTAATTTTTTCAAGAATTCATGGCGTATTATAATCCTTTTGCAAAATATTCACTTCTTGAATAAATCCAGACTGTGTCGATAAATTTCTGATGTGTTGGTGTAGATTCCTGTGGCAGACGTAGGCCTATTAAGTTCTCAAGAAATAAAAGAGCATTTTTAAATGTAATATAAAAAGCAATCTCTTCTGTAATAATTTGCATGACTGTTATTGGTGTTGATTTTACATTACCAGTGATTATTTGAGCCGTTCAGAGCATAAGTGGTATAAGTCAAAATTAGGTAATGAGGTTTAAAGTAAAAATTCTGTAAAATACAGCGCAAAGTAGCAATTAATATATCCTTCGTGCTATTCACTGACTACTAATAGTTTAAATAAATTCAATATTAATTGCTACTTTGCGCTGTATTTTACAGAATGTTTACTTTAATCCTCATTACCCATTTTTGACTTACACCACTTCTGCTCTGAAAATAAAATTAGGCCTACATTTTCTGAGTTAATTGAAGTTATAATTTTTTCAACAAAGTTGCGTAGGGGAGCTGCAGGTAAGCCCGGTCAGTTGGGAATGCCGGTCGCCTCTTTATCTCCAAAACAATAATTCGATTTTGTCTTCCGACTGGTGCTGCACTTTTGGAAGGATGACATTAACTATGTGCAAAACTCTTTTTGTAGTAGTTGAAGCCTAGCTGTTACTAGGAGTATTTGTATGTTTTCATTGATATTCTTATAAATAAAAAATAACTTCAGGCTGCTGCTGTAAGTAATTAATCTTGTTTTATTTAATACTTTGACACTAGGAATATACCCATACATGTTGCTAGTCAATGAGTAGCAGTTTGATATTGGTACCTACATTCATTAATTTATGGTTGCATTTTTACAAACTGTCTGCAATGAAGGCAGTACCGGTCAACTGACCGCCATTACCTTCACTATACCGGCATTACCTTCGCGTGAATATAACATTTCGAAAAGCATCTCATGCATTGCGTCAAGTGATATAGTTTCAATCTTAATAGTTCACGCGTTTAATATTACTCATTTATTTTTATTAATTGTTTATTCATTAGTTAATTAATTAATTAATTAATTATGTATGTGTGTATCTAGTCGTCTATTTATTTATTTTTGCATTTCCTTGAGATGGTTAGCAAATACAGGCGTAAGACAAACAGAGGCAGCTTGACAGCAGATCTTCAGAGAGCCCTAAGAGATATACAGGCTGGAAAGTCCATCAGGTCAGTGTCGAAGTCTACTGGAATCTCCTTCAGCACACTTTAGGAGAGGATAAGTAAACAGAACTATAATGATCCTAAATTAGGAAAAAAAGTGAATTTTTACTCCTGACCAAGAAGCAGAGATGTGCTACCAGTTAAAAGTTTTGGAAAATTCCTTCTATGGTCTTATGCCAAACGATGTAAAGCGTGCAGCCTTTGAGTTTGCTAAGCAAATAAAATAGAACATGAACATACATTCTCCAAAGAAACAAAAATGGCACGACGTTATTGGCTTGAAGGTTTCCTGAAGCGAAACCTTTCTTTGTCTTTGAGAAAATCAGAGGCAGTAAGTATTAACCGCATTAAAGGTTTCAATAAGGAAGAAGTTCAAAGTTTTAGACTAATCTTGAGGATGTTTTTCTAAAATATGGATTCTCGGCATCACATGTCTACAATGTAGACGAAAGAGGGATTGGAACCTGAAACTATTTTGGCACCCAAGGGCCAAGAACGAGTAGGAGCAGCTACAAGTGCAGATCGTGGCACACACACCACTGCGATGTGTGCCATGAGTGCTGCTGGGAACTATATTTGCCCGATGTTTATATTTGGTCGGAAAGGAATGTGTCCGACTCTAGAAAAAGGCGGACCTCCTGATGCACTGTACAGCTGTTCCAAAAATGGATGGTCCAATGAACTTTTCTTGAAGTGGTTGGAACATTTTGCCCATCACTCCCGTCCTACTTCAGAAAACCCTAACCTTCTGATCCTTGACAACCATTACTCACATTGCACCTTAGAGGCATATGAATTCTGCAGGGTAAAAAGTACTGTTATGGTTGGATTGTCACCCCACACTTCTCAGAGAACCTCATAAATCAATGTCTGTCAAATTAAGGTTTAAATCTTCCCCTTCTTTATTTTTAAGTTTACCTCAGCGGCCGAGTTTACCCCAATTTGCGATATGGAAAAATAGTTAATTTCTCAGGAAATAGGGAGAGGAGTTCACCACGCGATGTACCCTACGAGATATGCCCTACAATTTTGACTCTTCTCACAGGAAATATAGAGTTCCAATGGTTTATAAATATATTTAGGAATGAATTGAATTAACCGTCCACGTACAAACAATTATATTATTTCAAACCATGATACGTGATCAGGGCCATGATTCAGTTGTAAGGAGCAGAAAGAATTACGTTTATTCCCAGCTTCTGAAACTTGTAGATTAACTGCGTGTGAAATTCTTCCTGGATTCTAAAGTAGAATTAGTAAGAATCATGTACACTTATTGTATAGCATAAAAATATAAAATAAATTACGCAAAACCCGTTTTCTGATGTGTTGTCATATGCAGTGTGCACACTTTTAACTTGCCTGCCGCTAGAGGGCTACTGTCGCGCCAGCTGTCAAATGTTGGCATATTTTATACGTATGAGTTGCGTGACTGTATCTATTAGACTGTGGCGAAACCAGAGACAAGGACTATAGGGTGAAGCCACTTCCTCCACTGGAGCTGCCAGTCTAGTCTCGGATGCTTTGCGCGTTAGTTTTACCCCTCCTCCCTGCTGCCCCTTGCCATGAATCCAGAGTTTCCAGGCGCTGCAAAATTTGCAGCAGTTTGTCAGTAGCGCGCAGTTTTAAATACATTTTCTTTAATGTTGTGAGTATAACAAGTTCAACAATGTTTAATTCTGTACAATATTTACAGTCTATTCAGTTCAGTACCTTAACAATTCAGGAGAAATGTGAAATTGAGTGCCCATCAGTTGAATCTCATAATGGAAAGAGCCGCTAAAAAATACAAAGGCTCGCATATTTTTTGTTAATTTATCCAATATTCCTGCTTTCTTCTCTCGATCTCCATACAGTCTGTATTACATTAATGTGTTTCAAAGACAATTCCATCAGCTGGGGCAACAAGATGGAGTTTTAAAATAAGAACAGTAAATGTTGTCCATGAGAAGAAGGAGCCATTGCTAGAATGTTTTCAAACCATAATGGAATCTGAAACATCTAACATCACAATAAATGAGGCAAGCGCCCTGGTGCGTACTCTTGAATATCCTGAATTTAATTTCTGGCTCAGTTTTTTTTTCATTTATTGATATACAACCAACTACAACATCGCCAGTTAGATATTTCTAAGGTTCAAACCTGCATATAAAAAATTAAATTATGGTTTATTTAACGGCACTCGCAACTGCAGGGGTTATATCAGCGTCGCCGGTGTGCCGGAATGTTGTCCGCAGGATTCTTTTACATGCCAGTAAATCTACTAACATGAGCCTGTCTCATTTAAACACAACTTACAAGATAAGGCGCATGGAACTAATCTTTAAATAAAGTAAGTTGCTTGGTTTATTTTTGTATGCAGCCCCCCTTAATTCAATACCCATGAGCCGCCACTGTCTATTATTCTTATTCAATGTTTTCAATTTCACTATTGTACAACAACCGCGATGATAATCTAGCGTCGGACATGAAGGTAATAATGCCAGCGAAATGAATCCAGGATCCAGCGCCTAAAGTTATCCAACATTTGCTCTTAATGGGTTGAGGGAAAATCTCAGAAAAATAGTATCAATCAGGTAACTTGTCGCAACCAGGATTTGAACCCGAGCCCGCTTGTTTCACGGTCAGACATGCTAACCTCTTACTCCACAGCAGTGGACCTATTTAATGTTAGATAAATAAAGAATTGCACTGGGTCGAACACGGTACTTTAATCCCTACAAGTATTAATTTCTACCAATAATATTTTTCTACAAACGAAAGTCTGCAAAAAGTGATGTACCATAGCTATTCAATGTTATGTTAATGTTATGTTTTATTTAACGACGCTCGCAACTACAGAGGTTATATCAGCGTCGCCATGTGCCGGAATTTTGTCCCGCAGGAGTTCTTTTACATGCCAGTAAATCTACTGACATGAGCCTGTCGCATTTAAGCACACTTAAATGCCATCGACCTGGCTTGGGATCGAACCCGCAACCTTGGGCATAGAAGGCCAGCGCTATACCAACTCGCCAACCAGGTCGACTAGCTATTTAATATTTTAGTGGTTTACAATGAGACTCTAATCACATCCCTTCATCGAAGGCACCCGGAATTTCACCTGTAAGTGAGACATGACGGCTAATGTAGATCTAAGAGATACGGAAGATCACTAGCAGAGATATGATAAATGGATTCGATGACTTCAGAGCAGCCGTGGCGAAAATGTGACTCACGAGCACTTTGTGACTCGCAATGATAGCTATGCATTTCTCTTACTTCTTACCTTCCCCAACCCCCACCCTCTCATTCACTGGAGTCAAACTCCGTTCCATTTGTATTTGTCTCTGACCTGCGAGTGGCGTATCGTCCAATGTCTCTCTCGAAACCATGTACCTCTACAAAAACGAAAGTTCTAAGTAGGTTGGGAGGACGCATTTTTTTTTTTTTTTTTTTTTTTTTTTTTTTTGCTGTCAATATGATGAGAATATTAAATGTATGATTTGTTCACAAGTATTACGAGGAAACGATTGTATAACATAAAACGGTATTATACTACATGTTACTCATGAAACATTAAAAGGTGAATTATTATTATTATTATTATTATTATTATTATTATTATTATTATTATTATTATTATCTCTGTACGTCGATCCTTTTTCAGCAGATGTACGAATAATGCGGTTAGATCTTCAATTTAAACTCACAGATTTACTATGTGATGTCAAATGAAAGCTAGATGTAAGGACTTGACAAATGTTCAACTTTTCAAATCTTTGCCAAAAAATAAATATCCGAAGCTTCGTTCTTTCGCTTGCTCTGTTGAAACCATGTTCGCTACAATTTACGTTTATGAAAAATTATTTTCAACAATGAAAATAGTGAAAACCAAATGTAGATCACGACTGACAGACAAATATCTTCGTGATCAACTACGACTGGCAGTAAGTGACATAATTCCTGATTTTGAAACTCTGTCGTAGAGACATTCTGAAGACAGTTAATTTTAGGTTGTGATAAAGTGTCCTTTGTTTTCTTATTCATTTCTTTATTCGTTACACGTACTAAACATTAGTTTGTACCCTTGTACTGTATAAAAGTATATTTGAGTGCTTGACGTAAGGAAAATGAAAATCCGTTAATAAGTCAGACAGTTGCTTCACTTCCCCTTCGGGTGTCCGCCTCCCTCCATAGGTGCTATGCACGTTACACAGTGGCTCGGCGCACGATCACATTTTCGCCACGGGTGCTTGAGAGGAATGCGTGGTGTGGCGGATGATAAGACCGGTTTAGCCGTGCAGCACAGTTAACATACAACTCATTCCTTCAAAAGTGCAAAAAAGGCCTCTTTGGGCTGAATTACTTAAGAATGATCCATTTGCCTGCCTATAAGCACTGATATACCTCTTTGAAATTTTTTTGTCTTAGATATGAGAACTTAGAACTTTCCGAATTCTGCCAGGTTGACAATATACTTTACCAATCGAACGTAGTAGAACTGCTCAAAGAGCCTACAAACCAATCGCAATGCAGATGCTGGACATCCTTGCGAACGCGGAAAAGATACTCGTAAATTCTTGTTTGGTGTGAAATGTATGTAATTAGTTATTTATGATATAAGTCCGTATTCATAACTTTACGAATGTGTATCATACAATGTTTTCCACGATAGCACAGATGTACATTATAGTAATATACGTTACAAGAGCGGTATGTTGACGTTTTCATGGTCGAGGAAAAGATTGAAAAAGGGAAACATAGTTGAGCTTTTTTAATTTCCGAGAACATGAAAACAAACATACCGCTCGTGTATCGTACATTATTTTCTGCGAAGATCGTTTATTACATTCCTGAAATACGAGTTTCTAATTAGTTGCAATGGAATCTCCATGTTGGTTTCTGTTTAATGACGGCAACATCGGAACACCAAAATATCTTTCTTCTACATTGTTGCTATAAAATGTTTTCTGTGTTTACTATACTCTAGCAGGCCGTGATATACGTCTGTCTTTTTTTCCCCCAGTCTATAAATGCGAACTTAAAACAAACGGTAAGGTTATGTAATGATTTATTTTTCATTTTAATATTTTAATAATATTATTTGAGACGTAGATGGGAGGATAATATTAAAATGGATTTGAGGGAGGTGGGGTATGATGATAGAGACTGGATTAATCTTGCACAGGATAGGGACCGATGGAGGGCTTATGTGAGGGCGGCAATGAATCTTCGGGTTCCTTAAAAGCCATTTGTAAGTAAGTATTATTATTTTTTTTTTCAAATTCAAATTCAAATTTATTTAAAATTTACATTTGAATTTACATTTGGATAGATACCCGAAATGAGCATATGCTCGTGCTCGGGTACAGTCCAGTAGTCTACATAAATTTTACAGGGTTCAAATAATAATGCTGATGATATAAAATAATAGTAACTATATAACATACTGCAGTAATAACATCGGCATCTGGAATCTTGTTGATTTTTTCACGGTTTCCTTAATGTTACTTGTATCAGGAATGCAATAAGTTTCGTGGAGTAGTAGACTTTACTTAATTTTTGCAAATATTTAAAAACAATAATTAACATTGCAATTTAGGTGAAATTGCAGTGGTGAGTTTCCAATTTATAATTATTACTATGTTAAACGTCTCTAAAAATAATATGATAAAAGCCTAAAGCAGTAAAATGAATGTCGCGCTTAAGCGGTAAGAAGAGGGAAATTGTTGTGTGTGTTAAGTTGGGAATATTGAATGTGGTATTTCACACTTACCGCGTATTGGTTCTGTGCGGAAAACAAGCAAATACGCACGATCTCGCACAAAATAAATATTTCAAGTTGGAGAGGCTATTCACAATTTCACGGCCGTATAATCTCAGGAACTTTTAAAAATAAGTACCGGTATCCATGAAATTACAGCCTATTTTATCCAGGATAACGATTTCATGGTCATCTAAAGCGGCCATATAATCAAGAAAGTCTGTAAGCTACATCTTGTTGCAATGGGTACTACAGATATAACTTCAGAATAATGCGAGTTAAAATGTAAATATGAATGTTAAATTTGTCATTTATTTGTGTTACGTATAATCTATTCAGGTAGTAGATTAATGTCTTTCGAATTAAATTTGTACATTGAATATTGCGTTTTCTTTGGCAGTGTTTAAAGTGATGACTTACTTTTTTACGCATTAATGTTTTAAAGGTTCACTTAACAGTGGGTAAAATGCAACTTTAAGCACTATCGTAGTAACAATTCATTGGCTGAAGTTGAAGTTAATGACGAAACATTACGGTATCTCATTCGGATATGTTCGAACTAGCGAATATCGAATTTAAAGAGAAAGATGGTAATAAGTAGACGATTGAGAATGACTAATTTTCATGCATGAAATATCCTGTACGAAAATTAACACTTCAGTAACCTGTGTTCATACTCTCTCATTAATGCGAAGAGAAAAGAAAATTGGATGGTGCTGCAAAAATTGTTCTTCTTCTCCTTCTTCTTCACTTCAGGGATTAGGCTTAAAGCCTGTTCCGGTTTCACAGTGACTCCTTCCAACGTTTCCTTGGTATTCCTTGGTCTCTTTTTCCTTCTGGTGTATATGTTAATATTCGTCTTGAAATTCAGTTGCTATCCATTCTCTCTAGATGTTCAATCCACTGCTCTCTAAAATTACGAATCTTGTTTTCGACATTTATTACAGAGTACGTGTGTCCATGATATCTGATTGGAGTTTGATGTGCGTTTATCCGTCTGTCAGCCTCTGTAAAACTTTTTTCTACTTTGTTTAACTGCAGAGGTTTTCAGCTTAGAAATAAGTTGTAATGATTATAACGATAGGCCTAATTATTAAAGAAGAAGTATTGGTATGCTGACAGAGGAACGGGAGTACCCCGCGAAAATGTTCTCCGAAGACCAATTTTATTAGCACAAAGTTTAGTTAAACTTATCGGAATGTGAACCCCTATATTCGCCGAGAAAAGCCGTCGCTTTAGTCGTTCTTCAACGGTTTGAATTGGATATTTTTAAACAACATGCCCCTACATTATTTTATAGTTCAAGTGTTATTGACTACTTTGTCCCTGTTGCCGCGTCTATAACTACATAAAACGTAACTCTTGGTTACGGACAGTGACGTCATAATTTGTTTCGTGACGTAATGATGAGGTTATTTCATGAACCGTTTGTGAAATGTCACATTTCTGATAAAATTTTATGTAATTTCTCTGTAAGTAAATTACTTAATTTTCAGCGGTCTTGTGACCATATTTATATATGCAATAATAACACAATAAGGAAAAGGTATTGTTACTACCACAATGCTCTTATTTTCAGCGCATGCGTCCTGGTCTTCCATCCAGGCGGCTCGAGTTCGATCCGCCGTCTGATCTTGATATAAATTGTAGTCGTCACAGCTGACTTGCCAGCTAAACATAATTTCAATCCTTTTGCCAAGTATGAGAATAATACTCGTAGAAAGGGTCTTTGTTAACTGGCTTTACATAAAAAACAGCATGAAATCAAAATTCAGATCTGGATCTATGTTAGGAAATATTTATTTATTTATTTATTTATTCATTCATTTATTTATGTATTTATTTAGGTATTTCTTTACGTATCTATCTATCTATCTATCTATCTATCTATCTATCTATCTATCTATCTATCTATCTATCTATCTATCTATCTATCTATCTATCTATCTATCTATCTATCTATCTATCTATCTATCTATCTATCTATCTGTCTGTCTGTCTGTCTGTCTGTCTGTCTGTCTGTCTGTCTGTCTGTCTGTCTGTCTGTCTGTCTGTCTGTCTGTCTGTCTGTCTGTCTGTCTGTCTGTCTGTCTGTCTGTCTGTCTGTCTGTCTGTCTGCCTGCCTGCCTGCCTGCCTGCCTGCCTGCCCGCCCGCCCGCCCGCCCGCCCGTCCGTCCGTCCGTCCGTCTGTCTGTCTGTCTGTCTATCTATTTATCCATTTATTTATTCATTCATTCATTCATCCTGGTAGAGTTAAGGCCATGAGGCCTTCTCTTCCACACTGCCAGAAGTGATTTTAAAAGGAAATAAGATCATCTTTTTGACAGCGTGTGAATGATTTCACATTCAGGATAGGAACCACATCACAAAAAAATTTTTGAGTGTGCCCAATTTCGAGTATCTTAATGTGTTTATTCTTAATTTTGAACTACTTTTGAACAGAGAAATGCTGATCGATTGATTTTTTTTAATTCTTAAATTTTTGTATGCATATTTTTTACTTTCCAGTAACTTATAAAGATTTATTGTGTGTGGTGCTAGACATTTGTGATTGTTGTGTGTGTTTAAATTATTCTTATTGAATTTAGTATTCCCAAGAAACTAGTTCGATTAATTAAAATGTGTCTCAGTCAAACTTACAGCAGAGTCCGTATAGGCCAGCTTTCTGTCTGGTGCTTTTCCAATTCACTGCGGGCTAAAGCAAGGAGATGCACTATCACCTTTACTTTTTAACTTTGCTCTAGAGTATGCCATTAGGAAATTTCAGGATAACAGGGAGGGTTTGGAATTGAACGGGTTACATCAGCTTCTTGTCTATGCGGATGACTTGAATATGTTAGGAGAAAATTCACAAACGATTAGGGAAAACACGGAAATTTTACTTGAAGCAAGTAAAGCGATAGGTTTGGAAGTAAATCCCGAAAAGACTAAGTATATGATTATGTCTCGTGACGAGAATATTGTACGAAATGGAATTTTAAAAATTGGAGATTTATCCTTCGAAGAGATGGAAAAATTCAAATATCTTGGAGCAACAGTAACAAATATAAATGACACTCGGGAGGAAATTAAACACAGAATAAATGTGGCAAAAGCTTGTTATTATTCGGTTAAGAAGCTTTTGTCATCTAATCTGCTGTTAAAAAATCTGAAAGTTAGAAGTTATATTACCGGCTGTTCTGTATGGTTATGAAACTTGGACTCTCACTTTGAGAGAGGAACAGAGATTAAGGGTGTTTGGTAATAAGGTTCTTAGGAAAATATTTGGGACTAAGAGGGATGAAGTTATAGGAGAATGAAGAAACTTACAGAATGCAGAACTGCACACATTTTATTCTTCACCTGACATAATTAGGAACATTAAATCCAGACGTTTGAGATGGACAGGGCATGTGACACGTATGGGCGAATCCAGAAATGCATATAGTGTGTGTTAGTTTAGAGGTCGGAGGGAAAAAGACCTTTGGGGAGGCCGAAATGTTGATGGGAGGATAATATTAAAAGGGTTTGAAGGAAGTGGAATATGATTGTAGAGACTGGATTAATCTTGCTCAGGATAGGGACTGATGGCGGGCTTACGTGAGGGCGGCAATGAACCTCCAGGTTCTCTAAAAACCGGAAGTAATTAAGTATGTATGTTTAGATATAATTTGATATTCTATTATTGTAGGATGATACTCTATTGTTTCTTGCAAAAGTTTCTGATTTTTATATAAAACATACACCCAATGTTCAATAAATACTATAAATACTTGTAGAATTGCAATAATTGCTTTTTTCGTTAATAATATATTTTGAAGATTTAGGAAAATTTAATTATTTTCTAGGGAGAAAGCAGACAATGTCTAGGGAAATTCTAACGCATGGGGTTGGCAACGCTGGAGATCTAGCTCTGTCAGGGCTGAGGCAGGATGACCTACCTGTCAAAACTGAACAATCATTGCATGTATAGGGCATACTGGGCAAAAGCAAGACAAATGCAAGGATCCGTTCGAGTCCGGCTCTCGAAAAGCCAAGATACGTCAGACCACATCATAACATTACTACTGTATACTTAAAAAAATTAGCTTAAAATAACAATATTATCCTTGACCTATCCTAAGAGCAATTAATTTTGTTTATGCCAGTTAAAATTAGCTGCTCTCTGAATGTAGGTAATGGATGTCCTGATAATCCGACAGGAGGGCTGTTGCAAATTGAAGTTATCAATTGTTTACGAAACTCAGTATGTAAGATTGCAGTTATCACAAAGTCAACGTTGAGAATCGTGTGTCATGCGATTAGATAATGGCTCATTCAATTATTAGTCCCTGCAGCTTCGGTTGTAAGGGTCGCAGTCTTCCGATGCATCCAGATGAGACGAAAAATGCACCTCGAATTACTGAAATCTCTGTGAAGAACCTGTAGCACTATAAGAAGACAACGTAATAATTCCGAAGGTAAGTCAACCTTTCAGTTATGCTGCTGTTTTAATGCTTATTTTATTTATCATTAGATCCGGATTTGAGGGTTCAAATAAATGAAGAACGAAACAATTAACATTAACGTATTTTTCGGAAAGGATGTGAATTAGGTGATCTTTTGCCTTAGATTATGTCACGTAAAGGTATCCTCTTTTTGAAAGAAGGACGTGATACAAAATATAGGCCTGCCGGATATTTTCTTCTGGTTATAATTCTCCCTTGTTTTATTAATTGGTTATTTTACGACACTTTATCAATCACTATGATCATCTAGCGTCTGAATGAGATGAAGGTGATAATACCAGCGAAATGAGTCCAGGGTCCAGCGCCGAAAGTTGCCCAGCATTTGCTCTTAATGGGTTGAGGGAAACCCCCACAAAAAACCTCAATCAGTTAACTTGTCCCAACCAGGATTTGAACCCGGGCCCCGCTCTTTCCACGGTCAGGAATGCTAACCTTTACTCCACAAGCGGTGGACTTCTTCCTTGTTATTCGTCGGAGGTTTTCGGTGAACAAATTAGACATGATAGATTATTCCACGAGTATTTTAGATGAATACCGGGTGTTCAAATAAAATTATGACATATTTTCACAGCAGGTAATATTGACCTAAATAAGACAAAAAGTTCCCATGAACATATATCCGGAAACAAATATCTGTTGACACATAGATCATTATTTAATTTTATTTGTTTATTTATACTGGCAGAGTTAAGGCCATAGGGCCTTCTCTTACACTCTACCAGGACACACAGTATACAAGCAATCGTTTAAAAACACAAAACAAATATTGGTACGTTCTGAGAGTGGAAGCATTTCTCAACTTAAGTGTACAGCCTAGTAAACATGGGTCCTAAATTTAATACAATATCTCCCTAGACATCTCACTTGTGTAGAGTATTCAGTGGTATAGGCTATCTACAGTGTGCTAATGAATGTGGTTCATGCACTATTTTGCACCATTCCATTTTCTACACATTTTCTAACCCTAATTAAGACACTTAATGGCCGATTAATCATTAGGTCCAATAACAATAACCTCCCCGATCACCTGACTTTAATCTTTGAAATTTTTGGCTATATGGACACTTAAAAATGTTATGTGCCAAACCCATCCACAAAGTGCAAATATAACAGGAGCGTATGTACATTGCATGCCAGAAAATCCAGGTGTGTACGTGATTCTCTCATAAGTAAGGCTGAATATGTGACAATGCGTGGCAACCACATACAGTATAGCGCCTCCTATAGTAACTACTCAACAGACAGATAGGATAACAGGCCACAATACCATATGGCCCACATCTCAACATGTATAATTTGTTTCCGGACATTTATTTATGGGAAAATTTTTCTACTTTGATCAATACTAAGTTATTCCCTTGTGTGCAAATATGCCACATTTTTATTTAAACACAATGTACACTCCGTGACGTTGTCATGACGATAGTAATCTGATACATAGAGTTAACCGTAAGAAATGTAATCAATTTGAAGGCGTTATTCTTTGAAATATTTCAAACAAAAATGTTAACACAATATTGCTCTTTTTTGCTTCATTTTCAAGATAAAAATTACTTTATATGGAACATTTCACATTGTATTTTGGGAAAAATACTGAATTAATTCCCAATATGATCACTCAATTTAAGAGAGCAGTATATTATGATAATAAGTGATTGAAAGAATTTTAGTTTTGTCCTTAAAATGTGCAGAAATTTCATCTGAACAAATGTAACTCTTCGTTCTGAAAGGAATTTTTAATGTGTTAAATTTATTTGAATCAAATTTCAGCACATTTAAAGGACAAAACTAAAATCCTTTCAACCATTTGTTGCCATAATACACTGTTCTGTTAAATTGACTGAGCATAGTGGGAATTAAATGAATGGCTTTCCCAAAACG
This sequence comes from Periplaneta americana, assembly GCF_040183065.1. NCBI lineage: Eukaryota > Metazoa > Arthropoda > Insecta > Blattodea > Blattidae > Periplaneta > Periplaneta americana. The sequence continues at coordinate 191,616,536 of NC_091121.1, forward strand.
CCCTATACAATGTTTCATGTAAAATAGTTTTTATCTCGAAAGGAAGCAAAAACGAGCAAGATTGTATTAAACTATTTTGTTTGAATTATCTCAAAGAATAATTCTCTGAAATTAATTATATTACTTATGGTGCACTCTGTATAAGACTGTCTACGGTACTTTCTTTTTATGCGTTTCACTGTGTCATATATGTACGTAGAGAATCCAACATTTTGTCCACACTTGTGGTGTAACGGTTAGCTCGTCTGGCTGCGAAACCAGGTGGCTCGGGCTTTTTCCCTCAAATGCAGGGTAACTTTCGGACTCATTTCACCGGCATTATCACCTTCATCTCATTCAGACGCTAAATAACCTGAGATGTTGATAAAGCGTCGTAAAATTACCTACGAAAATAAAAATAAATCCAACATTTCTGAGCTTCATCAACAGGAAGGGTAGGGAAAAGAAAACAGCATCTGTGGAATCTTATACCAAGAGCTACTCTCCGGGATTGTACCCTCTTAAATATCTCTTGGTAAGGACTCCGACATATACGTGGTACATTCATTAAGTTCTGAGACTGAGGGCATAGTGGCGGTGTGGTGCACTAGAACGGATAGGTGGCGCCGTGATATGGTACCTTGTCAGTTAGTCTCTCGTCCCAGCATCATACAGTTACGTGCATATAGTGTAAGCAGAACTACGGTCTTTGTTGTGACGGTGATTTGAATGCGCGCGTCGGAACTAGAGTATGTTGCAGTTTGAGCAACGGGCAAACGTCACGTTCTGTCAGAAATTAGGCGAAACTGCTATAACCGATCATAACTGGAGACGAAACATGGTGTTTCCTTTACGATCCGCAACTGAAGCGACAATCCGCCACCTGGAAAACGCCATTATTTCCACGACAGAAAAATCCGCAACAAGACAGGTCAAAAGGCAAGGTGATCCTTTAACAGTTTTTTTTATTCAAATGAAATTGTTCACATAGAATTCATCCCACAAGGTGCAACTGCAGACAAGATCCTCTACAAAGAGATTCTTGGCCGTTTACGCAATTCAATTCGTCGTAAGCGTCCTGAGCTTTGGCATAGGAAGAATTGGCTGTTGCTACACGACAACGCCCCTGCACATCGCTCCATCCTTGTCCAAGAGGAACTTGCAAGGCAACAGGTCGCTGTTTTGCCACACCCTCCGTACTCACCTGATCTCGCACCATGCGATTTTTTTTCTCTTTCCCCTCCTACGTGGGCGTCATTTTTATGCGGCCGAAAAGGTCATGACTGCCACAAGAGAAGCCGTACGGCATCTTCCTGCCAACATCTTTCAGCGGTGCTTCCAACAGCTACACCAACGTTGGTAGACGTGCATAGCGGCCAACGGTGACTATATTGAGGGAGGATGTCGATCTGTTTAAGTGTACGCCGTATCACGCGGCATCTTCTGAGACATCCAGATTCTTGTGGGTGCCTACCCTTCAGGCGTCAGTGTCAGAACTTAATGACTGTACCACGTAGGTGCCTACCACCGGCGTGACTCAGTTGGTTTAGCCACTTGCCTGCCGGTCTGAAGTTGCGCTCGGGCGCAGGTTCGATCCCCGCTTGGGCTGATTACCTGGTTGGGTTTTCCGAGGTTTCCCCCAAACCGTAAGACTAATGTCAGGTAATCTATGGCGAATCCTTGGCCTCATCTCGCCAAATATCATCTCGCTATGACCAATTCCATCGACGCTAAATAACCTCGTAGTTGATACACCGTCGTTAAATAACCAAAGAAATAAGTATACAACAAAGCCCTTAACATAATGTACATATACGGCGAAGTAGGATCATTAAATTGTAGATTCGTAATAATGTTGACAGGCTATTCTTCAAAGACTTATTAGTGGAAAAATAACACACAATCATCTAACTTTTTATTTAAAGAGGCTTCTATGTTGCTTGCGATTATTAAAAATAACAAATTTATTAAATTGAAATAATGGAAGTGTGGCGGAATGAGGATGGTAAGGGATATAGGAGTACTAACAGAAAATGGTCCTATATTCGTTACACATTTGAAAGAATAAACGAGAAATCGAAATGCTGGCTCTCTGGTGAATATATCTAACAAGAAAAGCTCACTAAGCGGTAATGGAGTTTCACAACGGTTTTCCCTCCCATACGTTCTATTTCAAATAAGAAACTTCCCTATAAATTTATACATCCGAAGAAGGCCTATCCTTCGAGATATGATATTTCAAAATAATTTCTTTATACTCATATAAGTGTCATATCTCCATTGCTATCGTGAAGAAGAAAATGTTTAAGGCTTCAGATGCTTATGCATTGCCCTCAAAATTAGGGAAGATTATGAAAATTCCCCTCCTTAAGTTGTTTCAAGAAGTATATACTTTCCATCTGTCAATGAACACTGCATTCTTTTTGTAGACTCGTGGATTCGTTACCGAGGTAGATAGGCAATAAAAAAAATAACTGCAGAAGGTAAAACGATGGAAGTGTTTACAACTCCGATTGTTCAGCCTCTTGATATTTATGGATTTACACCTTGGCAAAATTTCATTCGGAAGTTCTCTGATAGTCGTTTTGTTACTTGGCACGAATATTATATTGCATCAGAGTAATAATGTGATAAAATTGCAGTCCTTAACACAATCAGTTTTCATGTGCTATGTGAATATGTTTAAATATGGCTGGCATAGAGCCGGTTACCTTGACAACAAACCTGAAAAATTCGTTACTTCTGTAGAATTCTGTTTTCACGTTGATTTAAAGCTGACTGTGAGAAACTTATTTTTCTGAAATGTTCGTGATACAAAGTTCCACCAAAGTCTAGTATATACAGTCGCGAAGGTCAATACGTATTAAATATGCATCTACAGATAGTTGCTAACCACTAGGATTGCTACTATCGCCTCATCATAGACAATGCAAAATAGTACCTGCACAGTCTATTGTTCCTAATACCCTCATAAACTCAAGCTTCATGACTAGACTTCGCGGAATTGCCACGAGAATCGTAAGGTTTACTGCGCACGCGGTATAGACTGTATGAGAAGGGAACGTGCAACGGATGGAGTATGCCTCTGATGTAAACAATGAGCAGTATACTGCTGTTACAATAAAACCTGTATCCTGCATTCGAGAAATATAAGGAATTATCATTGAAGTACGAAATGTGTTAAACATGTAAATAAACAATTATTTTGTAGTGAGATATATTAACTCTTAAAATTTAATGTAAGATACTCACATCATCTTTGAAAATGTGCATTGCAGTAAAGAGTTACGTACATTTTGAGCGACTGCAAAGTAATCTCCTCCGATGGTCACTCAAGCCGTTTTTATATTGGGAAAATGTACGTTCAACATCACACCATGTAATAGGTGCATATTTGAAGAACGGAAAGTCACTACTTTTTAGTACACCAACTTCAGACGTCTTGTCGTGACCTGATAATACACCATTTATAATACGAAGTTGTGAAGAGGCAGAATTTTTAGCAATAATGTTTCTCAACTTACATTTTACTTTTTCTGAAATTAGTGAATTGTTATTTTGGATAACGGTTTGTGATACTTCATACACTATATTAAGGGCTTCTGAGAGTTGTAGTTTAGACGATTCTAACAGGGTGATGCTTTGGACACGATTTTAAAATTAGAATTAATGAACAGAATATCTTCCAATAGCTGTTCAGAAGGCAATGATTTTACAGCTGCAACAGCGGAACTGTCTGTGCTATCCAATACATAAATTATCTCCATTATTTTGACGTAATATTCTGCGTAATAATTAACAGCATCCAACCACGTTTTTCAACGGGTCAAGACTGGCTGCGGGGGTAAGGGTATTCCAGGGTCAATTGTTTGGAACAGCAACAATGTCATTGTAGTATGTTTGATTGAATTCTTGTCTGCACTGAACAAATGTTAAGCTTTGGCTATTCCAACCACAGTAATGCAAAAACAAGTGCTTACATAGGTATACATTAGCTGTAGCTGCTCTACTGTATCTATTTGGACCAGTCACAACTCTTTACATGAACTGCTTATACTACGAGACCGGGAGGTCGCCCACCTCTTCTATACTACCGTACATCGGCAACCTGATTGCATGCTGCGTGTGGCAATTCAACGAAGTCTATTCGTGACTGTATATACTAGACTGTGGTTCCACTATGTTTTGAGCTTTTTTACAACGATTTCCACTACTGTGATCAGTACAGTGAGTAATTTCAGGTATACTTACATTTCCTTATCATTTCTTCATAGGCTATTCTATAGTAAATTTCATGAATATTATGTATCTGATATGTCATTTCCATAATTTATGTTGTTTAAGGACATACCGACAGTAAGGTATGCAGCTAGATGAGATTTATTGTCTGATATTATGATATCTTGAAGCAACAGTAATAAATATAAATGATACTCGGGAGGAAATTAAACGCAGAATAAATACGGGAAATGCCTGTTATTATTCGGTTGAGGAATTTTTGTCATCTAGTCCGCTGTCAAAAAATCTGAAAGTTAGAATTTATAAAACAGTTATATTACCGGTTGTTCTGTATGGTTGTGAAACTTGGACTCTGACTTAGAAAAAAGGAACAGAGGTTAAGGGTGTTTGAGAATAAGGTTCTTAGGAAAATATCTGGGGCTAAGAGGGATGAAATTACAGGAGAATGGAGAAAGTTACACAATGCAGAACTGCACGCATTGTATTCTTCACCTGACATAATTAGGAACATTAAATCCAGACGTTTTGAGATGGGCAGTGCATGTAGCACGTATGAGCGAATCCAGAAATGCATATAGAGTGTTAGTTGGGAGACCGGAGCAAAAATGACCTTTGGGGAGGCCGAGACGTAGATGGGAAGATAATATTAAAATGGATTTTAGGGAGGTGGGATATGATGATAGAGACTGGGTTAATCTTGCACAGGATAGGGACCGATGGCGGGCTTATGTGAGGGCGGCAATGAACCTCCGGGTCCCTTAAAAGCCATTTGTAAGTTGTAAGTATGTCTAGCATATAGCACTGTTTGCATTAGCTGTTATAGCTGTGGATTGGAGACTTTGAAAAAATCGTTTCTCAAAAACTAAGCCCTTTTCGGATGTGGAAATTTATAGGGAGGTTTCTTATTTCAAATGAAACGTGTAGGGGAACAATCGTTGTGAAAGTCCATTATCACTTGGCGAAGCTTTCTTGTAAACTTACTTACCTCATGTACTTTATTTTTCAGATACTTCTAATTCACCTACATGATGTTATCCACTGCTAAAAATTCAACCTGGGTTCCGAAGGCCTGGAAAGAAATGCAGTTAGCGTGTGAAAACGGGGAGTTTGAAGAACTGGATTTATGTCTGTTACGTTACGAAGGAGATATAAATCTAATATTAGATGAGAGATGTATGGACACACTTCTTCATTTGGCCTGCAAGGCAGGGTCACCAGAATGCGTTACATTACTTCTAAACAGACAAGCTGAAATAAATGTTAAGAACGTGGATTGGGACACGCCACTTCACTTAGCAGCCAAGTCATCAAGCGAATGTGTACAAATTCTATTAGCAGCTGGGGCAAAGCCCTGCGAGATGAACAGGTTTCTGAATAAACCTTTACATGTAGCTGTCAAAGAAGGTTCCTTTCAGTCAGTGAAGCTGTTAGTGGACAATATATCAAGAAATCTGGCTTATAATTTAGAAGCTGAAGTGAATACAAAAAATTTAAATAAGAGAACTCCACTTCATTTTGCTGCACAGATAGGATCTGCAGAATGCGTTAAACTGCTTGTAGAGAACAAATCTGTATTGTGGTTGAAAGACGATGTTGGCAACGTCCCACTTCACTACGCAGCAATGTCAAAATCATCGGAATGTGTCAAATTATTAATTAAAAGTGGCGCCAATCTTGTTTCTGTGAACAAGGACAGGAATACAGCACTGAGTTTGATTGTTGATAAAATGCGAGATGGAGAGGATCTGTTAATAAAGGTATTAGACAGTTGCATTCACATCGATTACAGTAATGAAGAATTGAAACTAGATCTCACAGTTCTTTGTCCAGTTGCCGAAGACAACAAGATGGCAGTGGCTAATAGGTTATACAGCAGCCACTGGCGAAAGAGTAAACTTCTATTGCATCCATTGCTGAAGACACTCATCCGTTTGGAGTGGAATAAAACCAGACACATAATCTGGTACCGTTTCACATCATATATTTTCTATTTACTTGCCTTGACACTTTATGTCTGTCTTCCTCCAAGTAGTGTTTTTTCTTTGGTCGCAAGAATAGTTGTCGGGTTTCTTTCAGGTCATGTGATTTTGTTCTGTTTTCCTTATCTATTCCCTGGCCAATATTCCTGGACTAGACGAATAACAAAAACTCTTCTGACGATAGTACCGCCTATACTTTCACTGGTTACAATATCAGTGTCATACAATGCAGAATGGTGTGGAATAGCATTTCTTTTGTCCTGGTTATCTATTCCATTGTACACAAATGCTATTGCAGTGATCAGTGAGCAGGCTGGAATGTTTAGGTATGTTATAAGAGAGATTGCGAAGCATTCTTTGATATTTATATTTGTAATTTTAGGTTTTTCAATTGCGTTTTTCGTATTGTATCATGAGAAAAGTGCTGAAGGTTTCAGAACATCTTGGCAAGCGTTTCTTTTCACGTGTTTAGTACTTCTTCAAGGTGAAAGTCTTGGTGATTATCCTATATTTGGAGAAACTAATAATTCTACATTTTTAAAAAGGAGAAATTTTACTTACGTGACAGAAGCATTGTCGAACATGAGATTCGCAAGTATTCTCGTTTCGCTACTGTTTGTTTTTGTTGTAATTATTGCTTTGTTGAATATGTTGGTAGCCCTCGCTGTCAGAGGAGGCGATGAACTGCAGAGTTACGGCTTGGTGTATCATCTCTGGGGTCAAGCCCAACTGCTCTATGAATGGAATGAAGTGAAGAGGATATTGAGGAAATGCAAGAAGAATTCGGAACAGTCGCACGACTATGAATGCATCACCATCAAGGAAAATCAGATTTCTATGTCACTCAGGCATGAGTTATATGCAGCAGCGAAAGATAAAGAGGAAGACAATGTACTTACAGTCAAAGAAGCGAAAGAAATTATGAAACAAAATATGGAAGAACTACTTCATGAGATAAAGGAACTCAGAAGAACGATCGCGGAACTTCAGGATGAGGACCGATATGAAACATGAAAGTTTACAATTTTTTCTGAGAAATTAAAAAAAAAAGTTATGTAATAGGGTCATTCCATGCAAAAAAAGTATGCTTTTGAACCAAGATGTCTCAAAAGTTAAAAATATTGTAGTAGGTTATTTTGTAAGTTCTAAATATGAATTTCAAGCAATACTACTTGGGTTGGATAAAAAGTAATGGCAACAGTTCGATATTTCTGACATGGCTTTATTCACAGGGGTACAACATTTACGTACCTTCTATATAGTCGCCCCCCTTATTTATTACTTTTGCCAAATGTTTGGAAGGCGTCGTACACCATCAGCGCGTCCATCTTTGTTGATGTTCCGTATTGACCGCCCTAAAGCACGGATAACTTCATCTCTGGTATTGTACCGGATCCCTCGCAGTGGTTCTTTGACTTTGGTGAAAAGATCGTAATCGCATGGATCATATCGGGTGAGTACGGTGGATGTGCCAGTAGTCCGCGTTTTCCTTCTGCCTTGGAGGTACAGCGTGGTGCAGTATTACCCCATCAATGTCATACGCCACAATGGGATGCTTCCATTCATTTGATTGGCGTTTCAAGTTTGGTTCATACGAGCGAGTCCAGGTTTCGTCCATAGCGACGATTCGTCCAAGAAAGTCGTCACCTTCCCTTTGGTACCGGTGCAACAAGGCCTTCCCGGAACGCTTTAACCCATCGTGCAACTGTGCGATATTGCAACACTGCATCACCACATGCTTCACGCAGTCCCTGAAAACATTCTTGTGCACTATGACCTCGTGCCATTTCAATTTTGATCCAGGAACGTTGCTCTAGTTTTGTAAGGATGGTCTTAGGGCGCTCGCACTATCCCTATGAAAGTGAACGTTCTACACACTGCAGTAGATTGATGGAGTACTGTCGCCGCTGGCTGCACTAACTCATCTAACAGTCCTTGTTCATGTCCACACAGCTGGCAGCTCTCGAATGCATCATCGTCACGTGACAGCAGTGTTGCCATTACTTTTTATCCAACCTATGTATATTTATATCTTTCATAGTTTGGCAGCAATCACAATTTAAAATATTGGTTTAACAAAGAACACGGTTTCATTCATTGAAGTTTTCTTACTATGTAAAAGAAGATGGAAAAGCGATTTCAATGCAATTCGAAATACGAGAGCCTTGTTTATAAATTCCCTCAAAACGAAAAAAAAAGTATAATTTTTTAAATAGTTACACGCCGTAAAATAATTTAAAATAATATAGAACACAAAATGGAATTCATTTTTACAGACGAAAAAACATGTGTTTAATTCTTTAGGGTATATTGATTCCACTGTGAAAATGTCAGAATGGTGACTTAAATATCATGTCAGTTTTTATTAAAAATAACTCAACGGAACAAAGGAGCTCAGCAGGTAGGCTTTCCCGTCGTACAGAATGTTGCGCGATCAAGGTCAGAGAGACGGACGTTTGAGATTACTCACCGTTACGAAGTCTCGCGAACGCTGCGACCGTCACACAGAGCAAGCGATTTTCAACCGTCGGAACAAAAATTAATAATTTTATTAATTTAATTATTCATAGGTTTTTTGAGATAGCGTCACAAAATTTTAGAGATGGATTAAGAATAAGATTTTCTTTAATACGAATGAAATTCGCATTAATTTAAATTGGTACATTCTAATATAAAACTATTTTTTTTTTCAATGAGGTGTTTTTATGAACATCCCTTAATATTATTCGAGTTAGTATTAAAATATGGTTGTTCAGGTTTATAATGGCGTCTCTTTAGTTTCGATGACACTTCATATAGCGTGTCTAGAATATTTCAAATTATGGATAGCATGTAACTGCCACCCATTTTTTCAGTCATCCGTATGATTGAAATATTAATGATATGGCGGTCATACTTGGCAGTTTAATTTATTTTAATAATAGCATTGTTATATTAAAAGCCCAAAAAAATTCATAACGTCACTGGCATATTCTTAAAATTTTGTATGGAATGACTCAATATATAATTCAAGAGTGTAAAGAACTAAGTTTATAAGTGCATAGGACAAAATTTTTCAGGAGAGATATTTTTCTCCATCAAAATCATACAGTGGTGATAACTGTGATTGCATACATTACCTAGGGCCTACTTCAACTTCGAATAAAATTTCAACATATGACTTTTGTAGATTCGATCTTCACACATTATAACTTGTTTTGTCAACCTCTTAAAATGACAAAAATAGCTCTTCGAATCTTTATTGTTTGCACTCTTCAGTTGAAGACGTAATATTCTAAATGTGCTAAGTACCAATTTTTTAAATTTAATTTTATTCAATCTTGGTAAGAAATATCCATAGTCTATGAGAAAATCATACTAAGAAACACAGATATTAGGTCCTTTTATAATGTCCACAATTTTAATGTCCATTTTATTATGTCCATTACATAGAAGTCCATTACACTATGTCCATAAATATATGTCCAATAAAGTATATGTCCACTTTATTTTAGTCCAATTGCACAAATTTTATGTCCACATTTTTTACGTCCACTACATGATTGTACAATACATTACGTCCATCTACAAATTGACTTCAATTCCCTACTCAATCTCTTCTGCCTGTTCATCTTCATACAGCTTCAGATGATAACGAATAGCTTTGAGGTAAGTTCTGATGTGTCGTTCTTCGTTGTAGTGGTTGTAATTCCAAATAATCTCTTCTACTCGACTTAAATTTTGTAGGTACGATAATTAATAGGGTGTCGCACATTCAAATGCCCGCCAAGCAATTGGATTATTATAATTTCATTATTCCTTTGGTTTTTCTTGATAAATACTATGAATTTCCAGATCAATGCGTGATGTGTGACGATGTGTTTCTGAAAGCGGTTGCGCCAGCCCTCGACTACGTTAGTTGTTCGATGTTGTCCTGCCAGAACCTGAATATAAGTGTTCCATATTTCAGGTGCGAATCTAGGTGGCATTGCTCTTCTTCTTCCTCGAGCAGGTGTTCCTCGGATGTAAGTTCTTTCCATGTACAATGCTATATCCATTACATCAGGCTCAATGTCTATCAAAAACAGCCCGAACATCTTCCAGCGGTACAAAAGGAATTGACATTAGTTGAACCATTCAGAGCAGAAGTGGTGTAAGTCAAAAGTCCACTTTTATTTATGTTCACTTTTTTTAATGTCCACTTTTATTTGAGCCGTTCAGAGCAAAAGTGGTGTAAGCCAAAACTGGGTAATGAGAGTTAAAGTAAACATTCTATAAAATACAGCGCAAAGTAGCAATTAATATTCAATTTATTTAAACTATTAGTAGTCAGTGGATAACAAGAAGGACATATTAATTGCTATTTTGCGCTGTATTTTACAGAATTTTTACTTTAAACCTCATTACCCAGTTTTGGCTTACACCACTTTTGCTCTGAACGGGCTCAAATAAAAGTGGACATTAAAAAAGTGAACATAAATAAAAGTGGACTTAAAGAAAAGTGGACATAAATAAAAGTGGACACCACAGTCAAGGCCCCAAAAAAATGGACGCACATAAAATATGGACATAAATGAAAGTGGATAAAATATTAGAGGGCATAAGTCACATGGACATGCTTTCAATGGACTTAACGTCTTGGAAGCCATACTAAATTGTCTCTGTCGTAGCTCAACTGTAAGTGACTCATTCGTGCATCAAAAGACGGTGTTGTAGGTATCTCAACATGCATTACGCAGTACGTTTTTCATCACTATCTCAGAAAGTCGTTTTTGGTACTTAGCACATTTAGAATATTAGATCCTCAATTATATGATTTAAGACAATTTAACCTTATGAGATTCCACTACGACTAAAATGTAACTATTTTGGGTTTTTAATAGTGCGTTGTTGTTTAATTTCCCCGTCGTTATAGCACTGTTTTGCAGATTTAATCCCCAGAATCATGTCTTCCAAAATATAAAGGTTGTCTATACTGTTTTCCTTGTTATGAACTTACGATTGATTGTCTCACATCACTGAATCAAACATAACTAACTTGAGAAAATAACTGGCCCTTGATCATGACGATAGGATCTGTAAGTAGTTCTTAAATGTTAGAGAAATTGATAATTATTTACTTTAGCTGACAGCTCGTTTTCTAGAAAGGGTTTATTCAGAACTCCCTAATTTGACTTAGGGAATGCGTAGGAACTACTAAAACTGAACAGAAATTAATTATTTTATTGAGATGATCTGTCATTGGGTCTTGTGCTATCATGGAGGCAGATACGTTAGTGTTAGCCACCGGCGTGGCTGAATCGGTTAAGGCGCTTGCATGCCGGTCTGAAGTTGCGCTCGGGCGCCGGTTCGATCCTCGCTTGGGCTGATTACCTGGTTGGGTTTTTTTCCGAGGTTTTCCCCAACTGTAAGGTGAATGCCAGGTAATCTGTGGCGAATCCTCGGCCTCATCTCGCCAAATACCATCTCACTATCACCAATCTCATTGACGCTAAATAACCATGTAGTTGATACAGCGTCGTTAAATAACCAACTATATATATATATATATATATATATATATATATATATATATGTACTAGCACTCATTAAATGGAAGAGTGGAGCAGAGTCGTTCTGCCACTGTATTGGATCCATGGATCAGAAGATCCATGAGAGATACCCGCGAACTTTGTTCGGTTAACATTATTTTATAATGACTATGTATGCATATTTAAAAAATAAATGTTTTATTTTCTAAAGAACTCCTTTCTGTTCATTTGTGCTAATTCAATTGCCTTGATTTTTTTTTCAGATTTACAGTTCTTTTATACATTTTTTTAAAATTTGAAATATGTTAGTTCATAAATATTGATATATTCTTTGGGATATACTGATATGGAATAGTGAAACGTTCAAGGCAATGCAAAGATTAGAGGGAACATTACTTACAAATGGCTTTTAAGGAACCCAAAGGTTCATTGCCGTCCTCACATAAGCACGCCATCGGTCCCTATCCTGTGCAAGATTAATTCAGTCTTTATCATCATATCCCACCTCCCTCAAATCCATTTTAATATTATCCTCCCATCTACGTCTCGGCCTCCACAAAGATCTTTTTGCTTCCGGTCACCCAACTAACATTCTATATGCATTTCTGGATTCGTCCATACGTGCTACATGCCCTGCCCATCTCAAACGTCTGGATTTAATGTTCCTAATAATGTCAGGTGAAGAATACAATGCGTGCAGTTCTGTGTTGTGTAACTTTCTCCATTCTCCTGTAACTTCATCCCTTTAGCCGCAAATATTTTCCTAAGGACCTTATTCTCAAACACCCTTAATGTCTGTTCCTCTCTCAAAGTGAGAGTACAAGTTTAACAACCATGCAGAACAACCGGTAATGTAACTGTTTTATAAATTCTAACTTCAAGATTTTTTGTCAGCAGACTAGATGATAAAAGCTTCTCAACCGAATAATAACAGGCATTTCCCATATTTATTCTGTGTTTAATTTTCTCCCGAGTGTTTTTTATATTTGTTACTGTTACTCCAAGATATTTGAATTTTTCCACCTCTTCGAATGATAAATCTCCAGGAATATCAGGAATTTTGGAATGACTCCATGATGGCAGACTTTTGCTGGATGCTGTACCAAGAAGATCGAAGCCAGGAACACTGCAGAGTGCAAATTCATCTCATTTTTAAGGGGTTAGGTACAGGTTGCAGCAGTAAAATTTTGGAAATATTCAATATTTTTTTCCTTCATTACTGTATCTTCTACAATAATGAAAATTAGTATGTGTAAAACACTGTCCTTCTGCTATACGAAAAAAAGATATATATATATATATATATATATATATATACATGATTTAAAAAAAATATTTACTTTTTTTTTTTTTTTTTTTCAAAATTCAGTTTACTGTGCAATGATGGAGCGTTTCCCACACAGGTAAAAAACTATCCAACATTCTGCGATGAAATTTTTTTATGTATTTATGCATGTCATATCTACAATATGATGTAAGATCACTTTTCTACCTTTGATATATTGACTGATAAAAATAAAATCATTTTAAAAATGGTCAAATATCAATATTTTCTTCTAATACAAAATATAAAAATATTATTTATTAAGGAATGTAGTTGAAAGAGCATGATATTGTAAACATGAGTTTCAGCAATAAAATAAAAGAGAGAGAACATGAAAAAATTAACAAAGTTTATGAGTTATGAGGGAAACGCTTCATTACTGCACAGTGAACTACGACCTCTATGAATTTTGAAAAAAAAAAAAAAAAGTATATAAATAATTTTTTTAAATCGTTAAAATATATTTATTTTTTCTTATAGCTGAAGGACAGTGTTTTACACATACCAATTTTCATTATTGTACAAGATACAGTAATGGAGGAAAAAAATGTTGAATATTTTCAAAAATTTTACTACTGTAAGCTGTACCTAACCGCTTAACAAGTGAATGTGTGATATACTGTGATTAACTCTAATTATGTTAGTATTTATCATTAGGCTGATAAAAATATTCTTTTATGTCTTAAAAGAAATTTCCAGTCCAAGCAATTTACTAATTTTTTTTTAACTTTTGTTATACAGTGTACTAAAAACTATACCTGACACAGAAAAACTAAGAACACTTTCAAAATCAGTGTAGTGATTTAAAAAAGTGTGATTTTGTAAACTAGTGTAATGAGACAATTAGACGCTGGTCGCACTTGCGTTAATATTACATCCCAACTATAACTATAATAATAAAAGCCTTCAAAGTGGCAACCCCACCACTGAAATATTCAGCGGCAGACAGAAACCTGCCAAGGAGAATACACAGCTTCTTTCAAGTTACAAACGAATTGTCAGACGATTAACAAACTGATAAACTGGAATATATTTTTTTTTCTTTTAGTGTAGTTTGTATTTCTCCTTAAAGCAGAAATTCTATTCATGTGGAATCACCCATATTTGTTAGTGTAGTTGTGAGAGGATGTCGAATTGTTGACTTTTCCCGTAGACAAGTGTGATACCTTGAACTGTAGGAGCACCACAAGGTACGTCACCATTACGGAGCCCAGCTGGAACAACACAGACAATTCGTTACTCCGAGTCAATACCGTACGAATTAGCATACAATAAAAATCAACACTGTAACAAAGATAACGCCCATATTTTCTGTTTGTTTATAGTTTTAGTTGAATTATAGAAGTCAGATGTCCGTTATGTTATTTTAGGGTCATTATTGAACGTCAGGGGGGGCGCGAGGTAGCGTCGTGGTTAAGGTGCAGCGCTGCGAAGTCGGAAAGGTGCCGGGGTCGATTCCCGATGAGGTCTTGAACACTCTCCATTGATCGAACCCTTCCAGTCGTACTATGGTCCTGTAGATTATTCAGTTTCTAGCAAAAATACGTACCAGGAACATTTCCTTGGTGGTAAACATTACACCCTCGTTCAAATCTTTATCCTGGCTGCAACTTAGTAACCGTAGAACACTTCATTCGCTCTCTCTTCTGTTTCGAGTTCTCCACACTTCTACTCCAAATTATCTTCGTTCCCGGTTTAACTACTTATCCTCCAATCACAATCTAAACACCAGGTCACAGGAGAGCCAAATCCTAGCAATTCCTGCCCACAGAACATCCCACTATTCATCCTCTTTTACTGTCTCAGTCCCCCGTGAATGGAATTCTCTACCTCAGAAGATTAGGGGCTGCCAGACAATAACCACTTTCAAGAAAAGGCTAAACGATTTCTTACGGGCGCAGTCAAATTGAAGTTATAATTGTGATCGAGTTTAATAATTTAATTTAATTTAGGTATAACTATTATTATTATTATTATTATTATTATTATTATTATTATTATTATTATTATTATTATTATTATTATTATTATTACATAATTATTTCATTGGTGTTGTGAAGATGAAAAGAATTGTCATTGTATTATATTAATTATGTATTGTATTGTCTTGTATTGTAGTATTGTATTGCTTTGAATTGTATTGTATTATATTGTATTGTATTGTATTGTATTACTTATGTTATATTCATAGCATTGTAGTAATTTTCTATCATAGTGGTTGAGTGGAAGAGAAGGCCGAATGGCCTTAACTCTGCCAGTTAAAATAAATCATTATTATTATTATTATTATTATTATTATTATTATTATTATTATTATTATTAAAAGCCCGGGAACATAATGACGTCTCTTACTTAACTTACAAATACATAAGCCCGCCATCGGTCCGCATCCTGAATAAGATTAATCCAGTCCCTAGCGTCATATCCCACCTTCCTCAAATCCCTTTTAATACTATCCTCCCATCTACGTCTCGACCTTCCCAACGGTATTTTTCCTTCAGGTCTTCCAGCTAACACTCTATATGCTACACGCTCTGCCCATTTCAAACGTCTGGATTTATTTTTTTACTTGGTTATTTAACGACACTTTATCAACTACGAGATTATTTAGCGTCGATGGAATTGGTGATAGCCTATTTGGCGAGATGAGGCCGAGGATTTGCCATAGATTACCTGACATTTGCCTTACGGTTGTGGAAAACCTCGGAAAAAACCCAACCTGGTAATCAATCCAAGCGGCAATCGAACCCGCGCCCGAGAGGAACATCGGATCGACAGGCAAGAGCCTTAGCCGACTGAGCTATGCCGGTTGCTGATTTAATATTCCTAACTATGTTAGATGAAGAATGCAATGCGTGCAGTTCTAATTTGTGTAACTTTATCCAGTCTCGTATAACTTCATCATAAGGTTCGTGAAAAGACAGTTAATCACAAAAAAAAAAGTATTTTATAGGTCAACATGATGGGAGGATAATATTAAAATGGATTTGAGGGAGGTGGGGTATGATGATAGAGACTGGATTAATCTTGCACAGGATAGGGACCGCTGGCGGGCTTATGTGAGGGCGGCAATGAACCTCCGGGTTCCTTAAAAGCCATTTGTAAGTAAGTATAAGTCAGCATGACTGTGTCACCTACGAAGTAAATATGTGAGTTATGTCGATATAATTTAAATGTATTGCTAAAATATATTATGCCTTTTTGAAATTTATAATGCCTTTTTAAAAGATTATTGTACCTTTTTTACGTTTTTATTGCCTTTTTGCCTGCCTATTTTAACTGTTATAAATTCCTAAACATCCGGGCTCTAATGATGATGATAGAACTGCGGCAGAGAAAACTAGAGCGCCCCATAATAGCCACCTGCCCCAACAGTGTTTTGTTCATTTGGAATTGAATGCAGATCTACTGTACTGCTTGGCTGCTGATTAGATTAGATTAAATGAAATTATGTGTTAGGTACTTCCTATGAATTCAGATAAATATCTGACGTTTCTTAGTTTCTGTGAAAATTATTCAGTGTCATTGAGATAATAACATGACTGTAAGTGGAGTGTGTGAAGAGTAGCAGAAGCTTAAAATAACAAATTTAATCTAATGTTGTCAAGATGGTAGAAAAAAGTGAAAGGTTGCCATTACTAGGTCTAGTAGTACATTTAATTATTCTCCATCTTGGACTTAATACCATGTGAAGGAAAATATGCTTTAACTTAAAATTAATATTTTCATTTTGAAGAGGTGGTGTAGACCGATAAGCAATCAAGAGATCAATTAAAACTAATTTTGAACATTGATTTAACTTCAAACTTCGCGTGTTTACAGCGAAATCAGCTGACTGATCTTCGAGATGTGACAGCCAAAATTGTACCACATTTAACTCACCTTCAGCTGTAATTTTTTAATAATTTATTTAATATTTTAATCTCGTGTCATGCTACCATGGTTGATTACTTGACATATGCAAATGTAATTTCAACAGCATAATTTTCAAACACAGCTATTATTTTGCATTAAGTACGTACGTTCGTAACCTGCTTGTTTTAACTTATGGAATATGTGTATAATATGGTACTTATGATGATCTGATGATGGCAAACAGTTGCCGAAAACGTTAATCCTATCAATAAATGTGGCTTAGTTAATATAAGACTACACATTACATGATAAGCAATCAGATGGACTCATTAAACCTAGATTTACTTTAAAATTAATAACTTAGAGGGACTACCGGCATATCTCAGTCGGCTAAGGCCTTGCCTTCCGATCCGGAGTTGCGCTCGGGCTCGAGTTTGATTCCGCTTGTGCTGATTACGTGGTTGGGTTTCTCCCCGAGGTTTTTCCCAATCATAAGGCAAATGTCAGGTAATCTATGGGGAATCCTCGGCTTCATCTCGCCAAATATCATCTCGCTATCACTAAACCCACCGATGCTAAATAACCTCGTATTTGATACAGCGTCGTTAAATAACCAAATAAAAAACGTAAAAAAACTAGAGCTTACATTTTTTCCCCGAGCTAGCTGGCTCATGCGTTCCGCACGGGACTCGCATTCGAGGGGTCCGCGATTCAAATCCCAGGACCGACCTACCTGACTGTGGATTTTTCGTGGTTTTCAACAGTTACTTAGGCAAATGCTAGGTTGGAATTTTCATTGCCACTGTCCACTTCTCTTCCTCTTCCCTGTAGAAAATAATTTAGATTACATATATCATTCATCTTCATCATATATTCCATATGGTCCACACCTGTGGAGTAACGGTCAGCGCGTCTGGCCGCGAAACCAGGTGGCTCGGGTTCGAATCCCGGTCGGGGCAAGTTACCTGGTTGAGGTTTTTCCGGGGTTTTCCCTCAACCCAATACGAGCAAATGCTGGGTAACTTTCTGTGCTGGACCCCGGATTCATTTCACCGGCATTATCACCTTCATTTCATTCAGACGCTAAATAACCTAGATGTTGATACAGCGTCGTAAAATAACCCAATATATTCCATATGTATGTTCAGGTCAACACGCTTGTCTTCGTCCTCATGCAGGAGGGGTGTCCTCTCCGAAACCGCCTCTGGGTTCTGAGCCCTTCGCAATATCTCTGCCAGGATTCATTCCTTAAGAGCACTTCCAAGGGTTCTTCGACACCTTGGAAGGCCGTTGGGATTGATCCTGTGCTGCTTGGTTACCTTGGCGATATTAACTTAGGACGAGGGTGTAGGGAGCCGATTGGGTGAGCGGTCTCATGCGGCCGATGGGCTAGTATACCTCATCCGCATTCATCCCATAATTCGGGGTGCACAGTAGGCTACTGTGCTGAAAGGTCGTCTCTAACCTGCCCCTAACCACCGTTTCCTAACCCTAACCCTAACCTAGAATTTTTTAACTTTGGATCTGATCGTAATTTTTGAGACTCGTAGAGAGAACTGTGATAGAAAATTCAAATTTCGTAACATCATTTGGTATAGATGGCTGAATATGCCCTTGATGACACAAATGATATAAAGCAGTGAGTTGGACTTCGAAGTAGGAAATATTTGCTAGCTGGCTACACTACACATACCAAGGCTTGTAACTACGAAAGGGAATGTTTTCAGAAATGGGTTCATACATGAAAATTGTTCATATTGATCACCTCTACCACCTCTAAAAGTGTGTAACAATGTCATAAAATCAGCGGTATATTGTTCGTTTTAACATAGTCCTTAGAAAAATTAACAAAACATTTTCTTTGACTTTACCGAAATGAGTAGCCTCCGACTGACAATGACGAAATTCCCCAGATTGAGAACCGGGGGACAAGAATCGATCACCTGCAGGAACGCGAGTACCTGCAATAAACAAAACAAACATTGGCATACATATTTGTCACTAACAATTTCCAAATATCAGATGTTGATTCTTAAATTCACAAAGTATCCTATAGTATACAGCAGGTTAATATCATCAACATCATCATCATCATCATCATCATCATCCTGTCATGAACTAGTCCCAAAAGAACTATTACGACCTGAAAAAGGGATTTTCTTGCCATCTTTTCATAGGTCGACCAAGTGATCGTTTCCCATTTGGACGGTACTTCATTATTGCCTTAGAGATCCTGGATGAAACCATTCTTGAGACGTGTTCCCTCCAGTTTAACTGATATCTTTCAATTTTTTTTCAAATGATATCTGAAGATATAGTCCAGTATTGATGACACATTAAGTTCTTGAAGGATATCTTCATTTTTCTTCCGATCCCATTTAGTGTAGCCAGCTGTTCGGCGCATGAATCTCATCTCGCAAGCTGTTAGTCTGCTTTCATCTTTTGTCCTTATAGTCCATGCTTCACTCCCATAACATAGGACTGGTCGAGCTATTATTTGATAAAGAAGAGTACGAGTTGATTTTTGTACTAATTAAGGTTTTAAAACTCTATTAATGATGCCCACTGATTTACTGAATTGTACAATTTTCTCTGATAAATTCAAATTTTCAACAAAAGAAAGTTTATATCCTAAATAATTAAACTCATTAACTCTTTCCAAAATTGTGTTATTTAAACAAATTTTGCTTGGTATTGGGTATTTACTACAAAAGACCATTATTTTTGTTTGGTTAATGGATATTTCCATTGAATATTTTTGAGCTATTAAATTTAAATTGTATACTGACCATTGCAAATCATCTTCTGATGTTGCTAGTAAAACAAGATCATCTGCAAACGTTATTACATCTAATTTTAAATTTCTGTTAATAGTGATAGCCTATATCCGTGTTTTGTTTCTCTAAAATCTTTCACAATGGCATTCATATAAACGTTAAAAAGCAAAGGAGAGAGGCCACAACCTTGAACAGGTTAATATATATGCTATAATTTTAATAGAATAAAAAAAAATTGGTAGCAAAATTAAATAACCAAAATTACACAATACCATAATATTGTACATGTAAAATATGGACATTGCGATAGTTGTTTTCTTTATGGTCCGACACAGTTTAATAAACTAGTGTGAGAAATGAAGCTTTGCCAATTTAAGGGTAAATATTACAAAATCTCTTATAGACCTGAAGCACCGTCTAGAGAATTCCCAAAGTTGACTGACATTTAAGTGCTCTTGCTTGGAAATAGGGAATCTTTAAGTTAAAACATTTTGCCACTCTGTCTTCTACATTTGTTTTGCTACCAGTGACGCTGGGACATGGATTCGAATCCCACTTCAGCTTTTTTCTTTCTTTCTCCGTGGTTAACATAACTTAGTTAAAAAGTTGACAGACAAACTGTGCTCAAATTTTACAAGGCGCTGGCAATTCCGACATGGTTCAGAAACGTGGATTCTGTCTAGAGCCCAACAGAAAAGAATTGAGGCCGCTGAGATGAGACTCTTAAGGCCACTAGCAGGATTTAGACTACAGGACCATGAGAGAAATGAAGATATACGTCAAGAACTGAATATCGAGAGTATAACAACGATAATTGAAAAATATAGAAATAATTGGTACGACCATATAACTAGAATGTCCAACGATAGGATACCTTTTAGAACATGGTGTTACAGACCTACACGAAGAAGACGGGTGGGAAGACCAAAGAGACGTTGAAGAGACCAGTTTGACGGATAAAACTCTGGAGGCGAAACAGGCCATCGGCCTAAACATTGAAGTTATTGATGATGATGATGATGATGATGATGATGATGATGATGATGATGATGATGATGATGATGATGATGATGATGATGATGATCAGGTTTCGAGACTTTGGACCCGATACAATAAGTTTACTGTGCATACACTATAGGTTGTTGACTCGCTGCAGAGATGTGTTGAGGTAACAATGTTGCTATTTAGAGTAGAGTACGGTAGTATGGGGAAACACACATTGTACATTCTGAAAGTAAATATACATTACACAATGACAATGTCAAAAGAATGTGAAAAGCATTTATTCTCCTGTCTTTTATAATCATTTGTGTTTAATTACACACAGTGTTAATGGTGGAAATAAGCATGTAGCAATTTTAATTTCTACATTTATCCTATTGGTCGTCTTTAGGAAGTGCAGTTACAGTACCGAATTTCAATGTACTACAAGATACATTCTCAGTGTCTCAAACGTAAATCTTTTTCGGTTATCTGCAAAAGTTTGTACTGTGAAAAGCTGCACTCTACGTCGCATGACGTGATAGGAGCAAAACGAAAAAAAACCTAACATCATTGCAGTCTCTAAGAGACAGTCCTTTATTCTCGGGAGACTCTATGTCCACTAATTTGCTGTTTATATTACACAATGTTCCATATCCGTTATTTTTACATAAAATTGATTTCCACTTCTGTTTTACACGTTCAGTAACCGGTGTACTTGATGTCTCATTAATTCTCTGCATCATTTTCTAAATTAATTTGAGGGCTTCCGGCATCTCTGCTCTGACTTTTCTAACCGTGTAATAGTTTCAGACACAGTTTGTATGAAAACCAAATTATTCGTCAGAACCTTCAAATCCAGACGTTTTCCTTTGCGTATTTGTTGGCATTCATTCTACAGTACCCCCACCCACTGTACGCTTTACCACTATTCTCAGTACGCCGTTATGCGGATTTCCCACTGAACTTCTCTATTGGGTCCGAAGTCTCGAAGCCTGATGATGATGATGATGATGATGATGATGATGATGATGATGATGATGATGATGATGATATTAGTTAACTGAAGATGTCAATAAATCTCAAACCAAATAATACAGTGGAACTCCAGAAATAGACGCTCGCTCTCGTATACTTCACGATACAAGGTAAGTCAACGCATCCTGTCCCGTGCTGCACAGGGCTAACCGGTTGAACCAGTGCAGTAGTGTGCAGATACTCGTACACGTTGACAGCAAGGCAGGGAACAAAAATGTGCTTATGTTGAAGCAGAAGTTACAAATATTGGAACGGTTTAAAAAAGGTGAATCAATCAGAGCCATCCCTCAAGAATTTGACATTCCGATCAGAACAGTGCATGGGATAAAACAAAATTCATCTAATTACGAGGCATTCTATAGTGATTATAAGAAGCTTTGTTATTATCAGTTGATTGTAGGATGAAAAAAACAGCTTATTTTGTGTATTTCCTAATTTTAATCAATAGGGATGATTTACGTTCTCTCTTGAAGGGTATACACCATTTTAAAATAATTTAATACACGAACACAACTATTACATAAAATGCTCAATACGTTTTTGTAGCTTTATTCTCTTCGGCTCTAATCAACAATAACAAAAATGCAGGTTGCCAGGCGACGATAGAAAACAAAAGATGCGAAAACAAATGAATGTGGAGTATAAACAATTGAATGCTCTTTCATATTTAAGTATAAAAATATAGGGGTTCCATTTGAAATTTCAAAGTGGGAGTGGCTGGGGATGGGAGATGAAATATAAAATGCAATTAAGCCTTGTTTAAGACTTCCCCATTGATATCTAAATTTACGTGTTTTTTTTTTTTGGTTTAAATTGAATTCAATTAATGAACTAGTTATTTAGAGTGGGAAGTTTTGAAATGAAAGCCCCGTATGTAGATATATTTAGAGAGTTTTTCCTCTAGAAGTTTGTTTTATGTTTCAGATGCATCACGTATGTATTATATTTAATCACGGATTTGTTTTGTTATATATTTTGCATATACTACAATATATTATTTAAAATTATATACGTTAATTATTTATTTATGTTTCGGCCCGCACGCCATAAAAAACATTGTACAGCCCTTATGTTTACCAATGTCCGCAGTACTCCGTAGAAAGACAGCGTTCGTACCTCGTCTCGCACACGGACTATTGCTGTGTCTATTTGTGGAGTTCCACTGTATCTTCTTATACAGGGACATCATTTTATTTTTACTTCAATTTTTACTGTACCTGAGTTTTTTTATGTACTTCACTCCCACCCCTTCTACTAATGAAGTTCAACCGTTCTCCCCACAGAACCAAGGCCGCATATACAGTCATAGTAGTCTTACGGTCATAGTAAACAGTACGTTCCAAAAATATGTTCACGTTTTCCAGTAACGAAAGAGCTTTCATTATTGAATCATTTTCGCACAGATATTGTCGTCCATTTGCCTACGTCACATCCGGGTTTCCCCCACCAGCTTCTATTCGCCTCTCTGTAAAGGCTAGTGGCTGGGCTATCTTAGCAGTTTTCTGACAACATTAATTTCTGTTAGAAATTAGACGTCTAAGTAATATTATAAAACTGTTTAAAATAACTTAAATAAAAGGACCTCGTTAAGTAATTAACTGTCATGTGATTTCACCCTTTGTACGACCCTCCGACGTGACCATTTGGACGGACAGTAGATAGTATGTCTGAGTAATTTTATCTTTTCGGATCGGGCAGATTGAATTTGCAGTACGTAAGGTACTCTTTTATAGAGTAGGTACAGAATTATTTCAACATGAGTTACTAGGAAGGACGAAACTGGTAATTGGAATTAGGTGCAATCGTCTATAATGCGATAATATGCACATTAGAATTGAAATCTGTATTGAAATGAACTGCCACCATTTTCAAAATTGTGTTTAAATATCCATATTATGATTATTTTTCAATTAAGCTTCATTCTCTATAGTGTACGCTAATGTGCTGTAGACAGTATAATATACACTACATAATGAATACGTCCGCATGGACAGCTCAGTTCGTAAGTAAAAACACTCATTGTTAATACTGTACTGTATTTTGATTAAACAAAAACTTAATGAAAATTATCAAACTCAAAATCGCGATATTTCCTAGTTTACGTAAATGGATGAACTACTTTTCTTCCCTCCTGTACCTAGTAAAGTGATTTGTTTGTATATTACGCCAGTATCATCGAACTCCAGTCATGGAAGGGGGTAGCGAACGGTGTTTCCGGTTCTCAGCCGATCCAAAGGTATAGCCAGGTGAATATTAGAAATGTTAGTAAAAATAAAATGATGTCCCTGTATCTCTACTGAAGAAGACCATACATAGGCTGTAAATTTTTATCGCATCTAAAAATATAATATGTTATCTGAACCGCTATCGGAACCCAATGACAAGAACAGTAAGTAAGTGTGATCAGTGGAGTATGAAATTATTTATCGACAACGGAAGATACTTGTTCCTCACCTCATCTTGAACAGAGTCCTTGATACCATGAGTTCTGTAGTCCATCAGAGTGTCCTTAAATGCATCACCGACCTGAAACAAAGGAGCATTAATTATGGGCAAAGGGAACAAATATTCTGTGTAACACTAACCGGCAATTCCTTTTATCGGAGGATGCATCAACACAAGCAATGTGTTCTGTGTTCTTTGTTTGTTTTTTTTTTACTTAGTTATTTAACGACGCTGTGTCAACTACTATGGTCTGTCCAAAACAACTTCCGACCTGACAAATGGCGCCTTTAGCATGTTACCATGGCAACCATTCAAATCAACCAATCACGAGAGACCCGTAACCATGGTAGCGGGACGGTGTTGCCGTGTCTATGTTTACAAGTAGCACGTGAATACCACGGCCTAATGGTGAATACAGTGCCCGGAATGACTTTGAGTTGGCTGGTTAGCGCGTGCTTTGCGTGAATTAAAAATATTTAGTTGTATTGTTGTATTAGTGTATCGATAATTATTGTGTTTAAATTATATTACACGTATTATCTTCATTCTCATTGGTGGAGGGTGTGGCTAGTGTGTGTTTTCTAGTTTCTGCGAGAGTTTCTAAACAGGTGGCCCCGTTAAAGAGTCAAGCGCGAGAGATGGTGGGTTATGTAAGAGAGTATTTTGAGACGGAAAAGATAATGGCGGGCCTCTTTTACCTTTGGCGCAAGTCGTAATGAGAACTGCTGCTTGTGTTAAAATTAATAAGAGCACTGTTATCGATATTGGAAAAGAAAAAGGCCGTGCAGATTTTTAATCATAAATATTTTTTAGTTTACAATTTTTTCAACGTCTTTCTAACAATATTACTTTGAAGAATACCGGGACTCATAAAAGTAAAGGCTTCATATTAAATTTAAACCTGCTTTTATAGTTTACAGTCCTTTTGACGACGCTTTTCTAGCGGAATTACATTGAAGAATACCGGTACGGTATGCTACTACTAGTGATGATGATGATGATGATAATAATAATAATAATAATAATAATAATAATAATAATAATAATAAAAATAATAGTTATTATTATTATTATTATTATTATTATTATTATTAATATTATTATTATAGACTAATAAAAATAATAATGTAGCCTACATAAATTTTAATGCCTAGTGTTGAACAAATTGGTTAGAAATGTATGTGTTCATGTCAGCCGTTCATTACTGCACTCTATCGGCAGCGCGCTCGCTTACTCGAAAGATGGGCAACATGACAACACTGCTCCCCCTTCTCTGTAAACTGTCAAGTAGGAAGTAGTTTTGGTCAAGGTATAGATTATTTCTGTGGTGTTTCGGTAAAGGGAGATAAGTCATAAAAATGATTTCAGGGAAAAAAGAAAATTAAACTTGGAACCCTTATTGCAAATAATTTTCTACACAAATAAAACACATCAACTGCTAGTATTCTTTGATTTTTGCGCACACGCTTGTATAATTTAACTTGTGTGTTCATCTGGGGAACAAAATTCCACCTGGACAAAAAAATGACTTGTACCCCTTTACCCGAACACCACAGATTTAGCGTCGATGGGATTGGTGACAGCGAGATGAGGCCGAGGATTCGCTATAGATTACCTGACATTCACCTTACGGTTGGGGAAAACCTCGAAGAAAACCCAACCAGGTAATTAGCCCAAGCGAGGATCGAACCCTTGTTCTTTGTTTACTTTTTATGTACGGCTGCCGTGCACTTTACTAGCGCTTCAGCCAACAGCAACCATGTCGCTTTAATCCACAGCGGTGGACTTCACAAAATAGTTTGAGGTGCACAACATAGTGTTGGTACTCACCCTGCTTTGCACAGTCTGAGCGTTGTCGCAGATGACGTACATGAGTATCATGTCATTGACGATGGTGATACAGATGTATGCGACGACGAAGAAACGGGTGGGGGCGAACAGGAGGGCATTAATGGTCCAGTAGACGTTGAGCGTCAGCTTCGTGAACATGTACAGTATGAAGAATCCGAACGTGAAGCACGTGGCCACGCCGGTCTGACGCGTCAGTTTCGCCAGACTGAGCCACAGGATTCTGTACTCTGCCCACACTGCGTGAGACACCGTTACAGACACCAACTCCTGCAAAATAATCTCATTGGGTGATAAGAATAAAATGACTATATAGTATATTCTGGGCTTTTTTTTTTTTAGTAAATACTCTTGTTAGTAAGAATAAAAACATTTGAATACATACTCATTATTGATTATCAGAGACCGGAAGTTTAGGCATTATGAATCATTAAAATAGGCAGGCAAAAAGGCATCATAAATAGCTAAAATACGCAATATCGTATCATGGCGTATCGTTGATTCTGAAATCCCACAGAGATCTGTTCTATCACTACTACTATTCACTACTGGGTGTTCATTTCAAAGTGTGTCATGACGTCACTGTTGAAGAGTCAGCGATTTGAAGCGAGTTTCAGCTTTTGTGTCAGAGAAGTTGCCTATTAATCAAGGCGTTCAATCTGAACTTGAAAACGTGTACGGTATAACTTGAACGTCGTAGCAATAGATGGCGGTCTGTACGGTCTGTGTGCTACCATAACCTCTTTCGAACTGTGTTTTTTGCGGGCAAGTCGTACGCAGGGTATTTGTTATCATCGGTTGCGTACGACAACATTCCACAGTACAAATCAAATGCTCCGTGTCCATGTTGACCCTCGAAGTTAATGTCAACAAATACGTAAGTAATCGTCTTAACCCTCTCCCCATATCCCGACAGTAAGAAAAAACTCACCTCAGTACATGTTTCGAAACAGTTCACATTCCTGCCACTACCGACGTTACCGTACGTATCGATAAGTACTCTTCTGAATGAACGCCGTACTTGCTAGGCAACTTCTCTGGCAGATAAGTAATACACCTCTGCGGAAGTGTAGGAAGATTGAATTCTCTAGGCTCATCGACTAGCCACATGACGGCATACAGCGAGCCATGACACACTTTGAACTGAACACCCAGTATTTACGTAAATGACATCCCCTCGACTCTACTGCACTGTAAGCGTCACCTCTACGCTGACGATTTACAAATCTATATCCATACAACCCCTGACTCACTCAATGACGCAATACAAAATCTTAACGAGGACCTTGAATCTATATCTGCATAGGCCAGAAAGTTTGGTTTGACTCTCAATGCAAGAAAATCACAAGCAATCCTAGTGGGACATCAACGTCTATTATGCAATATTACTCCTGCTCTTCCAGTCAAGTTAAACGACACAATAATCCCTTTTGCTTCCTGTGTTAAAAACCTTGGAGTTTACTTTGATACGCATTTAAACTGGAATAACCAAGTAACCCATATTACCAAAAGAGTGCTTTCCATACTACATTCCTTAAACAGCATTCGAAAATTCCTTCCGCTATCACTCAAGAAAATACTAGTGGAAACACTAGTAATGCCCCACTTCGATTATTGTGATTTTCTACTGACTGACCTCAATGTCAACCAGTCGCAAATATTACAACGTGTTTATAATGCTTGTGTTCCCTTCGCCTGCGATGTCCGTCGCGCTGACAACATTACCCTATCCTTCCAAACTCTAAACTGGCTACGGCTTAACGAACGTAGAAATTTTCATTCTCTTGTTCTCCTTTTCCAAGTCCTTCACACTTCTACACCTACCTACCTTGCCTCCCGTTTCAGTTACCTGTCATCATATTCTTCCTTACGTTTTCCATATTAACCATTTGTGCTAAATGAGTTGCTTCTTTTTTTTTTTTTTCTATTATGGTATTATTTTCATGTTTTTTAGTGTCGATTTTATTATGCTATTATTATTTTCTCTTTGTAATATGTTAGTATTCTGTTCTGTAACTTTTTTGTTAAATTTTAACTGCTTGAATACTCTGTGACCTGGTAGAGTGTAAGAGAAGGCCCTATGGCCTTAACTCTGCCAGTATAAATAAAGAATTATTAATTAATTAATTAATTAATTAATTAATTAATTAATTATCATAATCTCTTCACATGCGCGCAAAATAGCCGGATACTAGCCATACCAACACATAAGACATCATCGTATTCATCATCATACACAATCTCGCTCTCGCGCTTGTGGACCAGTGACATCAGAGACCGTCGGAATTTAGTAGCGTTCTAAAGCAAACTTATTAAGCATTTTCTTACTGCGTAGAGTAGGTTTAATTTTAACTTAGTTAATCAAAAAAAAAAAAAAAATTCTCTCTTCCTAATTTTTACAATAAACTGTCTAGCTTTTATTAGTCAGTTAATCTTTTAGTACTTTGATTTTTATTGTATTTGTAAATTTAATATTAATTGTACTTATAATTGTATTTGTATTCTTAATATTGTAGTTGTAATCCCCTGGTAGAGGGGAAGAGAAGGCCTGATGGCCTTATCTCTACCAGGTTAAATAAATAAGTAAATAAATAAATAAATAAAGTGAGTGAGTGAGTGAGTGAATAAATAAATAAATAAATAAATAAATAAATAAATAAATTCCACTAGACCCACAACCTTGCACTTTCCACAAAGGGATTTCGGCAGCAAGAAAAGCTTTACATAAGTCGAATGCACATTGAGATTTTCGACTCGATGTTGCAATTACTGTTGGAAGCAAAGACATCTTCTTCCCAGTAGGCTTGGAAAGTGCATTTTTGTGTTTGGTTGTACTGATATGTTGCGATATGACTAGACAGTCTACCAGCTACTTGTGGGAGTCAAAAGTTGATTCAGTATCTTCCCAATTATGAGGACGAAACGGAAAATAAGGTCAGTTATGGAAATTGATATTAATCTGTGTTTGGCACCCAGTTTATGAGCTCAGACCTGAACCACGTGTTGAATTGACCGCAGTTCTGTGTCCTTACCTTACGGAAGCTGTGCAGGGTGTCCTCGGCTGCCTTGCAGAGTGCACGGCAACAGAAGTGCCAGACGACCGTCAGCAAGACGCGCAGCACCAGCAAGTACACGTCTGTGACAAGCTGCACCAAGTTAATGGACGTGTCCAGCAGCTGGTAGCAACACTCCAAGGAGAGGGAGGCCGCAGGGACCAGCAGGGCCAGGCACCATGCGCGCTTCCTCAGGGAAAGGCTAAGTGTCTGTGCAGTCACTCGCCGAAATTCAGTCTGCAAACAATCACAGATTCCTCAAGTTCCAAAAACTCTTTCCCTTTAATTGGAACATATTATTATTATTATTATTATTATTATTATTATTATTATTATTATTATTATTATTATTATGGGCAGGGCATGTAGCACGTATGGGCGAATCCAGAAATGTATATAGAGTGTTAGTTGGGAGACCGGAGGGAAAAAGACCTTTAGGGAGGCCGAGACGTAGATGGGAGGATAATATTAAAATGGATTTCAGGGAGGTGGGGTATGATGATAGAGACTGGATTAATCTTGCACAGGATAGGGACCGATGGCGGGCTTATGTGAGGGCGGCAATGAACCTTCGGGTTCCTTAAAAGCCATTTGTAAGTAAGTATTATATTGACATCTTAATGTGCCGACGTTCAAGTGGTGTCATATCTGGTTACAAATATAGATGACCCAGGTTCCAGTCCAGGTAGGCTTTAGTCTCCTGTTTACACTTTGTCCTGAATTGTCTAAATTGCCTTTAACTCTACCAACCAACCAAGGTTGGGAAAAATGCTCACCCTTTTTATTATCTAAAACTTTTTGCAGTCAATTAAATCTGACAGTTTTCACCCTCCCTCTATTTGTTTCTAACTTGATAAAGTATAAAGTGTACACATTTCTTCGTTTTAGATTTGAAACAAGTTAATAATAACTGAAGTATTTTTTGATGAGCAGATTTTACCCACCCTCGGTATTTCATAGGACCTAAATTTTTAAACATTTCCAAGTTTGAATTCGGTGATTTTTGTCCATTGTTATAACTGTTTTCATTGCCGTTAAAGTCGTTGATTGTTTCAAATTTTCACTTTATCATTTTCTTGCAGTGTGGAAGCTTGAGTTAGTAAATTGATACTTTCTTTATTGATGTTTATTCAAATCTAGTTCTATTCAAGGATACAGAATATTAAACATTAGTTGTCTTGTGGGTAATAGTAGGCCTAATGTTTTGGGTGAAAGTGAGATTATAGTGCTATTGGAAACTGATTTACCGGCGGAGTTGGAGAAAGAAAGTGGCAGTGAGGAAGATAATACAGAAGTGAAGTTGAAGGTGAATCAAGTTATAATGACGAAAACGAACCGATGGAAAATGGAGTTGCTGATGATGGTGCTGCTTCTACATGAGTTCTGTCAGAGTATATCTTTCTCAGGTACCTAGACAGTCCAAAAGAGACTTTATCAATATAGTCCGATACCCACAGCGAGTAACATCGGAAAGGAAATCAGTATGTATCTCAGACTGCTTTCTGAAGTCATTTTACACCAGAGATAGTTAGTATAGTTGTCAAGCATTACAATGAAGAGGCAACTAGGAAGGAATTACTCTTACAAATGAAGCTTAATTCAATCATTTTATTGGTATTTTCATTTTAATTGGCGTGAATAATAATCAAGCTATTTCAATACATGATTTGTCGCCAAACTTGTTTGGAACAGATATATACTTTAGAGAAATGAGTAAAGCAAGGATATGTCTACTTTTACCTATTCTTCTATTCGATGACAAGGATACCAAGCCTGAAAGATGCAGTACAGGCAAATTTGCGCCGATGAGAGAAGTGTTTGAATAAATAAATAACTACACTACAAGAAGGTGGCCAATGTCAGTCTTTTACACACTTATTGACACATGTCCCATCAATGCATACACTCTCTTCACTCAGAATGTGGTCACGCACAAAAAAAAAAAAATAAATCCAACCCCAGAAAGATATATCTTTAGGAATTAAGACAAATGGTGCAACTGTTTGTAGAAGAGCGATCCCAAAATATCAAAGGACTACAGTTACCCATAGTAAAAGCAATGGAGCACATACTTGGAAGGTAGTTTCAAAACAAGGATCAAGACATTAATATCCAAAAAAGAACCTCCTATGAAGAGAAGATGTATGACGAGATCTAAAATCTCGCTTATCCCGTACAACTTTGTACATCATGAAAGTTTCAAGTCGTACTTAATTTTATCTGGAATTGTAGAGAATCTGAGTCATACCTGGAACCGGAGCCAACTGGAGACATACTGCGCCAAAACTGGGGCATCCTTCCAGTTGGTGAAGGGCACTACGACTACAAGCAGGAGGAACATCAGGTGGTACAGAGCCACGATGGAGTCGTCATACTGATTACTGTTGACTTCGTGACCGTGGGCGACCCATAGAGCCCAGAGCATGGCGGCGTAGACAGCCACGGAGTACAGCATCACCAGGGAGACGGGTCGGTACTGCAGCTCACCTCCATGCGACACCGAGCGGAAGTTTGTTTATCAAAATCATAAATGATCATTCACAGATATACAAAATTAGAGTAACAGAGATGACTTACCTGATTTATTTTTCTGTAGCGGTAAAACTCCCATGAGTCTTAGCAAATTGAAAATTGGTTTAAAATCTTCGTAAAACACTCCACTACCGCCATCATTGTAATTATTTCCAGCGAGGTTAAGATGAGAAAGTCTCCTGAATAAGTTACCTTCATGGCTGTAATGTTCCAAACCGCCACTTACAGAGAATACATTTCTTTGTTTGTTTCTCTTAGACAGTCTAAGACTCTTTTCTTGGTGTAAAGACATAGTTCACATTCACTAACACATTATTCTTCCAAGAGTAACAACATTTCACTTCCCTTGCTTAAAAAAATCACACAATTGAACTGTATAAATTTATTAACAACTAGCCATACCCGTGCGCTGCGTTGCACTTGTTACCTGAAATATTCAGGTTATAGTTTTATTAAACTAGACGGCATTTCGGAAGGCGGTCAGCTGCTATATGCGCCGTAGCATTTCTGGTATGTGACGTCATAAGCTTGTACAGTAGAACCAATCGGAATCAGTCTATAACAAGTACTACCCGAGTTCGTTTGTTTACGTGTAAGTGTTTCAATACATTGACTAAGTAAAACTAACATATACTGTGTGTGTAAGGTAAATAAATGGAAGAAGAGACTGTAAAAGGAGAAGTATTGCACAGGCAGGCGCGGAAAATAGTGTTTAAGATATATAATTATTTTAAAAACGTTGACGAGCAGAACGCTGAATCAAATTTGGTTCAACTGAACTCCAAACTTATTTTGTGCGAGATCGTGCGTATTTGCTTGGTTTCCGCACAAAACCAATCCGCGGAAAGTCTAAAATTCCACATTCAAATAGCCTATTCCCAACCTAACACACATAACAATTTCCCTCTTCTTACCGCTTAAGTGACATATTGATTTTACTGCTTTAGGCTTTTAACATATTATTTTTAGAGACGTTCAATATAGTAATAATTATATATTGGAAACTTACCACTGCAATTTCACCTAAATTGCACTGTTAATTATTGTTTTTAAATATTTGCAAAAATTAAGTAAACTCTACAACTCCACTAAAGTTACTGCATTCGTGCTGCATGTAACATTAAGGAAGCCGTTTGTTTTAAGTTCGCATTTATAGACCGGGGAAAAAAAAAGACAGACGTATATCACGGCCTGCTGGAGTATAGTAAACACAGAAAACATTTTAAAGCAACAATGTTGAAGATAGATTTTTTTGTTTTGCAAATTTGCCGTCATTGAACAGAAACCAAGATGGAGATTTCATTGCAACTAATTAGAAATGCCTCTTTCAGGTATGTAATAAACGATCTTCGCACAAAATAATGTACGATACACGAGCGGTATGTTTTCTTTCAATTGTCGGAAATTAAAAAAGCTCAACTACGTTTCGCTTTTTCAAACTTTTCCTCGAACATCAAAACTTCAACATACCGCTCTTGTAACGCATATTACTATTACCTGCAAGCACGCGTGAAGTGACTGAAACAGAGAAGAGGAGACTGTTACAGAAAATTTATGCTGTAGTTAATTATGTAGCTGCTTTGTTAATCGATATTTGAACCTCGATAGAATCGGGAAATTTTCCGTCTGAAAGGAAACATTTTAATCGTCACGTTCCCAGCCGATCTGCTGGACACAGTTATCAATGGAAGGTGCGCAACTAGTCAAACGGTAAACAGTAAAACTTGCAACCGTGTTAGCAATAGAAATCGAGGTTATTCAATATTTATGTTGTTGACATAGCCGGCCAGAGCATCAATCATCTCTCAGGAGACAAAACGTTTGTTTTCGTGACCAGGTCCGTGATTAAGGCTGACCGAGACACTTGTAAATCCTGCGAATTGCAGACATAACTGATGGCTCTTCATAGTCGGAGATAATCTATACTAATCTTCGAAATCTTGAACTCTTCTATTCCTTCGTACCTGTCGTCTCGCTTCACTTACCTTTCTTCCCACCACAATCTGAACACACGCTCTCGCCATGAAACAATACTAACAATACCATCCCATCGCACCTCCTCATACTCATCCTCTTTCACAATAGCCCTGCCAAGACTCTGGAATTCGTTACCTGCTAGCATCAGGGACTGTCGAAATAAAATTCAATTCAAACGCAAACTTACTAGGCACTTGGTCAGTAATTGAGACTCGTTCAGACATGGTTTCTTGTAAATAGTTCTTTTAATCTACCACAAAATATCTCAATATCCGGTAATTTCATCACTATAGAATTTTGTTATTGTAGGTTTAATTTGTAATTTAGTAAATACAAAAATATTCTTTGTTCTTAACTTCTATGATAAAATGTCTAGCTTTCATTAATCAGGTATTCTTGTCGTACTTTAATTTTTATTGTAATTGTCATTGTAAATTTAATATTAATTGTAATCTTATTGTTCATGTTATAGTTGTAATCCCCTGGTAGAGGGGCAGAGAAGGCCTTACGGCCTTATCTCTACCAGGTTAAATAAATAAATCTAATCTAATCTAATCTAATAATTAGGGTCCATATTCCAGCTATCTATAAACTGGAATAAAGTTACCTGATTCGAAGTATATATGACGTCACAGCGCAGGTACAGGTACGTTCGTATACAAAATAGTTACGCATCTTCTGTCCTCTTCCTCTAGAACAGGTATGCTCAAAATTGTAAAAGCTCCGATTACACGGATGATGCTGCACTGCATAACACACACAGTGTACGGACTGGGCTCCGCAACTACAGGGACATCATTTTATTTTTACTTGCACTTTTATTGTACCTGCATTTCTGAATGTACTTCACTCCCACCCCTTCACTAATGTCCTTGCTCCCGTCAGACACACAAACTTACGGCCGCTGTTGCATTCGAAGTCTTCAAGCAGTGAAGTAAACACTGCAGTGTATAGTGTGTTTCAGAAATATGGTTGCGTTTTCTATAGAAGAAAGAACCTATATTAATAATATCTTACTAAAAAATTATATTCAAGAAACGATCAATTCAATTTCAGAGAATATGCTTCAAAATGTTTTTAATAATATGCGTAAAGAATTGAAGCCTGCATTGTAATGAACGGCAACCATTTTCAGCAACTTGTTTAAAAATTCAGATTAGCTTATTTTGAATTGAGGTGGATAGAAGCAAAGGAATGCTAGTGACATTTGTAATAACATGAGTTAAGTGCATCCAGTGTAAGCAAAAGTATATAAAATTTTAGTGGCAAAGGGATATTTTAATCGCATCACTCATTAAAATTTAAATTAAAATTTCACCGATTTTACGAAAGCTTAAATATTTAAAACCCATTTTCTCAAAAGTAACTTAAGTGCACTTACAATCCTTTACTTATGAGCCCCTCAATTTAAATGCACTCTCTATATTGTATGTTAACATCAATAATTAATATGCTAAATAAAGTAGACATTACATAACGAACATAGCCGCCTGAAAATTTTTGTTTTTGAAAAAAAAAACGTTACTATTCTACTGTATTTTGATAAATTCCGTAAAAGTGATCATCAAACTGAAAATCGTAATATCGTATTTCCCTACAACATAAATGGATACACTACTTTTCTCTCCTCCTATACCTAGTAAAATGATTTGTTTACATATTGCACTAGTAACATCGAACTCCTGTAATGGAAGGGGGCAACAGTGTTTCCGAGTATAGCCAGGTTAATGTTAAAAATGTTGGTAAAAATAAAGTGATGTCCTTGTACATTACAGCACAGCCCATGCCATAGCTCTCACTCTCTTACAAATAGGGATAATAAACTGAATTTGAAAAAGGAAAGAGTATATACTGTAATATTCAGTTATTACATTATTTATTATATTTTATGTAGTTATGATACTATTATGTCATAGATAATGGTATTTTCATATTCCACCATGCATTGCAGTCTATTCAACATGTGCATTCTTTTCTGCAAGTAATCGGAAAACCTATTTCGAACGAATTTACTGCAATGCGCAAAAGATGCTCATCTGTTAATCGGGATCTATGTTCGGATTTTTGGATTTAGCAACCTTCATTCTCGAAAATATGTTGAGGCAAAGATAGCTAACATAGTGGCAGCGAATAAGCTCATCTTGGTGTATTTCGTTTTGTTCATAATTTAATACTTCTGTGCTTGTGAAGTCATATTCTCCGCATTTAGTTCTGAATTTGTAAATCAATTAACTCGTCCTAGAACTGCACTCTCACAGATTGTACCAAATTTACTATGAAAGGATTAACAAAAAGATTAATATCACTCTCCATACGTCTAAAATCACTAAATCTATGTTCTCTGAATTCACATTCGAGCTGTTCCAGAACAGAGATACAATTAACTATATTTTGTTCATGCACCATATATCTCTTTACAAGTTCACCATCAGTGAAGGGTTTTAGTGCCTTAGCTAATTCCCAACATACTACATAACTTGCTCCTAAACATAGAGTCTGAATTGTTCGACTCTCTTCAATGTTTGGCCTTTCATGAAGTGCTTTCAATTCTTGAAGCTGTAGTGCACGTTGCACCCATGAAAAATTATTTTGTCATAACATGTATTTCTGTTGGAATAAAATCACTACAATAACAATGATAATAATGATAATAATAATAATAATAATAATAATAATAATAATAACGTTGGTATATGAATACATATTATAGAAAACAGCTTCCCTGTTACATCGGCATCTTCTGGGTAGCAGAGCGTATAATGTAATTTTATGTTGCTCAGTAGTATTCCTGACAGTACCTTACAAAATAGTAAATAGTTTACGTTTTCACCGAACGCACAACAAAAATAGTCTTCCTCCCACACTGTACGGAATGATCGTTTGCTTACAGAAGGTTTTGACTCTGTCATTGTCCCGCATTGTTCGTGCGTTTACTAAGTACTTGAACTGCCTTCCGCAGTCATCTGTCGAGCTTCGAACGAGGAATAGCACGCTCTACATTGGAAGGTTGTGATTACAGAACGTAATCGGGAGTCAGAGAATGAGCGTACCTGCTCT
Organism: Periplaneta americana; assembly: GCF_040183065.1. Taxonomy (NCBI): domain Eukaryota; kingdom Metazoa; phylum Arthropoda; class Insecta; order Blattodea; family Blattidae; genus Periplaneta; species Periplaneta americana. The sequence continues at coordinate 191,653,130 of NC_091121.1, forward strand.
AGAAAGTCAAAATCGGGACGCAGTCATAGTGAGTAGTCTTATCGATCACTGCTCTTATATGCTAGTCGTATTATTTAAATAACTACATCTTTGTGGCTGATTGAAGGTTCATTGCAGAGGTAAAATGCCTTAGGTAAGACGCTCAAGCGTGTAATATTGCAGGGCATAGTTGAGGAATTTTGAACTAATATTTTAACTGTAAATATAGACAACATTACATGTAAATTGTGACAAAAACAGTGCACTGAAGGACACTGCAATACTAAAAGCCACAGAAAGTGTGTTGAACGTATTAAAAAAGAACCAGTACCATCAGAATCTGAAAATTATGGAGACTATTACAATTTACTACGTCATACTACTTTTGACCAATAAAACGGTACGGTATTTCAACCAATCATGGCTGCTTATCGCACAATTTTATCGCGTCCCTAACATTTGTTTCTTTGTTTGCCAACATTTCAAACTGCACTGGTCTGGACGTCAAAAAAAAAAAAAATAAATAAATAAAAACCATTCCAGTCGATGCACAGCAGTTTCAAATATGACTCGCATTGGCATTCAAGAACAAGAATTAATAAAGATCACTGGTCATACCTATGCATCTTCCCTGAAATCCTATTTACAAATAAATGAAGAGCACCATTCGGAGATCCTGAATAAGTTGAGGAAAACACCATGTACATCAACGAGTTCCACTTCTTTTACGCACACATCTAATATAAAACTCTAACACCAACTAAATCATTCAAATTTGAAAATTGTACTTTCAATAATTGTTTCTTTTAAAATTATTCATGTTTATTTTTTATGTCATCATCGTTAATTAAAACTTTTCTTGTTTATTTCATTATCCCTAATTAAAACGTTTCTAACACTTGTTTATATTATTTAGGTTATATTATAGCTTCTGCTATATGATATTATGAATAGTCACGTATCAGAGATTGTTTAGTACTGAGATTTATTGAAAATCATCTGTAAAGTGACGTTGATTACTGGGATCCGGATAATTGAAGTGGAATGCAACTGTTTTAATAAAAAGCCTTCTTGACTAGTAACCGTCTACAGAGTTCAATGAAGATTCCATAGTTGGCACACCTGATAACAGGACAACAGCTAATCATAACACACCACTGCCATCTAGCGTGCATCTAGCGTAATATTTGTAATGTTGAGATGGTACAATAATACATTTGAAGACAGTTGTATTTTCGCAAGTCAATTAATATTTTATTGTATTGGAGTACTTCGTTACTTCTAATCTTTATATACTTTCTTCTAATCGTGTAATAGTCAATTAAATCCCACTCGAGTTTTGATTTTCACTAGATAAATCAAAACCTCTAGTGAGATTACTGTTGATAACATTAACTCGACGTTTAGCATGGATTTATGTATCCTACCATATTGTTCAGCGCCAACATTCCAATTAATGAGTTAAATAATAATCTACATTGTAGGAAATTTCTAGAAAAGTACATATAAAATTAGTGGGTTTTCAGTGATGAACGACATGCAATATCCTAATGAAACACGAAAAAAATATCAGAAAGTAGGAATATCTTGTACTACATCATGCACCAATAACGTCATCGGTCAGCGCGTCTGGCTGCGAAACCAGGTGGCCCGGGTTCGATTCCCGGTCGGGGCAAGTTACCTGGTTGAGTTTTTTTCCGGGGTTTTCCCTCAACCCAATATGAGCAAATGCTGGGTAACTTTCGGTGCTGGACCCCGGACTCATTTCACCGGCATTATCACCTTCATCTCATTCAGACGCTAAATAACCTAAGATGTTGATAAAGCGTCGTAAAATAACCTACTAAAAAAAATAACGTCATGTGCTATTGAAAGAATTTCTTGCAGTATAAAATCATTTCTAGTGACATCAGCATATATTCAAGTTTCGTAACTTACGAATAAACATTATTACTGTATTCACTGCAGAGATTACGACGAAAATGAACATCACGGCTCAAGCATGTGTTTACTAGTATAGCTTCAGAATGTCGGCAGTTGACTGTACTCCACGAACACGCAGCGACAACGTGTTTGTTTATATCCTTATCCGTTGCATTACCTGTGTTCGGCGTACTATATACCCAACGTGTCTTTAGGTAGCTGGAATACTAAGCCTAGTTATTAATTTAGGGGGTTATTCTTTGAGATATTTCAAACAAAAAATTAGTTTGTTTTTTGCTTCCTTTTCCAGATAAAAATTATTTTATATGAAATATTTCATCGCGTGTTTCGGGAAAGCCATTGATTTAAATTCCCAATAGCAGTAATTCCCGCCATTGTTCTAGTCTATTAGTATCTCATGGGCAATAATGCTTCTTGTGAAACGAAACTCTCCATAAGGGTCCTCCATCAGTACAATAATTTAGTTACAGCCGAAAATAAATAAGGCATTCAACTTTAAATAAAAAATTAACTCCGTAACTTTGTAAACAACCTAACAATTATATTACGCTTAAAATTAAAATAAAAAAGCATTATTGTGGCCGGTGACGAAAATTTAATCGATGACCACAAGTCCGGTGGTGAAAATTTAATCGGTGACGAAATAGTAAAATGACGACCTTTCCGGTGACAAGAATTCCTAATCCCAAAATACAGATAGTTAAACTTAAGACAATACAAAACACCATGTTTTATATATAGATCTCTATGTATCTTTATCTTACAGAATTTAATTCTCTGACAGTATTTACCGTAGGCCTACATCTATTGTCAAAGCCACGTGTTAACTGTTTTATCCCAAATTTTCGTAAAACCGTTTCATTGTTACTGCATGTTTGGAAAGCATGGGTGGTTTACAAGGTACGACAATGAGCTCACGCGTTATTGAAAACTAATGCAATGAGTGTTGAGAAATATCCTACATTTATGTAGGTGTGTACAATAAATTGGTTCATTGTATTTTCTTAAGATTGTGGTATAATAGATAAGATAAAATCAACATAATTTTCTTCACCTTGGAGTTGGGACGATAAGTAATCGAAGAAACCTTCGCATAAAGTGTTTCTATCTGCTGAGAAATTTGCACGGATTTTTTCAGTGTACTGCATTTCACTTAAAGGTATGTTTTTTGATTATTTAACTTACAAATGAGACATGTTTACATCAGGTGCTATCCAAATAACAGCTTGAAACATATCATATTCAGGTATATTTTTCAAGCTTAGTTAAAACGACGAGACTTCGTTTGATCTTGTTTTCTTATGATACATACAGTAGTGCGTACAGGTGTATACGATTTGAATTTAGTAATGCTCAGACACAAGAATTGGAGTCAAAATATAAGAAATCTGTGATTATATATTATTAAAATTTTAATAATTTTGTTATTCACAATGGTCCAAATATCATGTTCGACAAAATGGTGGTTCAACTTCAGAAAACAAATACTCTGTTTGATTTCACTACACCTTTTCCATATGTATTTCAGAATTGGTCAATTTAATTTCAGAAAGCGTCATTTGTATTTCAGATTAATCAATTGTATTTCAGAAAACATTATTTGTATTTCAGATTCGTCAATTGTACATCAGAACCCGTCAATTGTATTTCAGATTAGTGATTTGTATTTCAGAAGTTATCAATTGTATTTCAGAAAGTGTTAATTGTATTTGAGAATAGCATGAGCCAATAATTTTCTATATTCATAATTCTAACATTCATAAAATTATGAACAATTCTTTTCAACTACTGTAAGTACCTTACTTTAAAAATTACAATACAAATATAGTAGTTTGTAATTCACTGTCTTTCAATGGTATATATTTATTTATATTGACAAAATAAATTATAAAATTTAGGAAACTCAAAGACAAAATGAAGCCTAATAAACTGGTTATTACAAACTCATTATAAACAATTACAATATACATATACAGGGACATCATTTTATTTTTACTTGCATTTTTATTGTACCTGCATTTCTGAATGTACTTCACTCTCACCCCTTCACTAATGTCCTTGCTCCCGTCAGACACACAAACTTACGGCCGCTGTTGCATTCGAAGTCTTAAAGCAGTGAAGTAAACACTGCAGTGTATAGTGTGTTTCATAAGTATGATTGCGTTTTCTATAGAAGAAAGAACCTATATTAATAATATCATACTAAAAATTATATTCAAGAAACGATAAATTCAATTTCAGAGAATATGCTTCAAAATGTTTTTAATAACATGCGTACTGAATTGAAGCCTGCATTGTAATGAACGGCAACCATTTCCAGCAACTTGTTTAAAAATTCAGATTAGCTATTTTTGAATTGAGGTGGCTAGAAGCAAAGGAATGCTAGTGACATTTGTAATAACATGAGTTAAGTGCATCCAGTGTAAGCTAAAGTATCTAAAATTTTAGTGGCAAAGGGATATTTTAATCGCATCACTCATTAAAATTTAAATAAAAATTTCACCGATTTTACGAAAGCTTAAATATTTAAACCCCATTTTCTTAAAAGTAACTTAAGTGCACTTACAGCCCTTTACTTATGACCCCTCAATTTAAATGCACTCTCTATATTGTATGTTAACACCAATAATTAATGTGCTAGGGATATTTTAATCGGATCACACATTAAAATTTAAATAAAAATTTCACCGATTTTACGAAAGCTTAAATATTTAAACCCCATTTTCTTAAAAGTAACTTAAGTGCACTTACAGCCCTTTACTTATGACCCCTCAATTTAAATGCACTCTCTATATTGTATGTTAACACCAATAATTAATGTGCTGAATAAAGTAGACATTACATAACGAACATAGCCGCCTGAAAAGTTGAGTTTTTGAAAAAAAAAATGTTACTACTCTACTGTATTTTGATAAATTCCGTAAAAGTGATGATCAAACTGAAAATCGTAATATCGTATTTCCCTACAACATAAATGGATACACTACTTTTCTCTCCTTCTATACCTAGTAAAATGATATGTTTACATATTTCACTAGTAACATCAAACTCTTGTAATGGAAGGGGGCAACAGTGTTTCCGAGTATAGCCAGGTTAATATTAAAAATGTTGGTAAAAATAAAGTGATGTCCCTGTATATAAAAACTAAATAAAAATTTACATAGAAATAATAAATTTTACAGGAGAAAAAGTTCGTCCAAAGGGCTGGACTCTGGAAGAGTACCCAAAACGGCCAAATTTTGATCTCCATTACTGGTGATCGCCGTTGCACTACTTATTTGCGTCAACGCTCAAGTATTGCTATTCAACGCGGAAATGCAATGAGCGTTTTGGGTACTCTTCCAGAGTCCAGCCCTTTTGACGAACTTTTTCTCCTGTAAAATTTATTATCTCTAACAATTACATAGTTTCCATGACAACAAAAATATATGATTCAATTATCACGGGTTCTGAAAACAATTGACGAATCTGAAATACAAATGGTGTTTTCTGAAATACATTTGATTAATCTGAAATACAAATGGTGCTTTCTGAAATACAATTGACGAATCTAAAATACAATTGACGAATCTGAAATACAAATGGTGTTTTCTGAAATACATTTGATTAATCTGAAATACAAATGGTGCTTTCTGAAATACAATTGACGAATCTAAAATACAATTGACGAATCTGAAATACAAATGGTGTTTTCTGAAATACATTTGATTAATCTGAAATACAAATGGTGCTTTCTGAAATACAATTGACGAATCTAAAATACAATTGACGAATCTGAAATACAAATGGTGTTTTCTGAAATACATTTGATTAATCTGAAATACAAATGGTGCTTTCTGAAATACCATTGACGAATCTAAAATACAATTGACGAATCTGAAATACAAATGGTGTTTTCTGAAATACATTTGATTAATCTGAAATACAAATGGTGCTTTCTGAAATACAATTGACGAATCTAAAATACAATTGACGAATCTGAAATACAAATGGTGTTTTCTGAAATACATTTGATTAATCTGAAATACAAATGGTGCTTTCTGAAATACAATTGACGAATCTAAAATACAATTGATGAATCTGAAATACAAATGGTGTTTTCTGAAATACATTTGATTAATCTGAAATACAAATGGTGTTTTCTGAAATACAATTAACGAATCTGATATACAAATTATGCTTTCTGAAATACAAATGATACTGTCTGAAATCATCTGGAAAAGGTGCAGTCACAATTTACAATAGCATTACAATGAAGATTTCTCAAAGATGTTCAGTAGGATACACCAAGAAAAAGTCAATCTTAATATGGTTTCAGTTGATTTATTTTATATATTATGTTGGGAAATCCAGAAAGTTTTTTTTTTCTTCTATAGTCATATGATGTCGTATGAATTACTTGTTTGTTTCATTTGTATTTACTTCGCTGATATAAAATAATGCATAATAATTGTGTTTTGATTCTGTTAAATTACAAATACTGTATTGAATTCTTTTAATATCATAATATATTAAATTTCGTCACAGAAATTGAATATCATAATGTAGCAGGCACTAGTTGTTCTCAAGAAGAGTACAAAATTGATACTCTCGCTATAGATTCTTTATGCAGAAATAGCGCATTATATGCAACGTTGAAAGAACGAAAGCTTTTCAACGAAGTCAATAAATTTATTTTCTCCGTTATACGTTTTCATTTTATGTAGTATAATAACAAAGTATTCCGAAGCTGCAGGAGTTCAATTTCGATATAATAAAAATACACATTTTCAACATTCCTGACACCAAATAAGTGGTTTTTGCTATTCTGTCTGCCACTGTGTCTGTTTGTGTACAAGAATTTATTCTGAACTATTGAACAGATTTTGTTCTTATTGATTATTATCTATGAGCCAATATATCGGGGAATGTTGCACAGAAAATATAATAATTCTAGTAAAAAATTAATGGATCTTAATTTGAAATCAGCAACATAAAATTGTGATTTCCTCGTATTTTGTTTCACGCGGAATAAAGTAACATATTAAATAATAATTCATATTATAGGAAAATTATTATCTACAGACTTATTTTTACTCTTCGATTCTTATGGCAGAATAAATCTGAGTTGCCTTCCACCGCCTAAAGAAAACAAGAATCCCCATAATGTACTTACTGTACCTTCTATTACTCTCTTGGATTGAACTTGTTGATGAGTACGGAGCAATTATTAATTCTATTATCAGTTTGATTTCTGACAATGATTGCGAGAACTGTGGAGTTCCGAAACGTTATTAGAAGTATTCGAATAGGTTAAACGCAATTGAAGTAACCTATTTCGCCCTTTTTATTCGTCCCCACAATCTTTTTTTCTGACTATAATAAGAACTTTAGTATATGTTTCAAATCGAAGTGAAAGTGCCTTTTTGCTCTTTCGTCCTTGCTAATCAATGGAAAAGATATATAATATTGCTAAAACAGGTATAAACAGTGACAATATCTCATTTCTATATTAATTCAATTTTCAAATATCCGTAAACAAACGTGGTCTGGTTTCTGGAATCTTCTCCCAAATTAATTAATAGTAGTATGCTGCCAGAAGTACTGGAACTCTTAAAAATTTACTTGACTCTCTATTTAGACTGAGCTCTAATTTTTATTCTCATGTCTATTTTCAAGCTTTTGAGCAAATATGAACTAAACATTTTTAAATTTTTGACGCAAGGAGCGTTTTAGTGACATCAATTAAATTATATTTAAAAAAAATATAATTTCAAAACTATCAGCCCTAATGGATCAGATTTTGTACAGATGATAGTATTGTAGGCTTGTTTATGTAGTTTAAATTTCACAAATTTTGGATTAAAATTGTGGAAGTTTTAAAAATTATATGTGCCCCCTTAAGGGGTTAGGTACAGCTCATAGCAGTAAAATTTTTGGAAATATTCAACATTTTTTTCCTCCTATACTGTATCTTGTATAATAATGAAAATGGGTATGTGTAAAACACTGTCCTTGTGCTATGTGAAAAAAATATTTTTACGATTTAAATATATAATATATATATATATTTTTTTTTTTCAAAATTCATAATGTGCAGTGATGAAGCATTTCCCTCATAACTCATAAACTTGTTAAAATTTTCATGTTCTCTCTCTTTTATTTTATTGCTGAAACTCATGTTTACAATATCGTGCTCTTTCAACTATATTCCTTAATAAATAATATTTTTTTTTATTTTGTGTTAGAAGAAAATACCGATATTTGACCATTTTTAAATGAATCTATTTTTTATTAGACAGTCTATCAAAGACAGAGAAGTGATTTTGCATCATATTATAGATATGACATGCATAAATACACACAAAAAATTTCGTCACAGAATGTTGGATAATTTTTTTAATTATGTGGGAAACGCTTCATCACTGCATAGTGAACTGAATTTTGAAAAAAAAAAATTAAATAATTTTTTTTAAATCGTAAAAATATATTTTTTCATATAGCAGAAGGACAGTGTTTTACACATACTAATTTTCATTATTGTACAAGATACAGTAATGGAGGAAAAAATGTTGAATATTTCCAAAATTTTACTGTGTAAGCTGTACCTAACCCCATAAGAAAATAGTTATGAATTAAATATCTCCAAGAGTGGATATGAAGTTATCCAAGAAAAACTCCAATAAGTTTACATAAAACAACAATTTGATTCCATTTTAAAATATACCAATATAATGTTCTATGGGTTTCAGTACTTTCATGACAACATTCATTCGCTGAACTGCAAGAAAAACATTGCGGAACGCCATTAAGAATCATACTTCCTTGGGATGCCTTCCACTCTGAAGGATGACGTCGGCTCTCTACGTTCAGCTTGTAAGAAAGGAGATGCTCTTGCTTTCGAGAGTCGATTGTTACATTTCCATGGTGATATAAATCTCACAGCTGGAGACAGTTATGGCAATACACTACTTCATTTAGCAGTGAAATCAAGTTCCTCAGAATGTGTAAGTTTACTTCTGAAGCGAAACGCCAATCCTGACGTGAAGAATGTGGATATGGACACTCCTCTTCATCTCGCAGCGCAGTTGGAGTCTTCAGAATGTGTGAGATTGTTACTAGACGCTGGTGCAAGAGCTTGTGAGTGTAACTCCACAGGAAATACTCCGCTTCATTACGCTGCAGAAGAATGTTCTACTGACACTCTTCACATACTTATAGATTACATAAGAGACAATCCTTTCTACAACTTGGAATTCGAGATTAATGCTCTAAATGATAACAAGAGATCACCATTACACTTGGCGGCCCAGTCTGGGTCTTTGAGTTGTGTGAAATTACTCTTTGAAAATAAATCTAATTTGACTTTAGTTGACGAGATTGACAATACTGCCCTACATTATGCAGCAATGTCAGGTTCAGCTGATTGTGTTAAATTCTTAATCGATAATGGTGCAGATTTGTTAGCTGTTAACAATGCAAAATACACAGCATTGTCTTATATAGTTGATAGCATGCCAAATGGAGAAGATCTCTTAATAAATATCCTTAATGAAGGTATCTGTTTATCAAAATTGGACAACGAGAAAGAAAAATTGAAAATAAATTTGTCAGTCTTGTGTCCTGAATCGAGAAACAGAATTGCTGTTGCAAATAGACTGTACTCGAGCCATAGGTATAAGAGAAAATTGCTTCTACATCCTCTCTTGAAGACACTTGTCCATTTGGAATGGAAAAAAAGTAGTTACATCATATTTTACCGGTTTACCATGTACCTTCTCTATCTGTTGTTGCTGACCATGTACATATCTTCACCAACAGATACCATCTTTTCAGCAGTCACACGTGTGTCAGTAGGTTTCCTCTCTGCACACGTGATGCTCTTCTGTTTTCCATATCTGGTCCCTGGCCAATATTCTTGGTTCCGACGAATCACCAAGACCATATTGACAATTGTTCCTCCTCTTCTAGCATTTGTCACCATCTGTATTCCTTATAACCGAGAATGGTGTGGAATATCTTTCTTATTGTCATGGTTATCCCTGCCTTTTTACTCCAGCGCTATCTCTTTTATCAGCCATCAAGCTGGAATGTTTGTGTACGTCACAAAGGAGATTTTTACACATTCTTTAACTCTCTTGTTTGTTCTGGTTGGATTTGCTTTAACATTTTTCGTTTTGTACTATGACAAAGATAATGAAAGTTTTAACAACTTTTGGCATACATTTTTATACACAATTCTGGTTCTCCTCCAAGGTTCCGATTTGGGAGATTTCCCAATTTTTGGCGGGAACAGTACTGCCAATTCCACAGACGATGGGTATTTGACTTATGTAACGGAAGCTCTCTCTTCTATGAGGTTTGCGAGCATAGTTGCGTCTGTTTTGTTTGTGATGGTAGTGATAATAGCTTTATTAAACATGTTGGTGGCTCTAGCTGTTAGAGGTGGAGATGAACTCCTCGATTATGGAAAAGTGTACCATCTGTGGAGTCAAGCGCAGTTGTTATACGAGTGGAATGAAGTGAAGAGATTTTTGCGCATGAAAAGCAGAAGTATAGAAACGTATTTCTACTTGGATCGCAATGGGTACATTACCATCGGTGATAAAGATGTTCCTACCACATTAAGACACGAACTTAGTGTTGTTGCGAAGTACAAAGACCAGAAGAGAAAAAATAAACTTAATATTAGTGCGATAGAGACGTTGATAGAAGATAAATTGTCGTCATTTCTGTATGAGATAAAAGACTTAAAAGACAATTTAATGACTGCTTTAAGAAATGACACTAGGCAAGAAATATGATGGTAAAATATTTAATATTGTATTCATTGTTATCAATTATTTTACATCTTCATTACACAACTTTTAACACTGTATCACTTCGGAATATGCATGATATGAACTTTCTTGTGTTAAATTTTAACGTACCTTGTTAACATGTTTCGACCTATTTTCGGTCATCTTCGGAACTGGTCGTTGTTGGTCTTGGCGCCTCTTTTTTGCTGTATGGGTGCGTTCGTAGTGTAGAGTCAAAGAGTGTATGTGTTTTGAAATTGAGTTGTGTGTTGAGAATATCGTTGGGGTGTGTTTTCGTGTATCTGTATGTTTCATATTGTTCTAGTGTGTTGAGTTTCTGGCTTTTTGGTTGGATGTGCAGTATTTCCATGTCTGTGTTGATGTCTCTGTAGGTGTGGTTGACATTTGTGACGTGTTCTGCATATGTGGAGGTGTTTTGTAATTTTGTTATGGCTGTGATGTGTTCTTTGTAACGTGTTTCAAATGATCTGTCTGTAACACCTGCAACAACTTCTACATAGAACAGACAGGCAGATCATTTCAAACACGTTACAAAGAACACATCACAGCCGTAACAAAATTACAAAACACCTCCACATATGCAGAACACATCACAAATGCCAACCACACCTACAGAGACATCCACACAGACATGGAAATACTGCACATCCAACCAAAAAGCCAGAAACTCAACACACTAGAACAATATGAAATATACAGACACACGAAAACACACCCCAACGATATTCCCAACACACAACTCAATTTCAAAACACATACACTCTTTGACTTTACACTACGAACGCATCCACACAGGAAAGAAGAGGCGCCAAGACCAACAACGACCAGTTCCGAAGATGACCGAAAATAGGTCGAAACATGTTAACAAGATACGTTAAAATTTAACACAGAAAGTTCATATCATACATATTCCGAAATTAATTATTTATTAAAATGTTATTAGAAGTTGTAAAAATGTAGAAGCTAGTCAAAGACAGTGGGATAATATGGCAACAATGGAGTAATTTTGAAATTAGAAATGACGGAGGAAATCATGTACTCAGAGAATACTTGCCTCACAATCACTTTGACACAAAACTTATAGCCTAGATAGGCCTACTTCAAGGATCGAAATGTGGTTTCTTTAGCTAGAGTTCTCGTTCCTCATCATGTCTTATGATGGTCATCGTCGTCGTCATCATCATCATCACCATCATCATCATCATCATCATTATCATTAGACCCAAAATGAATATGACAAATATTTATGTGCAATGTAATATTATGGGATATATAGAGGGTGGAAGTGAAATAGTCTTGCAGATATCCAGAGGGAATAGCTCATGTTGTATGTAACAAAATGCTATAATATTATATTGTTGGAAAGTTTATAGTTCCCCCCCCCCCGAAAATGTTTAACAATCTCTTATTTGGTAACTATTACGGGTAGGAGCAACTCAACTACCTAGACACACCGAGTTCGTTGACCTCTTACATCTGTATCACGAGTAGAGTGTGTTAGCGGCGATGTTGTCAGACTACTGAAACTTCAAATTTAATTTCCTAATTAACCGTGCATTTAATCACAAAATGTAATATACGTGTATCCTATCGTTCATTTCAATCTGCAAGGTTATTTCACATCCACCCTGTATAAAAGGAATATTTGCCCGCTGTTTACAATATTCGCATTGTGTCATAGTTAAAGAGACGTCCAGCGTTTCGGAGATATAGTGGCTCCATTATCAAAGAACACAAGGAAAAGGGGGAAATCCATTTGTTGAGTAGAAATTTGCATTCATTTGCAAAAATTCTCCGTCCATAATTGAAGGGTTCAGAGCCATAGTGGGCCAAGCGCCATTTATTAAAAACGGAGAAAGCAAGGGTTAAAGTTAAGTGAATACCATAGTTTAATGAAGATTGACATATCATTTAATTTTAATGTGTACAGTGTACTTTATATTACTTCATATATATTTCCATTTAATTATGGTAATAACTTCATTTTAACCCTTGTTTCCTACGGTTTTAGTAAATGGCGCTTGGCCCACTATGGTTCTGAACCTTCAATTCTTCTAATTTCGGTTCTGATATTTCCTTTAAGCCCCTCTTTAATATATGCTAATCTTATAAGGTCCCTGAGCCAAATAACGCCACACTATTAAAATTTGTTAACGACACAAGTTTTCGGCAGTGCACTACTGTAGCCTGCATTCGCTTGCAATCTAGTGATGAAATGAGTTACTAGCTGTTCGCTGACATTTACGAGTGACATTATATTCCGTCAATTTCCTGTTGTGTGTTGATAATGAATGGCTGTTCTTATATCAAGGTAAGAGGCAATATTTTATATTGTGTGTTGAGCAAATAATAACTATATTAAACTATATATTTTCGTGATCCTTAAACATTCTTCTATGTATAGAAAGTATTTGCTATCTATGAAATTTGAAAATGTTAGAGAAACAGGCATGTCATGTTATCAAGTACTCAGCAGCGCTTTAACATCTACAGACAAAATTTTAGGTTATGTTAGTACTAAGGCTGACAATACAGCATCAGTGTGAAAACATCAGGAAAATCATTAAGCTTTCAACTTACAAATGTTCGAAATGTGCAGTGATGATATTGGTTCAATTGCTTAACGAACTCTTAATTTTTTTTTTTATTTTACATAACTTAATTTTTGTGTTTTACTTATTGGAAAACATTCATATTAAACTAAGGTAAATGCTTTTGTGTTTAATAACTTTCTACTGAGTCACATTGTCTCTTTTTTTAAAGTAAGGAGTCACTGGAAAACATATTTTCCTAATCCATCTGGTGTTTCAGTTTCAGATCAAGAATCTTTCATTAGTATTGAGTGATTTTGTATCTTTTATTAACAGAAACTCAAATTTAGTCGCTTAGTTCAATTTGTGTTGCTTAGGAAAAATAATTCATTAATAATTATAAGTGTATAGGTTACTAGAAAATAGGTGGCGTTAATTGGACAACCTGTTCCTAATAACGCCAGTTTACAAAGTTTTCCTATTTGAGTTCTAATTGTTGTTCGGTGTATAATATATCCATTTCCATTGTGCTTCTTTGTAAACATAAGATTACAGTTTCTATTTCATAATTTTCGTGTTTGTACATAACTTATTTCCAGAGCAAAAGTGACTGAAGTGTTAAGGTGGCGTTGTTTGGTACGTGTACCTTAGAGTTAATTATTCATTTCTTATGGTTCCCAACAGATTAAAGTTATAAATGGTATGTTCTGAGGAAAGTGCGTGCCATTAACTCTATAGTAGTGATTCTCTCATCAAAATCCCTCCTTATTAAATTTAAAGAATTCCTTAGAGTGTGTGCTGTGGCGCAATCTTGTGGAAGATATGTCTGTTGTGGTGCGAGTATTTCTGTGCGTACTTCTCTCTATTTACAATGTTTTAAAAATATGAATCCTGTCATTCTTCTTGCAGTTACTCATTCAGTGCATTGTGTGCTGTGACTAATACAAGACCTTACCATGTGTGGCTGTTATCTGTGGGAAGCCCTAAAAATAAGAATAAAGGATACAGGGGTAACCAGTGTACTATAGAGCAGTGGTAACCAAATTTTTTGGTGGCGCGACTCACTTTTGGGCGAGACTTCAGTATGAAACCTCCACTACTGAACTTGTAGGATACTTAATCCCATTCGAAAAATATAAATCCTTGTCAAATCGAAAATAATTGTGTTATTCAAAATTATTGCATACCACTAAAAAAAAAAGACCAAAATTGAAGAATATAGTGTAAGACTACATGAAATGTTACTTAAATATCTCTGGAGAATATGGATACAATATATCACCTCAGTTAAATAATCTTTCCATTCTTGCATTTGCGGATGATCTAGTATTATTGTGTAAAAATAAATCTGCCGCTCAATATTCAACATCGCTGACTATGAATTCCTTAGCTAGAATTGGTCTTGAAGTAAATCCGCATAAAAGTAATGTTATACACCTACGTAAAGGATGTCTCTGCTCTGATTCCCTCACCTTGATCGATGGACAAGAAATATCTTGCATCAAATCGGATGAAGTTATAAGATATCTTGGCATTACTTTTAATGATGAAATAAAATTTAATGCGGCGCAACTAATTGAAAAACTGGCAAAAAATCTTAATCAGCTGGTCACTTCACCCTTACTCATGCCTGACCAAAAGATAAATATATTAAATCAATATATTTGGCCTCAGTTGGTTTACCCCTTCCATTGTGCTCCTTTAAAAGATCTTAAAGTGAAATTTCTATCTGATGTTGACAAATTAATTCGCAGCGCTGTTAAGGAAATAATTACCATTCCTACTGACACCCCGGATGCTATGTTGTATGCACCAAGATGATTGCGAGGTTTAGGAGTATTTAAAGCCCAGTGGGAAGCTTACCTTCAGCACTTAAATATTTGTCAAAGACTTTTACACGTTGACAACCCTCATGTAGCAGCCACTCGAAATCTTCCAAACGAAATTGAACATTGCATCAAACAATTACCAATTACCTTCGATTGCTCTGAACGTATTTCTTCTCAAAAACTAAGAAAAGCATTGCGTGAAGATTCTTTTCATCAATGGAGCAAATTGAAAAGTAAAGGTTTGCGAGTTGTTTTCTATTCTCACTGGAAGAAAGGTAATTCGTGGATCTCAACCAAAAAGGGACTTTCGAGCAGTCAGTGGACGCAAGCCATTAAGATGAACTGTAATACAATACCTGCACGTACTCTCCCTGGTAGAACTCTTGACTCAACCCGTTGCAGAAGATGCGACGAGCAACAAACGCTTCCTCACGTCTTGGGTTTCTGCCGTCATGGAGAATTGCTCCGAATCAACAGACATAATACGGTTCGTTCTCTCATCGCAGCTTCAATCCGTCAGAATGCTTCCTTTGAGGTTTATGAGGAGGTTGATTGCGTCTCTTCTGATGGCTCTACTAGACGAGCTGATATCATCATAATTGATCGGCAGAAGGATAAGGGTGTCATTCTTGATCCCACAATCCGTTTTGAGATGCATGAGCAACATCCACAAGAGGTGTGTCGTGAAAAACAAGTCATATATGAGCCTTGTTGTCAGCATCTTGGAGCACAATACCACATTACACATTGGACAGTTTTTGGGCTCATGTTCGGTGCCCGTGGCACGATCCCACGTGAAACTTTAAATCAACTTAAACAATATAAAATTTCTGATGCAACGATTGATGCCATAGGATCTCACGTGTTAAAATCATCCTTAGCTATAATTAGTAATCATTTGTACCCAACAAAATTTTTATTGTAAATGATTTCCTACGTTTTCTTATCTTAATGTTTTTTCTTTTTCTTTCCAAGTGTCACAAAATTGTTTTGTTTACTTATTATTCTTTACGAATTGATTAGTAGGCCGATCTTTCGAACCCTTATTTAGGGCGGCTTTTGTTTCTACAAATTATCTATAAATGGTATCTTAACAGTGGGAAATTTAGGTTTACATGTGTTGCCATAGCGATATCAAATGACATGCGCAAAACAACAAGAATTGAATAGGACATTGAATACACGGAATTGACATTCAATTAGTGCAAATTGTAATCTGTAACGAATTCTAACTATGCCGTGGACGGGTGAAGAACGTGCTTACGCTGTGGTATCGTTTCTGGTAAGTGGTAATTCCGTTGTCGCTGCCCAGCGTGCTTTTCGGAGGAGCTTCCAGATTCCCCCTCGTGGTCGCTGTTCAAGAATTGTTTGAACGTGATTATGAAAATCGTGTGAGGTCATGTGCAAACATCCTTCAAAATTGGTCTGAAGATGCTGTGGTTCTTTTTAGTGATGAAGCACATTTTCACTTATCGGGATGCGAGAATCATCAATATTTCCGATATTGGAGTGGACAGAACCTTCGTGGACTTCATGAAAACCTCTACATAACGACCATGTTACTGTATGGTGCGCTGTTGCAAGAGTCGGGGTACTTGGTCCTTACTTTTTTGAAGAGGATGGTGCTTTTTATATTTTTAGTAGGTTATTTTACGACGCTTTATCAACATCTTAGGTTATTTAGCTTCTGAATGAGGTGAAGGTGATAATGCCGGTGAAATGAGTCCGGGGTCCAACACCGAAAGTTACCCTTCATTTGCTCATATTGGGTTGAGGGAAAACCCCGGAAAAACCCTCAACCAGGTAACTTGCCCCGACCGGGAATCGAACCCGGGCCACCTGGTTTCGCGGCTAGACCCGCTAACCGTTACTCCACAGGTGTGGGTGGATGGTGCCACTGTGACAGTAAAGTCTCAGCGGTACACTTTTATGATCAACAATTTTTTGGCACCAAGACTCAATGCACTGCAGATTGACCAGATATGGTTTCAGCAGACGGAGCACCTCTCACACAGCTCAGATTTCTCTCCAAGTCCTGAGACATGTTTCCCGGACGCTTAATTTCTTCACGTGGCGACGTCCGCTCGCCAGCACGATCACCAGACCTTGCATCCTGCGATTTTTTTCTATGGGGGCAACTTAAGGCTGAGGTGTTCAAACATCGGCAGAGGACTTTGCCAGACCTAAGAAATGCAATACAGGAAGAAATTGGTGTTATTCCTCAAGAAATGCTAGTTAGAGTGATGCAGAATTTCCTAAGTCGCATTCAACAATGCATTGATAGTGAAGGACACCACTTGAGAGACACCTTATTCAAAAAATGAAAAATTCCCACTTTTAAGATACCATTCATATTAATAAAGTTTCCTTATTTTGATCCATCTGTTTTTTATTTATACTTTAAATTAGGGAAGATGTTTTGCCGCACCCTTTAATTTCTACTAGCCTATTTTGCAGATATTTTCGAATATTTAAATACTTTGATAACAGTTTGCAAAACCGAGATGTTAACATAGTAACAGACAGGAATAAAATCAAATAATGTATAAATAAACTTGATTTCTAGTTGATAGCACTTGATAAAATGGAAAGTGATACATTCTAGTGAATTAAAGGACTCGTGGAAAATTTAGCTATGATATGACAAAACTGAATTTGTTTTTACGAAACACAATTCGAAACAACAGCTTTTTGAGTATTTTCTGGAAGACACACAAAGCAATGCGAGAGTCACAGATGAATACTAACTCCATTTTTTAGACAGTTGAATTCAACTGACTGAAATTAAAAAAAAAAAATCGTTTAAATACAGAGTCCGCCAAAAAATGTATGCACTCTTTAAAGAACGAAAACTATTTATTATGCGTTTGTTTTACATTTAAATACTCATCACACATGGAGTACTGTCTTCAGTTAAGCACATAACACAACGACGAGCAGTCGCCGCACCTACGTCGGTCAATGTTTCAATGGAGATCGCCACACATGCCGCTGGCGAAGGTCCTACAACTTGCGCGGCTTATGTCGATAGACTTGATCTTTCACGGTTACTCACAAGTAAAAATCCATAGGGGTTAGATCTGGTGACCGTGGGGGTAACTCAATGGGCCCTCTTCGTCCAATCCAATGTCCCTGTAGATTGTCAACCAGGAAAGCTCGTACGGCTAGGTGGTAGTGTGGTGGAGCCCAGTCCTGTTGGTAGAAGACCTCATCATCAGCTCCATGAGGCGCACTTACGCCTGGTAAAATTGATGTGCGTAACATTTCGAGGTACACTTCTTCAGTGATAGTACCATCAAAGAAAAAGGGTCCTACTAAGCCCCTAGATGATAGTCCACACCACACATGAACCCCTGGTAGATTGACCGCCTTAGCCACATAAACATGCGGATTTTCAAATTAAATTTTGTAATAAAATTTACACCAACACTTCTACTGCTACTACTACTACTACTACTACTACTACTACTACTGCTGCTGCTGCTGCTACTACTACTACTACTACTACTACTACTACTACTAATAATAATAATAATAATAATAATAATAATAATAATAATAATAATTCGGTTGAGAAGCTTTTGTCATCTAGTCTGCTGTCAAAAAATATGAAAGTTAGAATTTATGAAACAGTTATATTACCGGTTGTTCTGTATGGTTGTGAAACTTGGACTCTCGCTTTAAGAGAGGAACAGAAATTAAGAGTATTTGAGAACAAGGTTCTTAGGAAAATATTTGGGCATAAAAGGGATGAAGTTACAGGAGAACGGAGAAAGTTACACAAAGCAGAACTGCACGCATTGTATTCTTCACCTGACATAATTAGAACATTAAATCCATACGGTTGAGATGGGCAGTACATGTAGAACGTATGGACGAATCGAGAAATGTATATAGAATGTTAGTTGGGAGGCCGAGACGTAGATGGGAGGATAATACTAAAATGGATTTGAGGGAGGTGGGATATGATGATAGAGACTGGATTAATCTTGCACAGGATAGGGACCGATGGCGGGCTTATGTGAGGGCGGCAATGAACCTCCGGGTTCCTTAAAAGCCATTTGTAACTAAGTAAGTAAATAAAATTTACAACAATGTTCATGGGCAGCGATCAGTACCGGTACCTTTGGTTTCGAGAACTGCATATGGCCACGAGTGTATGGAAAGTTAACAGATTCACTTTCTTGAAACGTGCGATATCATAACATATTGTTTAGTCAACTGTCCGAAGGCAGGTCTGAACCTCACAAGTGGTACCAACAAGCCATCACTCATGAGGCAACTAAGCCAGGAGATAATGGAATAGAGTGGCCAGTTATCGCAGTATAATTCGGAGCTCTCCGAACATCGTATTCATGGCGAAAGCGACGTTGAACTGATGCTACGCTTTCAAATTCTGTAAGCCATAACATACATTTCACTTGCAGTAAACGGCAGTTTGTTTATTCAGTTATTCATTTCTTTGTCTGCAAAACACTGATACAATATTTGTTTGTTTTGACACCCTGTTGAAAGTAAAATAATTTTTTGCACAATAGATTTTTTTTTTCGTCGTTGTAGCAAACGGCCACCACGATTGAAAGTTGATTTTACTGAAATCAGAGTTGCCAACATAGATATGTACGTTGAAGTATTACAAATAACTGCTCTAGAGTTTTAATGAAAACCACTGCCTTCTATGTATACTACAATCCTACAATGCATGTAAAATTCATATGCAATAAACATTATGCGAAACAAATCACTGAGTTGAAATGTACTGAACTTTATTTAAACAATTCAAACTTCACTTAAGATTACTCCAATTACTCCAATTGAACACGAAATATTACAAGTACCTGAATCATTTTTACTCCTTCACATTGAATCTGATGTTGAAGTTTATATCTTGACCAGACTGCTAACATGAGTCAGCAGTTCAAATTTACGTAATGTATGTTAAGATTTAAAAAAATATATATTTTTTCAAAATATGCTATCGTGCAAAAAATACTGTACAATACATGTTGGTGAAGTCCTAGGTCATATATAGATAGATAGGTCGGCCTTATAGGTTTTGAAGTTAACAACTTTTGTCAGGTTTACTACGCTGCCATCTAGTTGTTACATAAGGAGTCACGTCATAATTCCCATTTGAATTGCATTAGCGACTGTACTGCCATCTCTTGTTCGTTTACGGCGGACGGGTGGCGATCCTGGCGGTTGCTCTCTTCAAAGTGCAAACGATTTTAACATAGCGATGAACTATCTCCAATGGATATACTAAACAGAAATGACAAAATCTCCTGTACTTTTAAATGGAAAGATGTCACCACCGAGCAGGTATGGGATACAATAAATACCTTGAAAAAATCAAATTCAAAAGACGTTTATGATATGTCAAATGATTTAAAAAAAAAAGTTAAAAATTCCATATATATTCCTCTTACACATATGATCAATATTTGTCTACAACAAGGCATATTTCCCGATCAACTAAAAATTTCGAAAGTAATCCCAATATATAAAAAAGGCAATAGAACAAGTCCAAGTAGCTACAGGCCAATCTCTATCATTTCTGCGTTATCTAAGGTATTTGAATATGTACTTTTCAATCAAATTTATGATTATTTTGAAAATTCAAATCTCTTTAATACTAACCAGTTTGGCTTTAGGAAAAGTAAATCAACAAAATAGGTCACCAGTTAATGCTACATTCTGCGATCCCACTAAAGCTTTCGATTGTGTTGATCATAATTTAATTTTATCAAAATTAGAATTTTATGGTATTCGAGGGAACACACTAAATATTTTTAGAACTTATCTTCATGGGAGAAGTCAATTAGTTGCTATAGGTGAAAATTGGTCAAGTCTCACTACTACACATTATGGGGTTCCTCAAGGGTCAATAATTGGTCCCCTATTATTTTTAATAGCAATAAATGATCTTCCTGAATTCATTAAAGCAATAACAATTATGTATGCAGATGACACTACTTTCCTATGTTCTTCCTCTGCTCTAAATCAATTACATGCTCTCAACAACTACACTCTATCACAGATGACTTTATGGTTGGAATCTAATGGCTTCTTGCTTAATCAAGAAAAACCCATCAACTTAACTTTCAGCCTAAACTATCTAATAAATAAGGACAACAAACTCAACTACATAAAATTTCTGGGACTATTTATAGACTCCAGTTTAACATGGGATAAGCACATCGAGTACATATGCACAAAGCTATCAAGAGTTTTATATTTGCTAAAGAAATTATCTACTTGCATTTCTCAAAATTATTTAAGATGTGCCTACTTTTCTTTCTTTCAGTCGATAATTCGATATGCCCTAATTTTCTGGGGAAATGGAACCAAAATTGGAAGCGTCTTGATTTTACAAAAGAAGGCCATTAGAATTTTATGTAAATCAAATTATCTGGAACATTGTCGGCCACTTTTCAGACAATCACGGATTTTAACAATCATAAATCTGTATATATATGATCTAGTACTTTACACTAGACAAAATATCGACAATTACTCATTAATGGCCAATATACATGATCATGAAATTAGAAATACTGAACAAATTAATATTCCATATTGTAGATTGCACAAGAGCAATACAAACTTTTTAATTATGGGGATGAAATTATATAATAAGCTCCCAAGTCAATATTATAAATTACCAATCAATAGTTTCAAAACTAGATTTTACAGTTGGTTATTAAATAATCCCTTTTATTCTGTTGCTGAGTTTTTCAACACAAATTTGTATGACATTGTATTTTAATAAATAAGTTTTAATTGCAATTTAGTTAGTTTTCTACAATTTAAAAGTTTAAAATTATTTCATGTTTTCATTGTATCACCTAAATTTTACTCTTTCTGTTATTAGTGTTTTTATAAATGTATTTATATGTCTTTTTTTCAATGTATTCTGACGAAGCCTAAAACTCTATGTCTAATGGCCAAATAAATTGAATTGAATTGAACTGAATTGAATGTCTATTGCATATATGATCTAGGGTGAAGTGAATTACAAATTCTCCGAAATTGGAAAACACGCTCTTCTCGTTCTTCAAACTTTCTCCCGATTTTGTAAAAAGCACTTCCCAGCCTTTTATCGTAGTATACTATTGTATAACTTCTGATATAATTTTTATAGTGATTTAATATTGTACCCCCAAACGGATTAGATTATGTCATTTCGGATAGTTCAAGAAAATAACTATAACTGATATCGAGTGTCGGAATAAGGAACACTGCTGTCATGAATTTTACAGTTCAACGAATTCATAAGCTCCGTCCATGTCTCCTTAAGCCGCAATGTTTAATGATTTAATTTCCACGAAACCCGGTATTACGAAAATTTTGTTAGAATGAAAAGCAAAATAATATATCCCTTCATCAAATTACGAGTATCACTAAATTATTTCTGGATTTTCCTTTACTTAACTCCGAAAATGCCTGTCGTAGTCCAATTCAATGAACAAGCTGTTCACCTCTGCCCTCCTAACGGTATTTCCTCGCCTAGACCACTGCCTTAGAAGAGCATCTTATGACAAAAGAAATCACACCATTTCATGGATATATATATATATATATATATATATATATATATATATATATATATAATAGAATGCGAAACTGCGGTCAGCACAATATGACGGTAGGGGTCTCAAATAAGATGACCAGCGCCCGACGGCGTAGGTGGTAAACATTAGAACTACGTGTTAGGTAGATTACCCAGAGTTCTCTATTTATCCGTTCGAGATATTTACATTTCAGTTTTCCTATTTACATTTCAATTTATAAAATCATATTTTTGTAAAAGGCAAGTGTCCAAGAGACCTGGTACTTTTAATTAAAAAAAAAAAGATCTCGAGAAGACAAGATAGCAGTCAGAATCTTGCTAATAAGTGGACATAAAGTGATACTACGTGTGTGTATAAGCAGTGAATTTTTTTAGTAGGTTATTTTACGACGCTTTATCAACAGCTTAGGTTATTTATCGTCTGAATGAGATGAAGGTGATTATGCCGGTGAAATGAGTCCGGGGTCCAACACCGAAAGTTACCCAGTATTTGCTCTTATTGGGATGAGGGAAAACCCCAGAAAAATCATCAACCAGGTAACTTTCCCCGACCGGAAATCGAACGCGGGCCACCTGGTTTCGCGGCTAGACGCGCTAACCGTTACTCTACAGGTGTGGACATAAACAGTGTATGATAAACAGTGATGTTTATGGACGTTGTAAAAATAGTGTTGTTGAATGTATTGTAAAGTAATAGTAATATAATAAATTGAACTATCTAAGTAGTTCTTGCAGACTTTTCCATTGCGCTGTACAATAAATACCCAAAGAATACAATCCCAATTATCTAACCTTGTGCTTTATTTTTTGTCTCTGTCTGCTTATATTTTAATTTGGTAGTGTAAAATAGATCGTCTCTTTTATCTTCCTGTTGGCTCCGGTAAGAATTTTCAGTGGAAGGTGCTGTGAGAAATAAAAATGTAAATGTTTTATTTTAAACTAGCCGTACCCGTGCGCTCCTCTGCACCCGTTAGAAATAAATATAAAGTAATTACATAATTAAAATAGGACATTTGATCCAGGGAACATTCGTGTTTGATAGAAGGATAAATCGTTTAATATATTACTTAATTTAAATTGGATCCAAATAATTAAAATGCGATCAATTTGGTCCAGAGACACTCATTTGGTGCAATGACAATTCCTTTAACACGTTTCTTAATTTTTATTACATGCAACCATAGTTTAATGAAGATTGCTATCATTTAGATTTAATGTGTAGGCCTATATTTTATTTTACTTGTTATAGGTTTCCATTGAATTATGCTAATAACTTAATTTTAACCCTTGTTTTCTACATATTCAGTAAATGGCGCTTAGCCCACTATGGTTCTGAACCTTCAAATAACTTAAATTATATTATATAATATTACATATATTATATTATATTATATTATATTATATTATATCATATCATATTATATTATATTATATTATATTATATTATATTATATTATATTATATTATATTATATTATATTATATTATATTATATTATATTATATTATACTATATTATATTATATTATACTATATTATATTATATTATATTATATTATATTATATTATATTATATTATATTATATTATATTATATTATATTATATTATATCAGAAGTTACTGTAATAACAGTATAGCATTATGTCCATCTAGAGAAACTACACTTTCCAATGGTGAAATAATAATTAATTATACAAATCGGTTAATTTAGCTTCTGATATTACTTCATACAAACACAGAAACATTCTCTGTAGGCTATCTTTCATAGTTTTCGATTGTTGCTGTCCAAGGCCCCTTATAGACGAAGTCATTTGTTTTTTAATTCATTACACGGCCTTAGATGGCAGTTATTTTAATTTTAAAACTCATTAATCTCATTAACTATCAGTCCTATCAAATTTTTTCAAGGAATAAAACTTATCGCAAATTATTTTTAAAGAAACTTTTATTATGTAACATGTTTCACAAAAATCAATAATAAGCGAGATATTTCGATTTATTTAATTCTGGCCTCCTTATAACCCCCCTTTTAAATAAAATATTTTGAATGCCATATAGCCTAAAATCTAAGTTACAACGAACTTAATTCATATTCCAATTTTCATCGAAATCCGTTCAGCCATTATCGCGTGAAAAGGTCACAAACATACAGACAGACATACAAACAAAAATTTCAAAAAAGCGATTTTCGGTTTCACGGTGGTTAATTATATAAGGTAGGACCAATTATTTTTGGAAAATCGAAAATTACCAGAAAAATTTCGGCTACAGATTTATTATTAGTATAGATTGGGTTAGTTTGGAATATCGATGAGGGGAGGGGAGGAGGGAATACTTTCTCCATAGTTTAACATTTTCGTCACCAGATGCTCTGCTAAATGCATGGAGTAATTAGTTTTCATTTTAATAATAATAATAATAATAATAATAATAATAATAATAATAATAATAATAATAATAATAATAATAATAATAATAATAATAGGAAATGCGCACAAGTGTGCAGAGTAGTTAGTCTATGCTGAGTTCAGTCACGGTTTTGGCATTCTTGCAGTTCAGAACGTGGTATTTGCCACATTTTTCACCACACAGTTTGCATATGCAATTTTCAGATACTTCATGGAACCTATCTATGGCGCACACTTTATGGTGGAATCCGTGTACCGCCAGCCTGGTAACAACGTTCCTCATTTGCTGATTTGCTCCTTCCCAGCTTCTTTCGGTGATGGCACTGGTGGTGTAAAATTCCTCTTCTACTTCCCTCCTCTTCTGCAGGATCTCGATCAGTAGATTCTCGTAGGCCTCCGTAGTTGGCAGCAGCAGCGAGTGTCGTATGTCTTCAATCAGGTAGGATTCCCTGGTGAGTCTGGATGGTGTGTATTTCGACACACCGAGCACCTTCTTTAAGTAGGTTGCCTTGACGTTCTCCCAGATTTTGAGGTCTCTCTTTTTCAGGCGCTCCCATATTATATGTATTCCATACGTCAGTATGGGGACTATTTTTGCCTTAAATATTTTCATCACCGTGTCAAGGGTGAGTGACTGTATGTAGTTTACGTCATTCATTGCTCTAATTGCCGAGATCGCCTTTTGTTTGACGTGCATGTTGAACGTTGTTCCAGAAGTTTGGAAAGTCACCCCAAGGTACTTGTACGAGTTAACGACTTGTAACCTCCCGTCTCCAATCTGCATTATGTCTTTCTCT
The DNA here is from genome assembly GCF_040183065.1 of Periplaneta americana. Classification (NCBI taxonomy): domain Eukaryota; kingdom Metazoa; phylum Arthropoda; class Insecta; order Blattodea; family Blattidae; genus Periplaneta; species Periplaneta americana. The sequence continues at coordinate 191,678,987 of NC_091121.1, forward strand.
GATACTGGGCCACCTTTTCTTAATATCATCTGCGCGCTTTTTTCTTTGTTGATGAGGAGTCCATTTATCTCGGCCCACTTTTGTAGATTATGTAGGCATTCCTGTACGTCTTCTGGCTTGCCGGAGGCTAATACCATATCATCTGCATATATATATATATATATAAATTCTGGTGGAGTTGTTGTGGCTTATGGTGTTTCTTATTACATCCGCTGTTGCAAGGTTGAAGAGCTCGGGGCTAAGAGGGTCTCCTTGGAGGAAGCCGTTCGTCTGTGTGATAGGGGCTGATATTTCTATATTGTTATCTATTGTGATTCTGTTGTATTCTAGTATGTTTGTGATTATTCTCGTGAGGTAGTTGTTTGGCCCTATCATTTCTGCCATTTTGTCTTTTACAATCTTCCGATCTATTAAATCGAGGGCCTTGCTATAGTCGATGAAGACTGCATATAGTTGTCCCTTGGGGTGTCTTAGTTCATTCTGGATGTCCGCATTGAGGTTCGCAACAGCTTGTAGTGTCGATCTGCCTTTCCGGAAACCGAACTGTTCTTCCGGGATGAGGTTGAGGTTATCAGCTTCTTCATTGAGTCGGTCCGTGAGCATCGTTGTAAAGAGCTTGAAAATTGTATTTTCTAGTGCCATGCCTCTGTATGAGTCCGGGGCTTCTGTGTCCCATTTCCCTTTGTAGATGACTTTGACGGTCGAGCATCTCCATCTCGTGGGGATACTGTTTGTTTCTATACATTTATTGAAGAGGCTGGTCCATATATCCGCTAGTATTTGCGCCGAGTCTTTCAGTTGTTCATTTGGTATGGAGTCCGGGCCCGCTGCTTTCTTCGGTTTCAATTTTTGTATTGTATTCTTCTTTTGAGAAAGCTTTGAAGTTCTGCATCGCCACTTCTCCCACGTTGTACGCCTTGTCCCCGTTTTCTTTGTTTAGGATATTCTTGAAATGTGTCTCCCATTCTTCTATTATTATGCATTGCTTGAATTTCGGCCTCCTTGGTCGTAGTGCAGTGAATGGGTTCGCTACAGCCTTCTCAACGATCATTTGCCCCTCTTGTTCTATATATTTGTTCTGTTTCTCTTTTAGAAGCTTTTTGTATTTCCGTCTTGCTTGAGTATATCTTTCTATGTTCAGTGTTGTTCCTGTATGTTTTACTCGGTGCATGTCTTTTACACTACCTGACTTTCTTTCTCGGGAAGTGTTTTGAATCTGGGCCAATTTTAGGAGGCATTCCAGGCGACTGGCTGCCGCCTCAATATTTCCGTCCAATATGTTCTTCTTTATTTCCTCCAGCTCTGGGGCTTCCATTTCGAGCTTGGATTTGTCCAAGTGCCTTCGTATATTTCTTCTTGGTGGCTGGCGTTTGCTTTCATTGCTTTTCCCAATCTCTATAGTAGTAAGAACAGGAAGGTGTTTTCTGAAAGGGTTGGCTGTTGTGTTTGATATTAACTCCTTGAACTTCGCTTTTGCCTTGGAGTTGACGAAGACTAGGTCGATCGTGCTTTTACCATTGTGGCATATGTAGGTAGGGTTGTCTGGGTCATTTACAGTAGCGTGCAAATTAATCCGAACACGACATATTTTTACATTTTCTGTCATTTTTGGCCTCACAGCTGCTCATACCGCTTTAATTGACACCTGTAGTACGTGTAATTCCATTGTTGAAGGTCTGTAGTTATTTTTTTATAGTATGTGACATTTTGCCTGTCGTTTGGTACTTATAAGCATTTCAGTTGGGTTGCAGACTTAATACTGCAATCCTGTGTACATTCTGTCGTCTTCACAAATGGATACAACTCCACGAAATCGGTCTAAAATTATAACATTAGCAGAGCATTCTTCTATGACACAGAGGCAAATTGCTGCAGAATGTCACATCGGTTTGGCTACTGTTAATTCAATCGTAAAACGATACAGGGAGAGTGGATCCATCACACTCCTGAAAAAAGGAAACTGTGGCCGGAAAAGGAAGACTTCACCTGCAGATGATCGTTTAATTGTCAGGAAAAGTTAATTAAATCCTAGACTAACTGATGTCGACTTAACCCGCGAGTTAATGGCTACCACTGGGGCGAATATTCACGTCACAACAGTGCGGCGTAGGCTTTTGGAAGCTGGACGAAGGGCTCGTAAACCTATTAAGAAGCAACTGCTAACCCATGTTATGTGCAAAAAACGCTTAATGTGGGCCAAATTACATCAACACTGGACAGTGAATGACTGGAAGAATGTACTTCTTTCCGATGAGTCTCATTTTGAGGTCCACGGCCACCGTGTTTCTTACGTACGGAAAGGATCCGAAAAAGTAACAGCAGCTCATCTCCAACAAGCTCCCAAATACCCCCCTAAAGTAATGATTTGGGGTTGTTTTACACATGAAGGGCCTGGAGCATTAATACCTATCAAAGGAATGATGAATTCTGACAAATATATTCACTTATTGGAAACCAGAATCGTACCCCAGCTGCAAAAATCATTTCCGGATGGCAGAGGTGTGTTCCAACAAGACCTGGCACCATGCCATACGTCTCGAAAAACTACAGAATTCTTCAACAAGAAGAATATTCAGGTACTCCCCTGGCCAGGCAACTCACCCGACATCAACTCCATTGAGAACTTGTGGTCAATTTGCAGAGGAAGAATGCAAAAAATGGATTGTTCTACAAAGGAGAAGATGATTTCTGCCCTCATTGGTGTATGGTTTCGCGATGAAGAAATGAACAATATTTGTGGGAAATTAGTGGAATCCATGCCAAATCGTCTCAGAGCTGTTATTAAGGACAAGGGAGGCCACATAGATTACTGAGGTATGTCTTAAATCCTTTTTTTTTTTATCCCGTTTGAGTGTTTTTGCATAAGTAATTACGTTGTTCGGATTGATTTGCACGCTACTGTATCATCTTGAAACCTTCTTCATGCTGAAATTCCAGCAGCAAGTTCGCTTTAGCACAGGGGACGCCTGTGCGGCAGTTGAAATCTCCTGCTATCAATATTGCCTCATTGTCTGTTCTTGCAAGTGCTTCACTTATGCTCTCGGTCACCATCTCTGCGGAGAGGTCTGGTTGGATGTATCCGGCGATTATTGTGAATATTTTCGTTTTCACTGCTAGGAGCTTTGGAGATCTTATTATTATTTGTACTGGTGTTAGGGCTGGCTTAACGTAGCACGATATGCCACCACTGCTTCACCGCGTGTAGCTAGGACGTGGGTTCCGTAGTAGCCCTGCATGTCGCTCTCTTTTGTTGTGAACGTTTCGGTTAGTAGTAACACGTCTTGGTTCAACATCTCTATTGGCATGTTTCTTTTGACTCTTTCAAGGCCTTCTACATTCCGTAGAAGTATGTCCCTCGTTTTCTTGTCAGAGTGTTGCTCCTTGTTGCCTTTTTCGTCGAAAAATATATTGCCTTACTAGGACTCCGGAAGGCCAGAATTCTGCTTTGTTGGCTTCGTCTAGAGATTCGAAAGGGATGCCTATTTTAAATGCTTTTAGGTGTCCGAGAGTGTTCAGTTCTTCGCATTCAATCTCTCCGGTGATTCCCTTCTTATGCAGGTGTGCTTTTAGTTTTTCCGTAGTGGCTGTTTCATGTAGCTTTCCTATAATCTTTTCGCTGTAAGAAAAATCCTAATATAAACAACAGCACGTGACTGAAGTGAGGCTTCATTGGCCGCTGTTTGGTGCCATAGATTCTCAGTACGTGTTCCCGCCTACTGTTGTACATTCTGTTTCATATATTATTTCAATGTACCGAAGTACATATGATATTTCCATGCAGATATTCTGCTTCATCATACGATGAAAGAGTAATGGAACGGAGAAAAATTCTCTCCGGCGCCGGGATTTGAACCCGGGTTTTCAGCTCTACGTGCTGATGCTTTATCCAGTAAGCCACACCGGATACAACCCCGGCGTCGGACAGAATTGTCTCTGATTGAGTTCCAACTCTTGGGTTCCCTCTAGTGGCCGCCCTCTGCACTACGTCATAGATGTCACGAAGTGATTTAAGACGGCGCTTATTCCGTCGGATCCCGGCCAACTAGTCACTCATAACGAGTGCACCTCAGCACATGTGTGGACTTCGGTCCTATGTTCATAGACATCTATGACGTAGTGCAGAGGGCGGCCACTAGAGGGAACCCAAGAGTTGGAACTCAATCAGAGACAATTCTGTCCGACGCCGGGGTTGTATCCGGTGTGGCTTACTGGATAAAGCATCAGCACGTAGAGCTGAAAACCCGGGTTCAAATCCCGGCGCCGGAGAGAATTTTTCTCCGTTCCATTACTCTTTCATCGTATTCTGTTTCATGTTAAACATTTCCCGTTACTCGTCAAGTAGGCCTAACCTCACTACTATGCATTCATTTGTTTAGGAAACATTTACTTTATAATTACTCTAATTAAAATTCACATAACATATTATATACATTTAAGACTATTTGTTTTTCTCCGCTTTTGAGAGGGTTTCCACTCTTAGGATTAATAACCACACACACCGAGGATGCAGAAGCCATACTTCAGTACCACGTGCTAACGTGAACGACAAGCTCAAGTGACGCCAGCTTGTTACAAGAACAGACTACCTCGGTATTACTGTTTGTATTCATCCGCGTTCATAGTACATAACAAAATATAAAAGTAGCTTTTCTTTTACATATCGTTTTACATATGAGTGAAGTTATATGTTTCATTGTATTTAACAACTAGAATTCAATTTTTTATTTTCAAATAATACAAGATGATAGTTTCCAAATACGGACTATATTCTCCTGCGTCATGTGAGTGTTTCGACTGTGAGCCAATCACGGGTATGACAGCCACGTGCTTGTGTTTAATTAGGATTTTTCTTACAGCGAAAACAGTATACATATATCCATGCTCTGCGATTTCCCGCCTTCAGGTCGGAGCTTTCCGTCATGGTTCCAATAATTCTTGGTCTGTGTTGCCTCCTTTTCCTAATGACTTCTGTAAATGGTTCCCCACTTTCCGATTCGTTGAAGTCCGGTCCTGTTTCTCTAAGCTCGTTTTCGGTATTTTCTTTTCTCTCTGTTGCTGTTGTAGTTTGAGAGTCTTCTGCCTTGTCTCTTCTGTGATTGTTTTCAGTGTTCTGCGTTGTTGTCTTATGAGAGTCGTCTGTGAATGCTGAGCTTGACTCTTGGTCTCGGGTGTTTCTTTGGGTGAGGGTGGTGGGTGTTGTTTCAGTTGGTGCTCCTTGTTGTTGGCGGCCCGTCTCCTGGTTCGTTGTCATCAACGAGTTAGAAAGAGAAGACTATAGAGTGGCCATGTTGTCCTGTACAGCGCTCTTTGCGGTGCCACCGCGAAACACGGCAGATCTGAGCTAAGCGCCCACCTTTGTAAAAATTCGTCTGCTTACAATGTTGTATAACGGAGGTAAGAAGCACAAGAAAACGAAGAAAAAACATGCCTGTTGTGTGTGCTGCATATAACTGCAATGTCGAAAGGAAAAAGACAACTGATATATCATATTTCATGTGAATTTTATGAAGTTAAGTCCATAGTTTTGTTAATTAGCAGCATTTTTTTCATGCATAAGTGTGTAACAACGCCCGGCATAAACAAAATAAATGGTTCACTGGTAATGTACTTAAACTAAATACGGATAAAACCAATACAATTCCGTTTCAGACCCAGTGAAAAACAAATAGCAATACAATATTAAAACTCTATTTTGACACCGGCATCCTTTATTTCTGCTCCTTCTGTCCTTACTGCTTATACAAGAAGACGATGAGCTGTAGCTTATAAGAAGTAGGCCTATTTCGAAGACAAACGATTAATCAAATAAATGGTTCACTAGTAATAAAGTTAAACTAAATACGGATAAAACTGCTACAATTCCGTTTCAAACCTAGTAATAGCAATCAAATATTAAAATTGTATTTCGACACTCGCATCCAAAATAACGCAAAACTCTGGGGTAGGTCGTATTGTTGTTAGTATTTTGACTGGAAGGACATGAAAGAACATAATTGAGCACCCACGTGCAATAATGGGGTAAGTATGAATATATTTCGTAACTACTTACCCCATTATTGTACGTGGGTGCTCAATTATACACTAATAATTATCTGTGGTGCCACAGCCCTTGAAAGGCTCAGACAGACCAGCCGGCTGTTGGCCTCACGTTCACATTTCGATAATAATTATACTTTACTGCAACAAAAAAACTGAAAGCGTGTTTTGTCATGTTTCACCCACGTTACAAGCTTGGAGGTAAAGGTTGTTTACTACAGATAGGGCCTACTTTCATTCTATATCTTATGGTATAGTAAATAGTTTTGCAACGTGTAGAGACTGGGAAAACAATTTAATAAAATCATCCGAATCATACTCGTTCATTTTATAGGCAATCTTGCAGGTCGCATTTAAAAGAACCTAGGAATATTAACTTTTCTTCGGTATATTTCCTAGGACTTCTTGTCACTACATGACAATTTTGCTTAGGTTATTCTTTTAAGCATTACTTCTAGGAATAGCTCAAGTGTTTTAAATTTAGCGTACATAAGTTTAGATTAAGTTCCTAGCACGTATTTGACGAAATACTAGGTTTTTCCACTTCAGTTTAACTGATTTATGCAAACGGAATTAAGACAGCTGACGATTCTAATGTCAGTTATCACCACGCCCACTTTGTTTTGGGCGCATAAGTTCATTACCGACGGTCGTTCAATTTTCTTCAAACATGGCGGCGCAATGACCACTCTATATCCTTCTCTTTCTAACTCGTTGGTTGTCATACGTGGGGCTCGTATGGTTGTCTTCCATACTTCCTCCTTAGTTTTCATTTTCGCTACTTGTTGCGCTGCTAGATGTAATAAGTTCTCCACAGCCCAAAAGGTGGCAGCAAGATCAATATCTACATTAGCGCCTCTAGCATGTGTTACGGGAAACTTAGTAAGTTTCGCATCCTATTATATATTTATCGATGGCCTTTTTGTTTTGCCTATGTGCTGAAGAAGATTCAAATGTACCGTTAGAAAAAGGTTTTAGACGCATCAGACGCTTAGTGTCTTTTGAGTTATTCTTTAAAGTGAATCATCTACAATCGAACTGCACTTTCTCCAAAATTATGAAAAATATGATTAAGATATTTTTCTGTGCAGAATTTAACAGGGAAGATGATAAACTGCTCTTTTGGAAGCGAACTACACTTTATCTGCTTTAACTTCAGTAGCAAAATCACCCTTTGAAGTCCAATATAAAAAGTGTAGTTGACTCCACGATCGATCAATCAGAGCCCCTATTTTCGGCCATGTTGTTTTGTTGCTTTTAAAGCGTAGGGTTGTGTGTATTGTGACATAAAATGTATAATTAAACCATTCGTTACCTCGTGAAACCTACCTGCAAGGGAAGAAAAATTTGGACTGGGAAACTTCCTTCCCACACTATGCTTCCACTTGCAGCTAGTTAGCTCACTTACCCCCATCATAAGTTTCTTAATTTAAGCTACGGCGCATGCATGCGTTTGGTTTCACGAGATACGAATGGTCTATACTGCAGTATATTATGCTCTAGTGTTCCTCAACTGTTACATTGTAAGTAAGTATGACAGCAAGAAGGCTTTGTTTTAAATTCATTTTATTAACACATAATAATTTAATTTAAATTGACTGGATAAGGGTGTTTAATCTTACAAAAATTCTGAAATTTCATGTATATTAAAGAAACCTAACCTTACCGATATATTGAATACCTCATATAAATTAAATTATGGTTTATTTAACGACGCTCACAACTGCAGAGTCGCTGGTGTGCCGGAATTTTGTCCCGCAGGAGTTCTTTTACATGCCAGTAAAACTACTGACATGAGCCTGTCGCATTTAAACACACTTAAATGCCATCGACTTAGGCCGGGATCGAACCCGCAACCTCGAGCACAGAAGGCCAGCGCTATTCCAACTACGCTACCTAGGCCGACAAATACCTCATATATTTATAGACTACAGTTATGGCTATATTTTAAGAACATTAAACTTATTTCAAAATTTTCCGTGGCATAAAATCACAAGCGAACAAGAAGTAGTAATCTAGAAGAACTGGGAAATCTCGCTATCTCGGTTTTGCAAGAGTTCTTTCCACTTTCGGAAGTATTGATTCCAAAACCTTATGCAAAAACGAAACCTCCTTTTGAATTCAAGATCATTATAAAATTCAAAGCAATCCATGATGTTTCGCAAGTAACGCTTTTGGGCGCAAATTCCCTGCATTTCAAAAACTTCCTTGGCCAGTTCTTTATAAACGTTATTAATTTTTAGGTTAAAACTGACATAAGTCAGGGGTTCCCTTGACTTGATAAAGTTTAACTTATTTCATAACATAAGTCGCACTTGAGTCTCTATGAATTGCAATAAGTTCAACTTCATGAAGTCAGACTTTGTAAAGTAAAGCTTATAAAATAATCACGACTTATTTGGACCGAAATCTGCAATTGAGACGAGATATAAGTTCGCCTTATAGGCTATATAAGTATCTCGACTATGAATATCGGCCTTCGTGTTTTAGATTATTATGTTGTTGTTATCTAATGCCGGGCTTTGGCAACGAAGCCATTAGCGTTCTTGCTCTCCAATATTTCTCTGTAGTGTATCCATCAGGTAGAACTTCACAGGTTTGTAGATGGTCTTTAGTAATTTCTTCTTCTTTGTTGCATAGAAGGCAATTTGGATTTGTGTAAATTCCTATTTTATTCAAGTGTTTAGCCAAATAATCGTGTTCTGTAAGCAGTCTGAATTTTGCTACTGCAGATTTACTTGGGATTTCTGGAATAATTTCTGTTTTTTTTTTATTAAAATGCTCCATTTTTTTTATCTTTGGCTTTGGTACACAGTGCTTGGTTTAGCTTGATTTTATATTTATTTTTAATTAGTCTTTTGATGGATGTAAAAGGTAGGCTTGTATTTGTATTCTGAATTAAATTGGATCCTTTTTTGGCAAGAAAGTCAGCAGTTTCATTTCCAGCAATTCCGCAATGTGCAGGTATCCATTGCAATTGAATTGTTTTCTGTAGTGTTTGAAGTTGTTGGATCATTTTGTGACATTCTTTAATTTGGATTGACATCATTTTATATGAATTTATTGCATATAATGCTGCTTTAGAATCAGAGAGAATGACAGCATTTTGAAATTTATCTATTCTGTACAGTAGGTGTTGGAGAGAGATCTGAATAGCCATTATTTCCGCATCAAAATTTGTTGTGTGATGTCCTGCTGGTTGATAAAATGAGAATAATGCCCAAGTAATTCCTGATCCTGAGTTGTTATCCTGAGTTGTAGACCCATCTGTGTAGATATGTAACCATTCTTCTGGTGGGTATCTATTGTTCACAGCTTCTAATGCCAGTGCTTTTAGTACAGGTTTGGAAGTTTCAGATTTTGTAACTGGTTCTTCTAAATCTAGTTGAATGTTAATTGGTTCGAAGGTTAGAGGGTTTTCTCTGCTGAAAATGTTTTCTTTAGATTTAGGGAGATTCAATTCTGTTTTTACTTCCGTGAATTTGGACAGGAAACTTGTTTGTGTTTTCAACTTGGTTGGTTGTAACAGTCTTTTTTTCCCATTTTGTTGTTGTTAGCCGTAGCATTTTTTCATGGTGTGTTAGTGCCTGCTCCTCTAGAGTGAGATATATTGGAGGGTTCTGGGTTAGGGCTTGCATTGCCGTGACTGGGGTTGATTTTGCTGCACCAGTTATTAGTCGCAGGGCCTGATTTTGGCATGCTTCTAGTCGATTCAGGTTGAAATTATTTGCTGTAATTAATACCTCCGCATTGTAGAGAAGTATTGGCTTGATGAATGTTTTGTACATGATGTTCAAAGTCTGCCGATTACTATCCCACTTTGCTCCAGCTAATCTCTTTAAAATTGGAAGTCTTTTTGTTGATTTGTTTACTACTGCTTCAATATGATTTCTCCAAGATAATTTTGAATCAAAAATTGTCCCTATTTCGTTTCATATGTTTGTCTCAGGTTTGTTTTCTTGAACTGTAGATTTAGTTTATTATTATTATTTAGATTATTATTAATATCTTTGAACCTTAAATAAATAGTTTACTAGAGCATAATTAGAACATATACAATTTACAGATGTAACAACCTATGATTGTAGACACTGGATTAATCTTGCTCAGGATAGGAACCGATGGCGTGCTTATGCGAGGGTGGCATTGAACCTTAAAAGCCACAAGTAATAAGTAACAACGTGTTAACACGCTTTTTATGAACGAAAGATACAAGATAACGTATGAAGAAGCACATTCTCTTCACAACAAATTAGTCGCCCACCACTTCAATACATTTAATGATGTGATAACACAACATACATATGTATTTTTAGACTGTTTACTCCTACAGTATATACAACACCATCATACACCAATGTCGATGTTTTTACAACTTTTACAATAGCTTAACTTAGAATTGAGCGGCTTAGAACAAAAAGCAGGTAAGTGACAGAAACCTAGTTTTGAGGAAATTGCAGTTAAAGTTCTACATGCAATGAAATATTATACACTAGTTTGGTGAAATGATGCCCATATAGCAGCACTGCACAGTGTGATCTCTTACCCGATTTTATCCCAAAGAAACATCCTTTTGGGCTATCTCAACACGCACTTACCTTATTTTTTTCAATGTCACTTACCTGCTTTTTGTTCTAAGCCCCTCAATTATAATCAATTGATGCATGAAACATACTTTGTATCAGGAACTTTATGTATAAATACATTTTAAACAGTGTAAATTCTTAGAATTACAATTCAATTAGATTGTTCAACATATATTACAATTATATCACGTAATATAGCATACATAAAATTCGTGACCCATTGACTTGTTATACAATTGATTATTATGATAATTCTATCACATAACCTAGTTTGACATAGTAGTATAATTTAGTATCACTCAAAACAGTTTTGATACAGTTGCAATAAGAGTTTATAATAGATTATCTTCATATATAAAGGAGTCTTCTTTTCAAATATTAAAAAATCGTTCAAGACTAAATTGAAGGTAAATCTTCTCTATGACCTTGAGGAATAATGTAATATCAATTAGTAGTATATTTTGTTTTGACGTTGCTATACATTTTTAATGCCTCCAGCATGAATATCTATCTATCTATCTATCTATCTATCTATCTATCTATCTATCTATCTATCTATCTATCTATCTATCTATCTATCTATCTATCTATCTATCTATCTATCTATCTATCTATCTATCTATCTATCTATCTATCTATCTATCTATCTATCTATCTATCTATCTATCTATCTATCTATCTATCTATCTATCTATCTATCTATCTATCTATCTATCTATCTATCTATCTATCTATCTATCTATCTATCTATCTATCTATCTATCTATCTATCTATCTATCTATCTATCTATCTATCTATCTATCTATCTATCTATCTATCTATCTATCTATCTATCTATCTATCTATCTATCTATCTATCTATCTATCTATCTATCTATCTATCTATCTATCTATCTATCTATCTATCTATCTATCTATCTATCTATCTATCTATCTATCTATCTATCTATCTATCTATCTATCTATCTATCTATCTATCTATCTATCTATCTATCTATCTATCTATCTATCTATCTATCTATCTATCTATCTATCTATCTATCTATCTATCTATCTATCTATCTATCTATCTATCTATCTATCTATCTATCTATCTATCTATCTATCTATCTATCTATCTATCTATCTATCTATCTATCTATCTATCTATCTATCTATCTATCTATCTATCTATCTATCTATCTATCTATCTATCTATCTATCTATCTATCTATCTATCTATCTATCTATCTATCTGTCTCTGTCTGTCTGTCTGTCTGTCTGTACAAATCATATCTGATGATGCCGCAGTAGGCGAAAACATTCATATTATTTTGTTTTATAAAAATTATGTGTAAACAAGTCAATAGGCTACTTATAACATGATAAGTCATAGTATTGAACATTAAGACATTATTGATGGTATACTAATATCTTACTTATCTGACAAACAACATTATTTGCAAATTAGATTATGTCCGATGGCTCTTAGGTAAGCCAGCACGTCTCCTCCTTGTTTGTAAGCTGGGTATCGCTCAATAATACAATAAATCCTTTTATCTAAATCCTCGTTCTTCGTTTTTTTTACGCGGAGGGGAATGTTCTCCTAATCTATTGGTATCTCATGGCCCCTAATGCATCTTGTGAATCGAAATTCTCCATGAATGTGCTCCATCATTAAAATAATTTAGCTGCAGCCAAAAATAAATAAGTCATTCAATTTTAAACCAAAAATTTAACTGCGTAACTTTGGAAACAACCTAACAATTCTATTACGCTTAAAATAATAGTAAAGATTATTGTGGCTGGTGACGAAAACGTAATCGCTGACGACAAGTCCAGTAACGAAAATTTAATCGGTGACCACAAGTCCGGTGACGAAATAGTAAAATGACGATACTTCCGGTGACGAGAATTCTTAAACCCAAAATAAAGATAGTTACACTTAAGACAATATAGAACAAAATATTTTATATATAGGTCTACATGTATCTCTATGTTATAGCATTTAATTCTATGACAGTATTTACAGTAGTCCTACATATAGCATCAAAGTTACGTGTTAACTTTTTATCCCAAATTTTCGTAAAACTGTTTCATTGTTACTGCATGTTTGGAAAGCATGGGTGGTTTACAAGGTACGACAATGAGCTCACGCGTTATTTAAGACAAGTTCAATGGGTGAGGAGAAATTGATGTAGGTTTCAGATTCTGGCATAATAAATAGATAACACAAAATAAACAAAATTATCTTGACCTTGGAGTTGGAACTACAAGTAATCGAAGAAATCTTCGCGTTAAGTGTCAAAGTGTCACTACCTGCAGAGAAATTTGCACAGAGGTTTTTTTTCAGCGTGCTACATGTCACTTAAAGGTATGTTTAATTATTATTAAACTTACAAAAGAGACATGTTCACTTCAGGTGCTATTCAGGTGATAGCTTGAAATATATAATTACAGGGGAGAGTTGCCGAATTTGGACCGTTGGCTAAATTGGACCCTAGTTCTATTTCCATATATAGAAGTATTTCAAACATTTCAGTTGGCACCACTGCTTGCTGACGCTGCCTAAGGTTCTCATCTTGAAGTTCAGTGAGCTGCAGCCGTCTTAGCGAATAGGATTGCCGTTAATGTGTTTTGGCGTTTTCGCTTACAATTTTTACGCTACGGATCTTAAGCTTCTGTATACAGTAGGAGTAAGTGATAACAATTTCTATGCTATACGTTACAAGTATTTTATATTAGCTACTATTTGCGTGTTTTAAAACTAGTTTTTAATTTCATGTGTTTGTTTAGTGTCGTCTGTTTGCATAAGTGAACAAGTTGCCTAGGTTGGACCTCTGCGCGTTGCCTGGATTGGACTGGTCCAATTTAGAAAACTGTTAGTATTTTTTTTTCAACATGAATATAAAGCATTATATTATGGTCAACGTTAAGAAAAAGTAGTACATTGGGGGATTCTGTGTCTTTATGTTTCCAAGATATCAAAAAGGGGAATCTTCCAGAAATGAAATGATACTTTGAAGATGGCGGTAGCAGCATGAAGAAATGGTGACTATGGACTCAACGAGCGTGCTCGTGTACATGGAGTGCCATAGGGACAGTGTTATCCAGTTTTCCGACCTGCTGAAAAAAAAACTGTCGATGAGAATGGTATCACAGCAAATACTGTGTTCAACGTTGACGAATCTGGATATACAACGGTGCAAAAGAGGCAACAGAAAGTTATAGCTCAGAAAGAGAAACACCAAGTTGGAGCCGTAAGTGGTGAAAGAGGTGTAAACACCACAGTAGTCTGTGTTGTCAATGCGGCGGGGTTCTTTATACTGCCACTGGTAACTTTCAAACGCAAGAGGAAATCATGTCAGCTTTTTATTTTTTATGTCTACGTTTCCTTATTCACAGGAGTTTCCTAGCCAAACAGGGACTTTCCAATTCTATGTAACATTTTTGCATTTTTTTTTTCTATGAGTCTTCCTCTAATTTTGAATTAGGCTATGTAACCGAGACAAGCAACTAATATAAAACTAATTCAGTTCAAAGAGAAATATTCTGAGTGTAACAATCAGCTTGAATGCAATAGTGTTTCTGTAATTAATTTATCTTGTTTTTCTTTAATTTTTTCATCAAAGTTCAGAAAATTGTGTAACTTCTTTCACCAAATGTTAATATCTGATACATTTTTAACGTAAAATTTGGTGAATTAAAGATATTTATAATAAATACCCTTCTTCTACGTATTTGTTTACTATTAGTAATGTATTTTTGCGAGGTCCAAATTGGGACACTATGAGTCCAAATTAGGCAACCGGTTTCCCAATTTGGACCGTTTCCATGATTTTGGTTTTACCTTTTTATATTTATTAGGAATTGTGTAATTTAAAATATAACACTATAGGATGAAAGTACATAGAAAGTAGAATGTACTAGAACATATTTTGATTTAATTTAATCATTATTAAAGACATGGGATTAATAAACAAAAAACTGGTCCAATATAGGCAACCTTCCCCTATTCAAATAGTTTTGTCAAGCGTAGTTAACAAACGAGGAGATTTCGTTTGATCACGTTTTCTTATAATAATACATAGCGTGTACAGGTGTATACGATTTGAATTCAGTATTGCTCAAAAACAAGAATTGGAGTCAAAATATAAGAACTTTGTGATATGTTATACAGGATGAAAGGTAATTATGTACTATAAAGTATTGCAGAGTATTCTATACACCAAAACAAACATATTTTGTCATATACACTTTTGGTCGTGACAGCTTCGTTATGGGAACAATTTAGAAATACAAACAAAAGGTACAGTACATCAGATGTAATATTTTTTCTTAATGTGTTTTGCTTGTAAGCTGAAGATATATTAAATTTTTTTCACAGAAAGTGAATATCAGAATGTAGCAAGCATTAGTTGTTTTCAAGAAGAGTATGGGAATACCTTGAGGAAACCTAGCTCCAAACCCCATCTTTGTACACCACAATTTTTGTTGCACCATCCGGGATTCGAACTCGGTTTACCAGCATAGAAACCGACGCTATAGTCTTTCGGCGAATGGTGCGCCCGTTTACATAAAATGTATTGTATCTTTTGTCTGGGTTAAGCAGCAGTGGGAAAGTTCTTCTGTAATCGTCGAAATAATGTATAAGTTTAGTTATCACAACATATAACAGGATTCAGTTTCGGGTTATTGCTTTTCACCCCAAAGATAAATATTAGGCTATAGAGGAAAAGTGTTTTAAGTATTTTTACTTATTTTAACTGAAATTGTATTTTTGACGTAACTGTGCTGAAAAGACGAGAGAAGGGTGAATTCACGAAGAGAAATAAATCTGTTACACTTTGGTTTCTAACAAATTCCTTTGACTATTACACTCTTACTACGTCATACCACTTTTGACCAATATAACGGTACGAAAGGACGTATTTCAACCAATCATGGCTGCTTATCGCATAATTTTATTGCGTCCCTAGCATTTGTTTAATTTTATCGCGTCCCTTGCATTTGTTTCTTTGTTTGCCAACATTTGAAACTGCGCTGGTCTAGACGTCAAAAATATATATAAAATTACAAACCACTCCAGTCGATGCACAGCAGTTTCAAATATGACTCGCATTGGCATTCAAGAACAAGAATTAATAAAAATCACTGATCATACCTATGCATCTTCTGAAATCCGATTTACAAATAAATGAAGAGCACCATTCGGAAATCCTAAATAAGTTGAATACACCATGTAGGTCTAAATCAACGAGTTCCACTTCTATTATGCACACGTCCAAAATAACATCAACTGAACTACCAACCACATTCAAATTTGAAAATTGTACATTCAATAATTATTCCTTTTAAAATTATTCATGTTTATTTTTTATGTCATCGTCGTTAATTAAAACTTTTCTAACACTTGTGTATATTAGTTAGGTTATGTTATAGCTTCTGCTCTGAGAGGATAAAAAGAACTTCTGCTATATGATATTATGGATAGTCACGTATCAGAGATTGTTTAATATTAAGATTTATTGAATAGTAATCATTACAGTGTCTGTATAAAGACACTACTGCCATCTAGCATGCATCTAGCGTAATATTTGTAATGTTGAGATGGTACAATAATACATTTGAAGACAGTTGTATTTTCGTAAGTCAATTAATATTTTATTGTATTGGAGTACTTAGTTACTTCTAATCTTTATATACTTTCTTCTAATCGTGTAATAGTCAATTAAATCCCACTCGAGTTTTGATTTTCTCTAGATAAATCAAAACGTCTAGTGAGATTACTGTTGATAAAATGTTGCTTTAAATATAAAATTTTATTACCACTGCGTATAATATTTATTAAGAAAGTATGCAGCATTTATACGGTACCAGTTTTCTTCTGTGTCTGAAATGCCAACAACATTTTGACCCTCCCTCTTTTTCCCATGCTTCAGGCGTCTTCTAACGTGATGCAGACAAGTCCACTGGATGTCTTGTCTTTAAGATTTAGGTGGGTGAAATACGATAAGATTTTCTTTTTCTCAGTAACACGAAGAGCAGTGAAAGAAGTTGCTCAACGATTAAACACGCTACAATCAAGAGTGCACAGCATTCTAAAATCGTTCAAAATTAAGAAGTTACATTGTATTACAACTTTAATGCGATTAAATCTTTTAGGTTACACCAGACGCGCACATTAATTCTTTTGGAAGTGAGTGGAAGTACAAAATATTAAATTTTCATTTTTTTTTATATTTTGAGCAATATTGGGATAAAAACGTATATACCTCTTTTGTTTGTTTAATATAATATAGCGTACTATATAACTGTAGCATAGTATTCTGTGTGTAATATGTACGTATAGACCGCCTCCGTGGTCTGTTGGTCAGCATGCTGGCTTCTAGAGCAGGAGGTCCCGGGTTCGATTCCCGGGCTCTTCTTGAAGAAGAAGGATAACCTGGGTGTCTAGAGTCTGGAAATTTGTATGATGTGAGTGTGATTGTGAGTGTGCCGGGTTAATATTAATTAACCAATCATCAAAATATAAAATACATCAGGACTGTCGCTGGGCAGTAACCTGAACACACGTTTCAGCGTCACATTGTTGACAAGTAACTCCATCTGTTAGCACAACCATAAAGCATCTAATAGATGCTATAGAGTTACCAACAACGAAAAAAAAATATATGTATGTATCCAATGCCTACTCATTTTTCAAGAGTTATACGTCTTTAAATATCAAAACAATGCTGTACAAAGTATTAATTCGATCCTACATGACATACTGCTGTGAAATATGGGCTCAAGCACATACACGACATCTTAAACGACTAGACGGACTTCAACGAGCCATCTGTAGAACCATCACTGGAGCGGACTATCTCATCCGAAATAGCCAACTGTATGATGATCTTGGGATACTATACTTTTCAGATTATATCAAAACTCTTCGTACAAAATTTCTAGCATCCCTCCACAACCATCCAAATCCACTAATAAGTAAAAATATACCGGTTTCTCATACATGACCCTATCAATTTGCTCACTCTACCATTGGTAGATAACGTTGCCTTGAAATATTTTAGGTTATAACTTATCATATGATCTCCTACAATTCTTTCAAAAGGAAAGGGTCAAATTCGACCTGGTATTTATGAAGAAAGAGTCATTGGAAAAAAAAAATCCAATGCCTACCCACTTTACTTTACGTGATTCGGGTTCAGCATATTGCGGATAGGTGGCAGGACTGTGACCCATTTTTCTAGTTGTACACCACTTCGGCTGGCCACAATATACATGATGTATATCTGTGGAGATTTATGTCGTGTACTAGGGTGAGTGTCCCGCGCCGTGGCGTCGCGGTCTAAGGCATCCTGCCTAGGACTCGCGTTACGGAATGCGCGCTGGTTCGAGTCCTCATGAGAGAAGAAATTTTTTCCCATGAAATTTGGGACCGGTGCCCGCCCAGCATCGTGATGCACTTGGGGAGCTGCGATAGGTAGCGAAATCCGGTTGCGAATGCCAGCTATAACGGCTGGGGTGATCATCGTGCTAACCACACGATACCTCCATTCTGGTTGGATGATCGTCCACCTCTGCTTCGGAATGTGGGCGTGAGGCCAGCAGCCGGCTGGTCGGTCTAGTCCCTGTAGCGCCACGGATTATTATTATTATTATTATTATTATTATTATTATTATTATTACTAAGGTGAGTGTATGTGTAAGTGTTAGTGTAAGTGTAGTGTCTGGAATGAATGATAATGATGAAGATGAGGAAGGGAGAAGGCAAAACCCGTGCCGGCACGTAGCCTACTCCCTGTCGAATAGCACCAAGGGGGCCGCCAGGCTTAACGTTTCCATCCGACGGACGAATCACTATCAACAGTGGCATATGCCTTCCCTTCATATGCACTGCGGACAGATTTGGGATTTAACCCAGGCATATTGGTGCACAATCTAGTGATTAGAAGTTGTGCACCGCCATCTCTCCTAGTTCCAAGGTAGAAATTATACATGAAAATTTCTGACCTCGCCGGGAATCGAATTCGGGCCGGCTAGTCTGGAGGTAGACACATTACCACAGAACTAACTCGGCGGACTTTATAGTGTAATATAATACCCCTAGAATTTTATACCTATTTTTTGTTCCGATAAGTTTTGTTAATTTAACAATATTTTCTTTAAGTCCGTCATAAACTTATCTTATATAATAATGTGATATTTTTATTTCATTCTACTTGATGAACGTTTTCGGTTTTGTAAACCATCTTCAGATCACTGTTACCTCCATTGAACTATTATACTGATGTGCAATGGGTTACATTAACCATATTGTATTAAAATATAAAATATGAGATAACGTTAATGAATATACATATTTAAAAATACAAACATATTGAAATAAATTATTCTAAAATGAAGGTTGTTTTGCAGCATATACAGTCCTTTCAGCTATGAAACAATTATTTTCTTACGACGTTTTACATAATAACTATCATGAAACGGCATGTACAAATAATTATTGCATAATTGTGAATTACATTATTATATAAGATAAGTTTATGACGGAATTTAAGAAAATATTGTTAAAATACGAGGCGCATCCAGAAAGTAAGTTTCCCGATTTTTTCCCCTTGAAAGTAAACGTAATTAGCCGTGTCAATTGCGCATGCGTAACAGATCTATGACGTATCAATTATATGCCAGCCGGACAGGTCCCGCCTGGTGCCAGTAGCGTGGCAGCAGTGGCCCGAAATGGAAGCTCTTATTCCTTCTCCCGCCGCCTCCGAGGTTCGGTCGGTGACAAAGTTCTTTAATGCACAAAGCATTGCGCTAATTGAAATTCATCGGCTGCTCTGTCAGGTCTATGGGCCGAACATCATGAGTAAGCAGATGGTGCGTCGCTGGTGTAGGCAGTTTTCCGAAGGTCGTCAAAGTGTCCATGATGAAGAGCGCAGTGGGCGACCGTCCCTCATCAGTGATGATCGTGTTGAGCTGGTGCGGCAGTGCATCATGGAGAACCGTCGCTTCACTATTACGGAGCTGAGCAGCCATTTTCCGCTGATATCGCGATCCTTGTTGCATGAGATTGTCACTAAGCACCTGCTTTTCAAAAAAGTGTGTGCCAGGTGGGTGCCGAAAAACCTGACACCCGAACACAAAATGCAACGTTTAGGAGCAGCACTGACATTTCTGCAACGGTATCACGATGACGGCGACGAGTTCCTCGACAGGATCGTCACGGGCGATGAGACTTGGATTTCGCACTTCACCCCGGAAACCAAGCAGCAGTCAATGCATTGGCGGCATAGTGGATCTCCGGTCAGGACGAAATTCAAACAAACGCTGTCGGTACGGAAAGTGATGTGCACGATGTTTTGGGACAGGAAGGGCATTCTGCTCATTGACTTCCTTCCAAGAGGTGAAAGAGTGAACGCTGACCGTTATTGTGAAACACTGCGAAAATTGCCATTCAAAACAAGAGGCGTGGAATGCTTACTGCAGGTGTTGTGCTCCTCCATGACAATGCTCGTCCACATACGGCTCGGCGCAGAGCAGCAGCTGTTTTGACGGAATTTGGCTGGGAGTTGATCGATCATCCACCCTACAGTCCTGATCTTGCTCCCAGCGATTTTCACGTTTTCTTGCACCTCAAGAAATTCCTGTCCTCCGGTGAGCGTTTTGGCAACGACGAAGAGCTGAAGACGTCTGTCACACGCTGGTTCCATTCACAGGCGGCAGAGTTCTATGACAGAGGGATACAAAAGTTGATCCCATGATACAAGTGTCTCAATTCCGATGTTGGCTATGTTGAAAAATAGCTGAAACATAGCTGTACCTGTTGCCAATAAATGTTTTCCTGAAAGTGTGTGTTATTTTTTTTTAAATAGGGAAACTTACTTTCTGGATGCGCCTCGTATAATACCCCTAGAATACATCGTGTTTCTAAACCATAGTAACATTTCCATATAATTATTATTAACTAAGTATTAATGATACATGATCATTGTGCACGTTATGTGATATCCAAATTCTTAAAGTTTCAAGTTACATATTTCAGAGAATATATTATTTCTGTTTCCATGGAAGACGTTGGAAAATGGTTACTTGTACTCCAGAAATAAATCGTTTGTGTTCTGCATCTTGCAAAAATTAATTCAGTTGTTTCGTAGACATATCCGAATTGAGCAACTACCACATCGTTGAACTGAACGTGCTATTACCGCTGATCTTGCCTATTGCCTTGGCCTGCCAGGTCACCAGACTTGACACCATGCGACTTCTTTCTTTGAGGGTATATAAAGGATATAGTTTATGTACTACCTGTACACCAAGACCTTGAAGAAGTAAGACATCGCGTCACGGGGACCGTCCAGGTGCGGCCTAGACGAAAAGTTGGAGAGACAGACATGTCCAAGTGCGGCCCGGGATATTTTATTTCATAGTCCATGTGCGGCCAAACATAGATTTTAACAATTAATTCTGGTTATGGTATAAAATGTAAATAATATATATATATATATATATATATATATATATATATATTTAATTTTATGCGTTTCGCTATTTTTTCATAAGTAGTAGAAGCCAATAAGCAAATGAAAGAAAATAATGAAAGAAAAAGAAAAGTTCTAAAGGATGCAAATGATGGCACTGAAGTAGAACTTCATACTAAAATACAGTTCGTAAACATAGTTTCATTTAAGTTCCTACCGGTCAAGAACATGTCTTTTACTATGTCCAATGAAAAGCTCAATAAAAAAGACGAAGTCTATAGCTTTACAAACAATGTTTCTAACCATACCAGTAACAAATCTTACACAGATAATTGTACAGTATCCCACTATAGTATCGACAGCTATACTCATATTTAATAATTATTTGTTTACACATTATTATAGGCAGTGTTAAGTCTGCAAAACAGAAATGTAAATATTATTTATATTCATATCATAACCCAGGTACTCCCAGGCTGCACCTGGACGATTACCAAAAACTTCCCTGGCCGCACATGGACGATCGCCTATAACTTCCAGAACCTGGACTAGAAATCCAATTCTGGGCGCATGGACATCCCGTCTCATCATTGCTCCATAAACAGAAAGAGTAAATTTGAGAGTGTGTGACGAGAATTTGACCATCGTGTTGACTTATGCCGTGTAAAAGTGAATTTTCACGTTGAGTGTTTACATTTAATGTACCATTAAAAACTATGAGAGTTTCTTAAAGAAATTATATACACCAAGTTTTTGTATCATTAATACTTATTTAATAATATTGATATGAAAAGTGCTAATATTATTTTAAAACACGATGTATAACATAAATATAAAAACCTGTCTACATAATTCATCATTAAGTATAGTGATAATAATAAAAAAGTTACTATGTGACTTAGGAGTTAAGAAAATAGTTACAAATTAAATACCCCCAAAAAGGATACGAATTTATGCAACAAAAACTTCTGTAAGCTTACATAAAACAAAATGTGATTCCATTTTAAAATATACCAATATAATCTTTTATGGGTTTCAGTACTCTCATGACAACATTCATTCGCTGCACTGCAAGAAAAACATTGCGGAACGCCATTAAGAACATACTTCCCTAGGATGACTTCCATTCCGTCGGATGACGACCGCTTTCTACGTTCAGCTTGTAACGATCGAGATGCTCTTGCTTTTGAGGATCGATTGTTACATTTCCATGGTGATATAAATCTCAAAGATAAAGATAATTTTGACAATACACTACTTCATTTAGCAGTGAAATCAAGGTCCTCAGAAT
This sequence comes from Periplaneta americana, assembly GCF_040183065.1. Classification (NCBI taxonomy): domain Eukaryota; kingdom Metazoa; phylum Arthropoda; class Insecta; order Blattodea; family Blattidae; genus Periplaneta; species Periplaneta americana. The sequence continues at coordinate 191,701,364 of NC_091121.1, forward strand.
GCGTAAGGTTACTTCTGAAGCGAAACGCCAATCCTGACTTGAAGAATAGGAATGGCGACACTCCTCTTCATCTCGCAGCGCAGTTAGCGTCTTCAGAATGTGTGAAATTGTTACTAGACGCCGGTGCAAAAGCTTGTGAGTGTAACTCCACAGGAAATACTCCGCTTCATTACGCTGCAGAAGAATGTTCTACAGACGCTCTTCAGATACTTATAGATTTCATAAGAGACAATCCTTCCTGCAACTTTGAAAACGAGATTAATGCTCTAAATAATAATAAGAGATCACCATTACACTTGGCAGCACAATTTGGGTCTTTGAAGTGTGTGAAATTACTCTTTGAAAATAAATCTAATTTAATTTTAGATGACGAGGTTGGCAATACTGCCCTACATTATGCAGCAATGTCAGGTTCAGCTGATTGTGTTAAATTCTTAATCGATAATGGTGCAAATTTGGCAGCTGCTAACAAGGCAAAATACACAGCACTGTCTTATATAGTTGATAGTATGCCAAATGGAGAAGATCTCTTAATAAATATCCTTAATGAAGGTATTTGTTTATCAAACGAGAAAGGAAAATTGAAAATAAATTTGTCAGTCTTGTGTCCTAAATCGAGAAACACAATTGCTGTTGCAAATAGACTGTACTCAAGCCACAGTTACAAGAGAAAATTGCTTTTACATCCTCTCTTGAAGACACTTGTCCATTTGGAATGGAAAAAAAGTAGTTACATGATATTTTACAGGTTTACCGTGTACCTTCTCTACCTGTTGTTGCTGACCATGTACATATCTTCACCAACAGATACCATCTTTTCAACAGTCACAAGTGTGTTTGTAAGGATCTTCTCTGCACACGTGATGCTCTTCTGTTTCCCATATCTGATCCCTGGCCAGTATTCCCAGTTCCGGCGAATCACTGAGATCACACGGACTATTGTTCCTCCTCTTCTAGCATTTGTCGCCGTCTCTATTCCTTATAACCCAGAATGGTGTGGAATATCTTTCTTATTGTCATGGTTATCCCTGCCTTTCTATTCCAGCACTATCTCTTTTATCAGTCGTCAAGCTGGAATGTTTGTATACATCACAAGAGAGATTTTTACGCATTCTTTAACTCTCCTGTTTGTTCTGGTTGGATTTTCTTTAACATTTTTCGTTTTGTACTATGACAAAGATAATGAAAGTTTTAACAAATTTTGGCATACATTTTTATACACAATTTTGGTTCTCCTCCAAGGTTCCGATTTGGGAGTTTTCCCAATTGTTGGCGGAAACAGTACTACCAATTCCACAGACGATGGGTATTTGAATTATGTAACGGAAGCTCTCTCTTCTATGAGGTTTGCGAGCATAGTTGCGTCTGTTTTGTTTGTGATGGTGGTGATAATAGCTTTATTAAACATGTTGGTGGCTCTGGCTGTTAGAGGTGGAGATGAACTCCTCGATTATGGAAAAGTGTACCATCTATGGAGTAAAGCGCAGTTGTTATACGAGTGGAATGAAGTGAAGAGATTTATTCCTTGTGAAATTAGAATGTTAGGAATCCATTCCAACCAGGTTGACTATAAGGACATTACCATCGGTGATAAAGATATTCCTACGAAATTATTGAATGAACTTCGCGTTGTAGCGAAGTACAAAGATCAGAAGAGAGAAAATGAGCTTGAAATTAGTGCGATAGAGGTGCTGAGAGAAGATAAGATGTCACTTTTGTATGAGATAAGAGCCTTAAAAGAAAGCTTAAAGACTGCTTTAAGAAATGACACTACTATTTGAAGTTCTGAAAAATGTAGAGGTTAGTCAGAGACAGTTGGATGATTAGAAATGACAGAGGAAATCCATGTACTCAGCGAATACTTGCCCTGCAGTCACGTTGACATAAATCTTTTAGCGTATATAGGTTACTTCAAGGATCGAAATCAGATCTCTCTCGTTAGAGTTCTCCTCGCCGTCATCATAACTATTGTGATGATCAACATCGTCATCACCATCATCATCATCAACATCAACAACAACAAAATCAGACCCAGAATTCATAGTGAGGGTTACGTAAGAATAGTTCCTAAACAGCAAATTTTGCCGTCTTGTCATTGTTGCCAACTGTTACCAGATATCACCATATGAAGTAGAATCATGATCCTATGCACTGAATGACTTATTTACTTACCGTACTTTACTTTTATGTTGGAAAGTTATTCTAAATGGTTCAATAATTTGTAACATATTTTCGTAGGCAAACTATACTATAAAGGTATTTTTGTAGCAATATGAAATTCATTGGTTTGACTAAACAATAGATTCACGAGACCTAACCTAAATATGTATTTTGTTTGACCACATGAAATTAATAGTACTAACTCCGAAAACCGAATATCATCATGAAATGTATGCTTAAGAATACTTATTCCTAATAATTTTGCTATTCCAGTTATAATTGCTGTCTCCATGAGCATAATTCCTTCTTCATTATCTTCTTTCGGTTAAATCTGGAAGAACAGAACGCCAGTAGGGGAAGTTATCCCCACTCTCGCAGCACGCTTTACTCTGACTTGGTGGAGTCGCTGCCATGCTTTTTCCTCTTTTTGACATTATTGTAATAAAAATCTAAACTCGAAAGAAATTCATTAAAATGTGAAATGGTATTTCTATCGATTATACACCTGCATTATCACACTCAATTATGTTACATTTATTTACACTTACCTGACTATAATCTTGAATTGTAACCACAACGCAACACATGAAATAACTATTATGTATTAATATTAATACTGGTATTAATTAATTATTAGTATGTTCAAATTTCATTAGCTTCCAGTAACGGACTCAGAAATCTAATACAATTTTAATTTCATGGCACTCCAGTACTGACAACGTCTGTCTCAGCTGCCAACATAACAGTTACAAAATCACTACCATTTGTAGTATTTGTCAGTGTCGAAATTCGAAACTACAAAATCACCACAATCCACTAGCATATGTGTGTATGTATTTATTTACACTGCAAGTGGGCAAGCACCCGGTGGCAGTGGTACAATATTAACAATAGATAATAAAATGATAACCAATACACAATAAAATTTACAATACACAATAAAATTTACAATACACAATACAATTTTATAACACATACCTATACAATTTTACACACAATACAATAATAATACACAATACAATTTAACACAATAATAATAAAACATAAAATAAAATACCTAATTTTACAATACAACCTACATAATTATCTATAGGTCCTACATAAGTTTCAATAGTCTTTCACTTTACTCTCATCTCATTCCCTGTAGTGGCACTATGACGCATTTCACTGACACTTTAGCACTCATTTCACTGACACTCTGTAACTCATTTCACTGACACTATAGAACACATTTCATTGCCGCTATAAATTATCACTGATCGGAACTGTTCACTGCACTGTAAAACCATAACTTCACTGACTCACCTCGCTTCACTGATACAACAGTTCAAATAAGTCAAATAATTACATCCTTATGCATACTTATAAACAGAACTACATTTAAACTAAACATTTCTAGTCTAAGGCCCTCTTACACGCTAGTTTTAAATAATTTACAATTCAAACCAAGGAAGTAAACTCGTCAGCCTAGATAAATACATGTCACCTTAAAAAAATTAAATGTTGAATGTCACCTTAATTTTAATTTTCACTTTATATACAACTTTTTAAATTATTCTTGAATCTCCTTAAGGAAGGACAGCCCTCAAAGACCGCTGCAGGTAGGTCATTCCTACATTTGATTTTAAAATCATGATCGTTCCTACCATAGTACGTTGGCTTTTCTAACCGAGCCGTTATGTCTACCCATGCTTTCTGACCTAGATGTGCTCTATACAATGATGTTATTCTAGTTTTCCTACGTCTGTTTTCCAAAGTTTCCTATTTAAGTTCTTTTATCGTATCGTTTCCATCTTCTCTTTTACCTTTAACAAATTTCGCTGCCCTATACTGGATTCTTTCTAAGGAAATACTGGATTCTTTCTATATAGTAATGAGGGGAAAATATGTTATATTTCACCTTTAGGGTATGAAATAAGCTGATCTGGACTATACGGAGTGATTCACTAGGAAAGGTAAAACATTTAGGATACGATATCTTAGACCATTTTGAGTGAAAAAGTTCATATGAACATAGGTCCGTTTTCGAACGAAGGCGGAGGTAGATGCATTTTTTTGGTAAAACGCCTCGCCCCAATGTGAATCAGACGTTACCATATGCTGCTGATGTGAGACAAGGTCACCGATCGCAATGAATGACGTAACATTGGAATCTGCATTTTGAACGATGTAGATAAGAGAAGAGAAACAAACCGGTGGTGGATCATTACAAATGTCACAACAAATACGCTATCACTCATCATTTTATAGCAGTTCAGTCAGCTACCTACAGTACAGTAGTTATACAGGTACAGTTATCAGAAATGTGTTAAGTTGTGTTTTCCAAGATGCCTTATAAATTTTCGACTACAGAATACGCCGATATTGTGTATGTTTATGGTTTGTGCGATGGAAGTTCCTTGCGTGCCGTCGCTGAATATGAACGACGCTTTCCGAACAGAAGGGTACCATATCGAAGAGTATTTACTGTCTATGAGGTTGGATGAAAGACTTGGTATAGCAAAGGAACGGGGAAACGAGAGAGGCGCTAGTCGACTATATATAATTATATATATATATATGTTTCACTATGTGTTTCTTTTTCTTTCATATCTTACATTCATTCTATTTTTGTGAAATTTGGTATGAAGTTAGATAAGTTGTAATTGTGATAATTAATGATAACAGTAGTAATAATAGCAATTATTGTTTTCACTATTTTATTATTAGTAGTATTATTTTTGTTTTCTTTGAAGTTTCAAACTGTGCATACGTAGTTACAGCACGAATGGCCGTACAGGCTCGTGCGAAGGATCTTGTGTACATGAGTTTGTATAATTGTGTATCAATAAATACACTTCAGTCATTCATTCATCCATTCATTACACCCGGACCCCTCATATGGCAAATGTATGTGTGGAATGTAACATTGTGAGACATATTTAAAAGGGATATTTTCCCGCGGTTTGCTGTGTATCTTATTTTCAGTGGTCATAGATGAAGAGACTCCAACATTTCGGACAAGCATAGTGGCTCCAGCATCAAAGAACACACGGAAAAGGGGAATTCCCTTTTTTGGACCCGTGGCAATATGCGCATTATTTTATTTTCTCTCATAATGATTACATACTTGATATCTTTCAATGAAATTTGCATTCGCTTGTAAAAAGTCTCCGTCCATAATTGAGGACCGTTTTTGCAAAACTTGCTAACTGAAAAAACTAAATTATACAGGAGAGACAAAACACTATAGTAAGCAAGTTTTGCTGTAACTCTCACTTATAGCAGAAAGCAAGTTTTGACACACTACAATGAAGAGAAATAACCCGATTTTACTAAGACGCTTTGAACATCATGTAGAGGCCTGCCTTATGTTAACGAATCCATCAAAATCTCAATTTTGCAAATTTTGCAGTTAGCAAGTTTGCAAAAACGGTCCTCAATTATTCTAATTTCGGTTCTGATATTTCCTTTAACCTCTTCCCTTACTATACAGTATATTTTACCAATTTTGTGAAAAAAAGAATCATATTTTTTTATTTTTGTATAGAGGTCATTTCACATTACACAATGACTGTACATCACTAATTTTCTTACATACCTAAAAAATCACTATAAAATAGACATACGTTCATACCTGAATTATTATCCCGAGTTATCTCGTGCACCTTGATTCCAGCTCTGGTAGTTTTCCCACTTTGATTTTCTCCTGAACTATTTACCAACTCATGTTTTTTTATGTATTAATTTATGAGGTACAATACCAGTGCTGTTATCAAGGCGTTAAATGTTGCTTGTCGTGTGATAGACTCGAAAGCAGGGTATTACGCACAGTGGCACATTGCATTCCGGACAGTAGTATCTGCTCTTGTGTCGAATTTGATTGTATTTTGAGTCTCTCGCAATACTATACCTGAAATCCTGTCTGGTTGGTTGTTCTTCTTCAGAGTTCGCGGAATAACTTCTGGAGAATGTCTACCTGTAAGCCGAAGTAGGTTGGGCGATTTTCCTGGCCATCCTGCCTTGAGTGATAGGACATTCGGGGTGTATTTTTCGAAAATCTTACGAATTACCACCATTCGATAGTCAAAGGGTGTCTTCCTGCCTTCAGATATCGTATACCAAACGTAGGAATCCCACCACCAGATGTAGCAATATCACTAACTTCTGTAGCCACCTAGTCAGGAAAAGGTTAATGAAATGATGGAAACGTAGGGGAGAGTCGGGTAGTATCGGACATCGGGTAATATCGGACAGTGAGTTTCTTTCATCTACCACACGATGATAGTACCTGATTTACATGGTTACGTTTCTGTGATGTCGCATAGAGAAACTTAACCATGTCATTCAGGTACTGCCATATGGTGGTAGATGAAAGAAACGCACTGTCCGATACTACCCGATGTCCGATACTACCCGACTCTCCCCTATATATTCGGGATAATAATCCTTAGCAGCGAAAATGGGACTCACACGTGTTAACTCGTGTTAATAAATTTTGACGGAAGTTAGCAACCCGAGTTAACTCGGGTTAATCAGGGAAGTGGTTAAGTCCCTCTGTTATACATGTTAATCCTGAAGAATTAATTTTATTTCTTAGGATTCTCCACAAGTGATAGTTGCAAATGATGTTGGCCATTAACTCTCTAGTAATGATTCTGTCATCGAAAACATTTCTTATTGAATTCAAAGAATTCCGTAGAATGTTGCTGTAGCAGATCTTTGTTGAGAATTTTACTTATGTCTGTTGTGGTGCGAGAATTTCAATGCGTGCCCCTTTCTGTTTACAATGTTCTAAAAATATGATTCTGTCATTCTTCTTGCAATTACTTTAACTAAAACAAGACCTTACCTGTGTGGTTGTTATCAACAGTAATCTCACTAGAGGTTTTGATTTATCTAGAGAAAATCAAAACTCGAGTGGGGTTTAATTGACTATTACAAGATTAGAAGAAAGTATATAAAAATTGGAAGTAACGAAGTACTCCATTACAGTAAAATATTAATTGACTTACGAAAATACAAAACTGTCTTCAAATTTGTACCATCTCAACATTATAAATATTACGCTAGTAGATGGCAGTACTGTGTTATGAATAGCTGTTTTCTTATCAGTTGTGCCAACTATGGAATCTTCATTGAACTCTGTGGAAGGTTACTGGTCAAGAAAGCTTTGTTGATTCAGTTTCATTTTTATTAAAACAGTTGCATTCCACTTCAATTATCCCGATCCCAGCAATCAACATCACTTGACAGATGATTTTCAATAAATTTTAGTATTAAACAATCTCTGATACGTGACTATTCATAATATCATAATAACAGAAGCTATAACATAACCTAAATAATATAAACGAGTATTAGAAAAGTTTTAATTAGGGATGATGAAATAAACAAGAAACATTTTAATTAACGATGATGAAATAAAAAATAAACATGAATAATTTTAAAAGAAACTATTATTGAAAGTAGGTACAATTTTCAAATTTGAATGTTTTAGTGGTTGGTGGTTCAGTTGATGTTATATTGGACGTGTGCGTAAAAGAAGTGAACTCGGTGATGTACATGGTGTATCCCTCAACTTATTCAGGATTTCCGAATGGTGGTCTTCATTTATTTGTAAATAGGGTTTCAGGGAAGATGCATAGCTATGACCAGTGATCTTTATTAATTCTTGTTCTTGAATGCCAATGTGAGTCATATTTGAAAGTGCTGTGCATCGACTGGAGTGGTTTGTAATTTTCTGTTTTTTGACGTCCAGACCAGTGCATTTGAAATGTTGGCAAACAAAGAAACAAATGCTAGGGTAGTGATAAAAATAAACAAATGCTAGGGACGCGATAAAATTAAACAAATACTAGGGACGCAATAAAATTGTGCGATAAGCAGTCATGATTGGTTGAAAGACGTCCTTTCGTACCGTTTTATTGGTCAAAAGTAGTGTGACGTAGTAAAAGTGTAATAGTCTGTGGAAAACCCTAAAATAAAAATAAAGGATGCACGAATGGACAGTATACTATAGAGCAGTGGTACTCAAAATTTTTTAAGGCACGACCCACTTTTGGGCGAGATTTCTATATGCGACCACCACTACTGAAATGGTAGGGTATAAATCCCTATGAAACTGAAAAATATGTTTTTATTAAAAAATAGTGGATATCACCAAAAATGGTCAAAATAGAAGAATATAGTGCAAGAGTAACACGAAATATTACTTCAACATCATTTCTGTGGCCGGGAAGGAAAAGGTCTTAAATCAATTGTTTGTGAAAATGAGATTTTTATATATTCTGAAACCGGAAACAATTCTCTACAATCTGGTAAAACGGTTAAAGTCAAATAAGACTCCTGACTGGATTTATACAGCTTTACCAAATGTCCTAAGTACTTTTTGAATCGAGCACACACAGAATAAAGGGCTTAAGAATATTTAATACTTTATTCCTTTAAACCATCACATGTTTACTTTCCATGCTTCCCTATTAAAAAGGTCTAAAATGTATTTTAGCCATTTTATCACATACTGATGCCCTTTCCTTTGAAAACTTTAAGCACCAAGGTAAACAGTCCTATAATTGTTTAAGACCCATTTTGCAATCATAATAATTTACATTTCTCATTTATTTTGACATGAAAAAGTCTTATGTTTAATACTCCCTTCTACTCAGTTTGGCTTCTAGCCTTAATACGGCTTAAGTGCGGCTATTTTTGGAAATAATCAAGAAAATTGTTAAATGACCAACATTACCTGTTTTAGAAGAAATATAAAGAAATAATATCCAGGAAAAACCTCTTAATTAAAAAACTCTATAATTGACGATGAAAGAGTAATGGAACGGAGAAAAATTCTCTCCGGCGCCGGGATTTGAACCCGGGTTTTCAGCTCTACGTGCTGATGCTTTATCCACTAAGCCACACCGGATACCCACCCCGGCGTCGGACAGAATAGTCTCAGTTTAAGTTCCAACTCTTGGGTTCCCTCTAGTGGCCGCCCTCTGCACTACGTCATAGATGTCTATGAACGTAGGACTGAAGTCCACACATGTGCTGAGGTGCACTCGTTATGAGTGACTATTTGGCCGGGATCCGAAGTGGTTTACGCATATCATATATATTATTTTAATTTACCGAAGTATATATGATATTTCCATGCAGATATTCTGCGTCATCATACAATGAAAGAGTAATGGAACGGAGAGAATTTTTCTCCGTTCCATTACTCTTTCATCGTATGATGACGCAGAATATCTGCATGGAAATATCATAATATGTACTTCGGTACATTAAAATAATATATCTATAATTGACACTAATTTCAATCTTTCTATTGCTTACCTGAAAAGCATAAAATTTTTACTTAAGATCTTTTTCCTCCTGGCCACAGATTTCCAGTAGCCTATTTTGCTGATATTTTCGAACATTTAATCACTTTGATAGTAGTTGCAAAGTGAAGATGTTAACACAATAACGGACAGGGATAAAATCAAATGATTCATAAATATACTTGATTTCTAGTTGATAGCACTTGATAAAATGGAATGTTGTAATGCATTCCAGTGCATTAAAGACTCTTGGGAAATTTAGCAACGTATGACAAGACAAAACTGGGTTTGTTTTTATGAACATGCAATGAAGTTCGCACAATTCGAAACAACAGCTTTTTGAGTATTTTCCGGAAGACACACAAAACAATACGAGAGTTGCAAGTGGATACTAAATCCATTTTTTAGACAGTTGTATTGTTTATTTATTTATTTAATTATCTATCTATCTATCTATCTATCTATCTATCTATCTATCTATCTATCTATCTATCTATCTATCTATCTATCTATCTATCTGTCTGTCTGTCTGTCTGTCTGTCTGTCTGTCTGTCTGTCTGTCTGTCTATCTGTCTGTCTGTCTGTCTGTCTGTCTATCTATCTATCTATCTATCTATCTATCTATCTATCTATCTATCTATCTATCTATCTATCTATCTATCTATATTCTATCTATCTATCTATATTCTATCTATCTATCTATCTATCTATCTATCTATCTATCTATCTATCTATCTATCTATCTATCTATCTATCTATCTATCTATCTATCTATCTATCTATCTATCTATCTATCTATCTATCTATCTATCTATCTATCTATCTATCTATCTATCTATCTATCTATCTATCTACCTACCTACCTACCTACCTACCTACCTACCTACCTACCTACCTACCTACCTATCTATCTATCTATCTATCTATCTATCTATCTATCTATCTATCTATCTATCTATCTATCTATCTATCTATCTATCTATCTATATTCTATCTATCTATCTATATTCTATCTATCTATCTATCTATCTATATTCTATCTATCTATCTATCTATCTATCTATCTATCTATCTATCTATCTATCTATCTATCTATCTATCTATCTATCTATCTATCTATCTATCTATCTATCTATCTATCTATCTATCTATCTATCTATCTACCTACCTACCTACCTACCTACCTACCTACCTACCTACCTACCTACCTACCTACCTATCTATCTATCTATCTATCTATCTATCTATCTATCTATCTATCTATCTATCTATCTATCTATCTATCTATCTATCTATCTATCTATCTATCTATCTATCTATATTCTATCTATCTATCTATATTCTATCTATCTATCTATCTATCTATCTATCTATCTATCTATCTATCTATCTATCTATCTATCTATCTATCTATCTATTTATTTATTTATTTATTTATTTATTTATTTATTTATTTATTTGTTATTTTGCTAATAATTGTAACATAAAATATGAAATATACAGAGAAACTTTAGCTCGCCCCTTAAAGAGTAGAACTCGTGCTCAAGGGCGGATTCCTGAATTGAAATTAATAATTATACAATACAATTATAATTAATAATTATACAATACAATTTACAATTACAGTATATAAATTTAAATTTACAATTTTTATAAAATCCATACATAACTTTTTAAATTTAATAGATAGAACTATTCGAATTGACAAGATTATGATATTTAAATATAAATTTGTTATATATTCTTGGGCCAAATTACTACTATGATTAAATACTGTAACAGTGTTGCATTTTGGTTCAAACAATCTTAAAGAATTCATACCGTTTGTTTCATAACTATGAGAATACAATTCAAAATTATTTCGATTTTTATGTATGAATTTTATTAATACAATATAATAAATTTGTCTTACGCTAAGTACATTAAAGTCTAGAAACAGATTTTGAGATGGAAAATCAGTAGGTTTATGAAGACATATATTAATTATTTTCTTCTGTAATAAATAAAGTGGATTAAAATTGGATTTAAATGAGCTACCCCATCCTATAATTCCATACATAATTACCGATGGAAATAAAGTTAAATATATTGTACGTAATAAACTTATTGGCAAGTAATTCCTCAATAAAATAAAATAATATACTATTTTACGTAATTTATTACAAAGGTGATTAATGTGTTGGTTCCATTTTAAATGATTATCGAAAATTATGCCTAAATACTTAACTTCAGAGGACTCTTTAATAATCGGACATTTACACTGTATAAGACAACAATCAGAATTATGTAATTTAATACTTAATATAAATGTAGGAGGTTTGTTACATTTTTTAGATAATGAGAATGGAATAATTATGGTTTTATTTTCGTTGATAGAAAGATAATTTATGTCAAACCATTTTTTTATTAATTTAAGTCCATTATTTGAATTATTATATGCATCATACCAGGTTTTTCCACCAAAAAGTAAAACTGTGTCATCTGCATAAGAATAGTGAACACCATTGCATTGTTGTAAGTCAATTTTTAATAAGTCATTAATATATATTAAAAATAGAATAGGGCCTAGAACTGTGCCTTGGGGAACACCTATCTTAATAATTAAAGGTTCACTTGAATAATTTTCAATTTTCGTTATTTGAATTCTGTCGTTAAGACAGCCAGTTGAACACAGACCATTCGCCAATCATCTTCAAACTGGCTTCCACCACCTACCGCCCATACTTACTAGAGATTTTCGCCACGCACACTAGATCCAATTTAAATATGTATGTACCTACTGACGGAAAGTTGAAGCTAGGCTCTCTCGAAGAGTATAGACCAGTTTTGAATACCCCGAGCTTGCAAAAGAAGCTCTTATTGGCAGAAATATTCTTACACCACATAGAACAGACATGCATACTAAACAAAGACAACAACAAACACGCAGACAACATCATATATTGGCACAGATGGTATATGACATAGTAATACTATACAAAGGAAACAAAAGACAGATTCAGAACCTACATCAACACATAAACAAAATACACCCAAAGCTACACTACACATTAGAAATTGAAAACAACAAATCCATAAATTTTCTAGACATCACAATAACAAAATTAGACAACAAACACACATTCAAAGTATACAGAAAACCCACAACAACAACAACACACATACACAACACATCCAACCACCCCACACAACTCAAACAAGCTGCATTCCGAACAATGGTACACAGACTACTCAACATACCAATGAACCAACAGGATTATAACGAAGAACTAAACACAATCAAATACTTAGCACAAGAAAACGGATACAACCCTAACATAATAGACAACATAATACGTAAGACAAAACAAAACCACAAAAAACAGAATAATACAACACAAACACAAGAACACAAAAAATACATCACACTAACATACGAAAACAAAAAACACATAAAATTGCAACCTCATTCAAGAAATTAAATTACAACATCACATACAGAACAAATAACACTCTCCAAAAACATCTCAACACACAAACAACACAAACAAACAAATAGAACCACACAGGCGTATACAAACTCAAATGTAACACCTGAAACAACTTCTACATAGGACAGACAAGCAGATCATTTCAAACACGTTACAAAGAACACATCACAGCCATAACAAAATTACAAAACACCTCCACATATGCAGAACACATCACAAATGCCAACCACACCTACAGAGACATCAACACAGACATGGAAATACTACACATCCAACCAAAAAGCCAGAAACTCAACACACTAGAACAATATGAAATATACAGACACACGAAAACACACCCCAACGATATTCTCAACACACAACTCAATTTAAAAACACGTACACTTTTTGACTCAACACTACGAACGCACCCTCACAGGAAACAACAAGAGGCGCCAAGACCAACAACGACCAGTTCTGAAGATGACCCATAAATAGGTCGAAACATGTAAACAAGTTACGTTAAAATTTAATACAAGAAAGTGTTATCATACATATTCCGAAGTGATACAGTGTTAAAATTTGTGTAATCAAGATGTATATATCTTAAATTTTTATAACATTTGAACGCCGTATAACATATATCAAAGTTCTTGCCCCACTCCAACCCAGGACATATATATTCAGTTAAGTTATATGCTATTTTTAACTTATTTATTGTTAAAATAAATTTGTTATTAGATGTTTTTTTTATATAGGACACTGAATTTTTTTATGATTTATGTATTTGTGAAGAATTCCACGGAGATAAGATAAAGGCAATGGAAATTCAGTATCTGAAATTTTATCAGCAGAAGTATTGATAAAATTCGAACTGCCAGAGAACTTACAATACTGCTGCAGATGGAAGTGTTCAATTTGTAGTCTTTTCTGTGTATTAAAATTATTTTATTTGAAACAGGTATGTACAATTTCACTATACAAACTTAACGGAAGTGCTGATTTTAGAATGAGTACTATTTAATATGGTATCAAATGTTTCTCCAAAGTAATATAATAACTATAAGACAGTTTATCTGTGTAATTAGCTAAGTATGTAAGCTATGATGTACGTAACAAGTATGACGCGCAATTGTAGCGCTGCGTGGGTGCCCTTGTTGTGATTTCTAATCCCGTGTAGGATGTGGATTGTCGTTGTCAATGTGACGTCAGTGCTTTCTCAAGTGAAGACAAGGCGTTTTTCCTACGTCATATGAGTTCCACCATGTTTTAATATAAATTTTTGTCGAGAAAGAAGTCCATATGTGAATTTGGGACAAAAGTGTTCAAGATCTGTAGGCGTTGTTGTTGTTGTTTATTGACATTTCTGGCTTTGAGCCAGAGGCCGTTTTAGGGTCTTATACGCTCAGGACGCCCTATCCAGCCATTGTACATAAATAACCATATAAATATATTTACATATATGACACTATTTCTGGCATAAGTGCCAGTAGGTCTGTGAGTGCAGTGATTGATTCCTTTTATTTTGTGTAGGCCTAATTTGTTGATTTGTGATATTTAAGGAATGGTGAACGGGAGAAGAGTTCGGGGTAAAAGATATCAGCTGATAGACAACGTTAAGGTATTATATGGGGAGATTAAGAGGAAAGCAAGAAACTGGGAAGAATGGGAAATGCTGGGTTTGCAGTTAAATATCTGCTCTTGGGCAGAACACTGTACATACATACATACATACATACATACATACATGCATACATACATACACACATACACACATACATACATACATACATACATACATACATACATACATACATACATACATACATACATACATACATACATACATACATACATGGCAACAGGCTACAACGTGTGCATAATGCGTGCGTCCATTATATTTGTAATATTCGTAAGTATGATCATGTTTCCCCGTCTTTCCAAACTCTGTCTTGGCTAAGGCTAAGCGATCGACGAGCCCTGCATTCTCTTGTTCTCTTATTTCAAATTCTGCGCACCGCTACCCCAAACTATTTGGCTTCTCGTTTTCAAAATGTATCCGCATATCATCAGCTAAGTACAAGATCTCATCATAACAATTTACTCATTATACCCTACCACAAGTCATCTTTATATTCTTCATCCTATACCGTTTCAGTTGCTAGAAATTGGAACTCGCTTCCGAGTGATATAAGGGGTTGTTGGACAATAACTTCATTTAGGTCAAAATTACATAAATTCTTACTTAACAGATGAATTGCTGATTAATATTTGTTACTTATAATGAAACTAACATCTGTCCATTCTTATTATTATTACCATTAATTTTTCTAAATAGATTTACAAAACCTCTAATGGCAATTACATTAATATTCTCATTATAGAAATAGAAATATATATATTCTCCCTGTAACATAGTCCTAGTAAGCTTATATTAAATTAATTTCATCATTTTACTAGCTATCTCAAATATTAAATTAATTATAATTCATTGAATTAAATTAGCTCATAAATTAAGTTACTACTTTACCGTATAAATTTATCTAAATTTAAATAAATGTGTAGTGAAGAATATTGCTGGAGAACCTTTTAAGTGTAGTGTAAATAGTTGTAATTTAAATTTATGTATTGTATTGATTAAGGCTGGTTGAGTGGAAGAGAAGGCCTTATGGCCTTAACTCTGCCAGCGAAAATAAAACATTATTATTATTATTATTATTATTATTATTATTATTATTACATACGTTGTGGAGTAGTATTATTAGCAGAGCTAGGAAATTGTTACCAAAACTGTTAAGTTGTGTGAGCTTGGACTATATCTCTACCGAATGAAAAATAATAGAGCATCTCTCAATGTCAGTGAACCAGAACGACAAACATGTACAGCCGGATGGTAACCAAACGTGTGCTTCAATCGTCCACAGCCTTAGAACAAGAAAATAATAAACGAATAATAAAAAAAAACGGTAAAGGTTACTTATGTCCCAGCCACAATAATTTGTAATTATAAACTTCGTAGGCTAATTCCTAAACTAAAATAATTTAGTATAGTGATGTAACGAAGTACATATGATATTTCCGTGCAGGAATTCTGTGTTATCATATGATGAAGGATGGGTGGAGCGGAGAAAAATTCTCTCCGGCACCGGGACTCGAACCCGGGTCTTCAGCTCTACGTGCTGTCGCTTTATCCACTAAGTCACACCGGACTCCTGTTTCGATGTCGGATTGAATCCTCTCAGTTTAAGTTCCACCTGTTAATTTCCCTTTTGTGGCCAACCCTCATGCACTGTGTCGCAGATGTGTGACAGTGGTCGGTAGGGGCAAGTTACCTGGTTGAGGTTTTTTCCGGGGTTTTCCCTCAACCCAATACGAGCAAATGCTGGGTAACTATCGATGCTGGACCCCGGACTCATTTCACCGGCATTATCACCTTCATCTCATTCAGACGCTAAATGACCTAAGCTGTTGATAAAGCGTCGTAAAATAACCTACTAAAATAAAAATAATAAATTGTTCGGCAATTCGATATGAAACTTCAATAACATTGTTAGTACGAAAGCCTTAAGAAGTTGGTGTTTTCATATTTTACAGTTTCTGTAATCTAGCTTCACCTGCAAATGAAGTTTATGATTTGCATAATTTAAATTATGGTTTATTTAACAACGCTCGCAACTGCCGAGGTTAAATCAGCATCGCTTACTTGCATAATAAATTCAAAATTAAGTTAATATCTTATTCAAATTCTAATAGCAAGTGATGTTCAAAGTGTCGTTTAATATTATATCGGCAAACCCACGATAATTTATATATATATATATATATATATATATATATATATATATATATATATATATAATTTGAACTGGTAATGGAAATTACGGGAAAACGGCTGAACGGATTTTAACAAATGACCTCTCATTTTGAAGCTTGCAACTCAAAGTTTTTCATAAAAATAGTAGTTTTCAGTGAAATGTCAATTTTTCAGCATAATTTTCCTGTTCTCCAAAATCCATCTGTCGTCAGTTTTGAGAACTAGCTAATTGCATTTCAGAATAAAACAAAACACACACTACAATAAACAATATTACACGAAGGCCATGATCTGCAAGAATGCTGACATATTTAGAACTCAAATTAAATTGGTTATTATAAACTTAACGAATCTGTGGTGTGTAATTTTCTGTGTACAGATGTGTATTGGATATTAAAATCTACAAAACTTGAGGTGGTTTGATGGCATTATTACCATTAGAAATAAAATATTATTGTAGTTAATGCCATGATGTGACTATTTTTCATTAATTATACATATTAATGCCATATTGACGATATGAAAGTGAAAAGTTTTGGGGTTATATAAGTAGATGTACAGAATAACTTAAATTAGATTTTGATTTCTATATTTTTCTGAGTGGCGGCTATATAGTATATGTAGTATATGTTACTGAAAGCTATAAAACTTACGTAAGATAATAATATTATTAAAAATCAAATATTTTTATAGTTATTAATCAAGTGTGGTTGGGTCTTTTTCATATATTTAATGGCGGTGTGGTGTATATATTTATATGCGTGGTTCTCTTCAGTATTGGCTCGAGGGAGAGTATCTTTCATTGTTATGGAAGCAAATAGCTTTCAGAATGTCTGGTATTCTTCATTGAAAATAAATCTGAAAAATGTTTATTTGAACGTCTAATGAACTTAGTTTGCAGCATTTGCTGCACAAGCCACTAGTATATATATATATATATATATATATATATATATATATATATATATATATATATATATATATGTATATATATATATATATGTTGCAAATAAGACAGTATCTTGTTTTCCTTTTCAACACAAAAATATTCTTCCTAATGTTTGCATCTCTTGGCACATTCCACTGTAACCAACCATCACAGAGTTATAGCAGAGAAAGAGGCTCATGCACTGCCATGACATTAAAACAACGGAGGGAGGCAAAGGTACAATGTGACGTCATTAGCTCTTAAGGGAAGCGTTTGGGGTTCGCTGGTATATAATATTATTTTACGTCTGTAAGCTTATCTGTCACATTTTAGATGGAAGTATAAAGTCACTCACGACTTCAAGTCTCTAAGATAACACTGATCTTCAATAAGGGCTACATAATTCGAACTCAAAAACGTGGCTTTCAAGAAACATTGAAGTTGCGCATTTAATTGTTTCGTACATCATGGTCAATGTAATTTTTCATTTGTACATCCTGATTGTTCTGTAACAGAATTACCTAACTGTAATAAACGTCCATATTTCAGAAAGATCGAGTAGTTGTAAAAATGGACATTTCGACGTCTTCGTCAAGTGGCTCATTCGACATAAATCCTCTTCGTCTGGCATGCACCAGAGGCGATTCTGTGGAACTGGAGAGACATCTGTTGGACTTCACTGAAGACATAAACCTCACCGACGACGATGGAAACACCTTACTCCATCTGGCGTCACAAGCAGGCTCTCTCAGTTGCATTCAGCTTCTTATTGAGAGAGATGCCGTAACAGACATCACCAACAATAACAAAGACACACCTCTTCATCTCGCAGCCCTATCAGGATCGAGAGACAGTATAAAATACCTTATACACAGAGGAGCAAATCTCCTGGCTAAAAATAAGGACAATTTCTTAGCACTAGGACTCATTCTTGAAACCGTTCCAGATGCTGAGATTTTCCTCAAAGACTTGTTTGACGAATGTGTTGAAATGACGAGACTTATAACCGGAAGAGAAGCGTTGAAAGTTAATATGAAAATCCTATGCCCCAACAATCAAGGGAACAACATGGCGGTTTTAAACCAGTTGTATAGCAGACATAGTGAAATGCACAATTTGCTTCTACATCCTCTCTTAAAGGTTTTGATTTATTTGGAGTGGGAAAAGTGCAAGCATATCATATGGTATCGATTCACTACATATTTGATTTATCTTACTGTTTTAACAATCTATATTTCCACACATCCTCTTTGTGTTTTGTCTACGATCACTAGAATCATGGTAGGACTTCTCTCAGTGCATGTCATGCTATTTTCATTACTCTACGCCTTCCCTGTTCAGTATTCACCTCTTTTCAAACTGATAAAGACTTTATTCACATTATTTCCACCTCTTCTTTCAATAGTAGCAATAAGCTTTCCATACAATGCTGAATGGTGCGGCATTTCGTTTCTGTTTTCCTGGTTATCATTGCCTTTCTACACTAATGCCATACATGTAATCGGCAATCAAGCTGGGATGTTTATTTATGTAACGAAGGAACTATGTAAGCATTCATTAGTTTTAATATTTGTCTTGGTGGGATTTTCTCTGGCATTTTTTGTGTTATACTACGACAAAGACAGTCGTGAATTTGACTCATTTTGGCACGCTTTTCTTTACACAACTCTTGTCCTTCTACAAGGAGACAATTTTGGCGACTTTCCCATATTTGGCTTGAACAGTACTACCAACTCAACCAGCGATGTAGTCGATCATTTGAATTATGTGACTGAAGCTTTATTTTCTATGCGGTTTGCGAGTGTTTTAGTTTCATTATTGTTTGTTCTTATTGTGATTATCGCTTTGGTCAATATGTTGATAGCTCTGGCGATAAAAGGTGCTGAAGAACTGAGAAATTACGGAGATGTATATCATTTACGGTGCCAAGTGCAGCTAATGTATGAATGGGAAGAAGTGTTGCTGTATTTTGAAGGTCAAGACTTCGGTTATGAAGCCATAGGTGATAGAGACTATGAAATTGATAGAAATATGCCGTCATCGCTACGAAGTGAACTAAGACGTCTGGCTTTAACGAAACGAGACACTGGTTCTGAATACTCATCGTGATAACATTACCTTCCTTACTAGTACTTAAAATCTTTACACAGTGCTTTCAGATGTTCGGAAATAATAGTCTTCATTTTCAGACAGATATGAATATCTACAAGTACATAATATTTTGCTTCCTCATTATACACTATCTACCGAAAAGTAATTGGACACTGTTTTTGCCGCTTTAGAACCTCGTGGTGCCACCTCTTGTTGCTATAACAGCAGCCACCATATCAGGCATGCTCTCCACTAGTTTGTGTAGGATATCCACTGAAACATGGCACTCACTTGGATAATGGAAGTTGGCCGCATCTCCCGAGACCTCAATCGCCGGTCCAATTCGACCCAAAGGTGCCCAATGGGATTGAGATCAGGACTCTGTGCAGGCCAGTCCAATCGGTGAACATTATTGTCTACATGCCACCTGCATAGTAGCCACCGAAACATGGGGCCAACTTCCATTGTCCAACTGAGTGCACTAATATAATGTACTTTTCTTGAAATAAATATGTTCCAGTTTATTCTTCCAGAAATAGAAGATATTTAAAATTTTAAATCACCCTGTTTCCCTATTCAAAACACTAGGGGTGTGCTGTCATTTACGTTACAAAAACAGCCATCTTTTATCCTTTGTTACAAAAGCTGGCCAAGTCTATTTTTATTTTTCAATTATCTTATTATATATGGAAGATGAAATATTTAAATTAAGTAAATTATTTATTCTAAGCTGCCAACATACTGTAGAAAAAAATTGAACTACCTGAGTTGGCTTAAACAAACTAAAACAGTTTTTGGCTTCTACTGAAAAATGTTGACAAATGGACATGGCTGTCTTTGTAACTAGGTTACCCATATGTACAGTAATAGTGTAGGCTATAATAGCTGAACCAATTGCCGATAATTCAGGGTTCCAACCAGTGTTGCCAATTCGTGGAAATTTTCCCATTTTGTGGGAAATTTATAAAGGAAATTTGGAAATTGGGAGAAAATATAAAAAATAAGAATGTTTTAAATTAAATTTAATAGGATTAAAAGTAGAAAATATGTAGGCATTGGAAAATAAGACATAAATGTATTATGTTTCTTAAATGTATAGCCTATGTTTAAATTTTGGACAAAATAACTATATGTACAAGGGCACTTCTTAAAAATATATTTTATACATTGTTGCAGTATAGGACAGTTTAATTTATTTTTTTTGTTGTTATCACATTAATAATAATAATAATAATAATAATAATAATAACTTATTGTACTTTTGGTAGATTAAGAATATTTTCCTTTTACTTTTTTGAAGTAGATTAATTGCTACTTTATTTTTTTATTTTAGGCTAGTACGCACAATGGAAGTTAGCCAAAAAGAAAATTGGTATGAAACAACTATTTATAGAAAGAAGGAAGAAGTAATTAAAAAATGAAGAAGAAATACATAAATATACACTAGGGTTGTTTCATGTGAATTTGTGTGTCTGAGCTTACGTTCATGTCAGTGTGTGTGTGTGTGTGTGCGTGCGCCTATCGAGTGAGATATCGAAGATCAACTGTGAAGTATAATGTGAGAATGGTTAAGTAGCATAGAGTGTAATGCCACTGATAACATGAGGAAATTTCTTCTAAATGCAGAAAATTTGTAATCAGAAAGATAGAATGTGTCACCCTTCTGATATAGGGTAAACGGACATGTTAGAATCATCATATCCAAACATCTTAGCTGCTATTATGTATACCTTTTATTAGAACACCAACTTATACTAATTCTTTTAGTAAAATAATATTTCCTTTAATGTATGATAGATATACTGACTATAATGCTTTTCACGCAACATAGTTCATACCGTCTCATCTTCTCCGTAGCTACAATATTTGTCCTGACGCATGTAATATAGTATACAGGGTGATTCACGAGGATTTACCGCCACTTACGGAGCTTATTTCCGAAGACATTCCGAGTAAAAAAGTCATATAAACATTTGTCCCAATCTCAATATTTTTAGAGAATGAACTACTGTATTCAGAAGTATAATTTCTTTCATTGGCTAGTGTTCTGAAGCTAAAAATGTATTGTTAATTGCTTTGTGCACATTTTGGTTTTCAATTTTTAACCAAAACTTACATTATTCTTACGCACTTATCACAAAAATTGTTACAAATCATAGGACTTTAGGAACTTGATTCTTTACAGTTTAAATTATGCATCCTAATGTACAGTCTTGAAAAATTTACAAGAGTGCCGTGATTTGTAACAATTGTTGTGATAATATATGCGTAAGAAAATGTAATTTTGTTATTAAAAATCGAAAGAAAAAAATATTTACGAAGCAACTATAGAATTCACAACACATTTTTAGCTTCAGAATAGTAGCTAATTAAAGAAATGATACTCCTGAATAGTTCATTCTTTATCTGTAATATTCTTTTATCTTTGTACGTATGTATGTATGTATGTATGTATGTATGTATGTATGTATGTATGTATTCACACTGCAATGGGTATATACCCGGTGGCAGTGGTAACTAATTACACTCAATAATGACAATAATAAACTTATTAATTAAAAATAAAATCAATAATAATACTAACAATTAATACTAATAATAATAACAACAACAACAACAACAGGGAATATACTAAATTAAATGAAAAGATCACTTAAAATAACATTTGAAATATTCTAATTTGTATCTTAAAACTAAGATCGATGTATGTATGTATGTATGTATGTATGTATGTATGTATGTATGTATGTATGTATGTATGTATGTATTCACACTGCAATGGGTATATACCCGGTGGCAGTGGTAACTAATTACACTCAATAATGACAATAATAAACTTATTAATTAAAAATACAATTAATAATAATACTAACAATTAATACTAATAATAGTAACAACAACAACAAGAACAGGGAATATACTAAATTAAATGAAAAGATCACTTAAAATAACATTTGAAATATTCTAATTTGTATCTTAAAACTAAGATCGAACTAAAACCCACGAGTATATGTTCATATATCTGCACAAGTACCTTTCAACATTACACTCATTTCGCTGTCAACTCATTCACTGCACTGGAACTACGACACATTTCACTGATTCTATCCTGATTTCACTAACACTTCAAAAACATTTCACTGTTCAAATTCTTTGCACTGCCACTATAAACTATAAAGCTTCACTGACAGGAACACGTTTCACTTACACAGCACACTTCACTGACACGACATACTTCTTCACTGATACAACACACTTCACTGACACGACATAATTCTTCACTGAAACAACACTTCAATAACAACATATCATTTACACCCTTTACATACTGTGTATAATTACCGTCTATTAGTAAGGTCCTTAAGCCTATTTTTAAATGCATTTTTGGTTGTTGGTAAAGCCTTTAGTAAGTCTGCAGGTAAAGCATTCCAGTCCCTGATAGTACGATTGAGAAAAGAAAACTTTCCAGCGTCCGTCCTCTGCCTTCTTTCCCTCAATTTATATGAGTGGTCGTTCCTTGAAGAGTAATTTGGCGGCTGCAACCTATTTTTTATTTCTCTCCAGGCAGGCTCACCTCTGTATGTTTTGAACAGTGCGCATAATCGAATTCGCGTTCTCCTGTCCGTGAGTGTGTCCCATTTCCTACAACACTTAAGAGCCCGTTTTTGAATCTTTTCCAGTGTCTTAATATGTTCTAATCTGTAAGGATCCCAACATGCAGCACCATATTCCATTACTGGACGTACTAGTGATTTATATGCAATCTCTTTGGATTTGTCAGAACCTTTTCTTAGTACCCTCATCACAAAGTGTAACGCTCTCAATGCCTTTCCCGTTGTGTCAGTAACGTGTTCCCCCCAGCCGAGACCGCTGCTAAATGTTATTCCGAGGTATTTACATTTGTTAACTTCCGGAATGGTTTCACCCCCTAACGTATACAATGCGACTATTTTATTTCTTTTCCTTGTAAAGCTGATGGCTTTGCTCTTTAGAGAATTTATTTTCATTTTGTTGGCTATTGCCCAATCGTTTATTCTATTGAGGTCATTAAAACTAAAGAAAATGATATTTTACAAGCAACTTCAAATTAGTGTAACTTTGGAAATATTGAGATTAGGACACATGTTTATATGACATTTTTTGCTCAAAATGTCTTCGGACATAAGATCCGTAAGTGATGCTAAATTTTCGTGAATCACCCTGTATAAATTACCATCACTAGCAGTGACTAAGGCCCGGTTACAGAAATGCAAATCAAATCAGTTCCTGATCACTAGGCTTGTAATGTTTTTAGTAGGTTATTTTATGACGCTTTATCAACATCTTAGGTTATTTAGCATCTGAATGAGATGAAGGTGATAATGCCGGTGAAATGAGTCCGGCATTTGCTCATATTGGATTGAGGGAAAACCCCGGAAAAACCTCAACCAGGTAACTTGCCCCGACCGGGAATCGAACCCGGGCCACCTGGTTTCGCGGCTAGACGCGCTAACCGTTACTCCACTTGTAATGTTGGGGACCGATAGGGTGCATTATGGTGGTTTCAAGTTGGATCTCCGTTCACCAGTCAGTACTAGCATGCGTATTTTTATTTTGAAAAAAACTATATAAGTTATCGTAATCATTTACAACCAGTTTACAACATAATAATGATTTTGGCGTGAGGGAGATATTTTTAAAATTTAGGTCTGATAGTCAAACTGTTAAGAATGGCTTTGTTCCACTTTCTTATTACCCTATAGGGCTACTTTGTACAATCGATTACTAAAATATCACGTAGAATACAATTTAATAAGTGATTCAACTTCTTTGCTTCAAGATTTTGCGTCGAAATTTCAAAGAATAGTAAGCTTTGTTAATGACCCTCTATGTCGCAATTTGTTTACAATATTTTTATTTCGTCTTTCATTTTTTTAAATGGGTCGATTAAAATTTTATAGATATCATTGTGAGCATATGCCTTTCTCTCTACGTTATTGTTTGGAGTTAGCACAACTGATAAAGACTTATCTTCAATCAGCTCTGACAAAGGATACTGAACTAATAATGGATTAGTTCCTGTGAATCACTCGCAGTTATTATAAACAGTAGCGTGTCTGTGCACGAATTGGAATATTGTGCTGCAGACAACCGATAAAGTGTGCCACTCACTGGTGAGCTATTGGAATAAAAGGTAAGTTAATTATTTTACATTCAACACAGTCGAGCTAGATGAACGGATCTTACATAGAATAGACTGAAAAGTAAAGCGCTTGTGATGTGTAGTGTTTTTTTTTATAATAAAAATATATTATAATGAACTTTAAGGTACTGTTAAGGCTAATTCACACGGGGATAGTTTACAGGAGTCAAGTGCTTGAAGCAAGTCGACTTTCCTTCAACTTTCCCCGTGTGATATGGTCGAGACAGTCAAGTCGTGACTTGGCGGTCAAGCAGAATTTGAGTTGACGATCCGTCAACTTTTGTGTCCACTTTCCCGTCACGTGACCAACTTGACTTCACCACTTCCCGCGTGTGAATGCGAACTTGTAGTAACTTGGCAAGTAGACAGTTTGTAGTTTTAGGTCTATTGTCCAAGTAAATTAATAATTATTAATAATGAGCGCCCCTAAGTGGAATTCCAACGATATCATAAAGTTTTTGGAAGTGTATGAGAAGTATGAACTTGTATGGAATATACGTGACAAAGAATACCTCAATAAAAACAAGCGGGAATTATTATTCCAGAAACTAGTCAGTGAACTCATGGAACAAGGTTTTGAAAACATAGACGTAGAAGTTGTTCGAAAAAGTTAAAAACCCTTAAAACAGGACTCATTCTGAGATGCTTCCTGTATTCTGCAGGACCTTCTTCAGCTAATTCTTTCAACAAGGTATTAGATGCACCGTGCATAATTCTTCTACGAATCCATTTCTTAACCCATGTTCTCTTTTCCTTTTCTTCAAGAATATTTTGTAATTCATACAATAACAAGGCGCCAATTAGCTGCACACATGCTTTAATATGTGCTGGCGGCATCTTCAGTTTCACCAAACTAAAAATGCCAGTTCACTATTGATTTTTATTAACTATAACAGAATACAAGAATTCGAACACCACTACGATTACAACATTCAGCGCGCGCTTTTTTTCAAGCATGGTTTCAAGTTTAATATCTCCGTGTGATCACAAATATAGGATCAAGTTCAGAGACTTCAAGCACTTGACTCCTGGTAAACTATCCCCGTGTGACTCAGGTTTTATGAATGGTACCATTTTGTTAAAAATATATTATGAGTGTTATGACTAGGGATGGAAGTTCGGATACGAAGCCATGAAGTTAACTACGTCGCATGTTATTTTGTACAAATCGTGTTGTTTACATCAACTCAGGGTGGCACACTGGACTGCAAAAGAAATGCCGAGTCGAAGTCGCTATCGATTTGAAATGTTATCGTGTTACGAGGACTTTGCTTAGGAAACAATAAAAATAGAGATACACAGAAGGCTTTGCAATAAAATAATTATACAAAAACATCTGAACTGGCGTGAATTTTCTAAAGGGTTTTATTTCATGCTAAGGAGAAATGTGTAATTAAATGTTTCAATTAGAGTCAATTTTCAGTTCTGCATCTGTATTTATAGTAAAATTTTATATTTATATCTAAAATAAAATTGATACATTTTTTGTTAATACAATATGAAACGTAACTAGCCGTATATATCGATTGTAACAAAGACAGCAATCATGGATAATAAGGAAGGCTGTGGAATACCATGTAAACTGCAATTTCACTATTTTCATTTTCGTGTAGTATTCTTATTAATGTTGTAAAATAAAAGTGTGTGAATAATTTAAAATCAATTCATATTAAATAATAACGTGAATGTGTTATATAAGTCGTATTTACATGTTTTTAAAAACTAATCTTGGGAAAATAGCTTTCCATCTCGCCATGTTTGCTAAAGTTCTCGGAAAACGCTGTAATTTCGTATCGGCATTTCTTTTGTAGTCCAGTGTACAGTAACTTGTATAGAGCACGGCTATGCTTGAATCAAAACATTGTTCTGTACAGTTAGGTGACTACAACTAATAGGGTATAACACATATTTAGGAAAGTGACTTATCTCATTCTCTTCTTTTGTGGGGAATGATGATACATTTTAAATAAAAATGAATGGTGTACTAAAAGTGTTGCAATGTACAACTATATACAGTCGTAAATTGCCAGATATAAACCTGTTTTGATTGTCACTCAAATAAGAAAATGTTCCTTCGATATCACACGGTATTATTGGTGTGAATTTGAAATAGTTTATATTTATTATAATGTTGTCGTGTATTATCTTGTGTCTGTTCACTATTTAATCCCTATTATACTTCACAGTGTTTCGAATAAGCAAGATTTTTTTCAAGAACACTTTTCAGTTTTAGTTTAACCCCTTTATTGTTAACAACATCCTGTAGAATTTAAAATTATTTAATAACACGAAGGTAAGTATTGTGTACCCATGGTTGTTGGAGTCGGCAATTTTCTAGACGTAGCCCTATACTTTTCAATGAAATGTTTAAAATGTGAATACTCAAGTTTTTTTGGAACAATAATAATAATAATAATAATAATAATAATAATAATAATAAATTATAATAATAAAGTCAATGCTATTTATCTATTTTTTTTTCAGATTAAGGACTTTACTCGTAAGAATACCGAGATCGTCATCTACATTTCGTTGTTTCCTTGAAAACTGAAGATGCTGTCATATGTAAGTATTGTCAAGAATAGTGTTTCAAATATGTGGTAAACCATCGCATTATATTTGAATTTGACACTGTCAGTGATAGCCTAGAAATAGTTTACATAGTTTATACAATAAATATGGAACTATTTGTAAGGGCAGTATGCATTTAACAGATCACAATGCTGGCCATAGTGCCCCTTCCCGTAAATTCCATTCCATTACATTGCATTACATTATTTACACTTTGTGCAGTCAATAATTTCATTTGGAAAGAAGACTACATGTTCACCTTGCATTCAAAAGCATTTCTAACTGTTTAAGCATTTAAACAACGGTGTGGAGTAACGATTAATACGTCTGATCGTGAAACGAACGAGCCCGGTTTCAAATCTTGGTTTGTACAAGTTGCCTTGTTGAGATTTTTTCTGAGGTTTGAACCTCGGATTCACTTCGCCATCGTAATTACACCTTCCCTCTTTGCTCCGATGTAGAGTCGGCTGTTGGACGCCGCCAAACTTCGACCCCGTGGATATGTGGTCATTCGTTGTTGGTGGTAGCGCTATGCACCGTGGGCTCTCAACTGGGCTCATGGTAACTCGTGAGACGAGGGTTGAAGGACCGCGGTGAGGCCTACGCGAAAAGGTAAAGGGTCTTGTAGGCTGTAGAATAGTTCGGAGGCGGCGAGCAGGGGGATCTGTAGCACAGGGGGCCATAGGCATGCACACCATTCCATCCTGGGTAGTGCAATGGGCCCACCCGAACGGCCTGCGTGCGAGGACAGTCCCAGTCCGTGCTCTCCCCTAAATGGGGAATAATACATAGAGATAGGTAAGATTGTATAATCATTTAGTGGTAGGAGACTTCGTAAGAAGCATATACTTGGTTGGCTTCGTTAGCAGATTTTGTACGACAATAGGAAATTTGTTTACAAACACATATTATAGGCCTATTAATCGTACAAGACTTTGTGCAAGATTTTGTATGAAGTAGTAGTATGATGTTTGGTTGAAAAAATATATTAATTATGTAGGTATGTGCGAGTAGATTATTAGGATAAAACTTGATAGAAAATGTTGTATGATTCACTTCTAGGAGACTTGGTAGAAAGTAAATATACTCGAATTGTAGGTTATGCCGTTATGATTAATAATTGAAGTTAAAAAAAAGAACCACAGTCCAAAAAATGCAAATTTGAGATATTAAACATGTGGTGAGCGTACCCGGCATCTACTGAATTAGTTGTTAGTGGAAAAACACCGTAGTCCTCTGTTATAGGAGAGGAAATTTTCAGTGATTTTCATAAAACAACCATAGTCCAAAGACGTTTCTTGTGAAAACAGTCATTGTCCAGGACTATGGTAGCACTTACAAAAATTCCATTCATATCACCTTTAAACATTTATTCATACAATTTCAAACTGTAGTAGATTGGCAGTACTACTTCTTATGTACGCGGAAAAAGCCACCTCAGGGAAAAATACTTTAGCACGTGAATTGTTGTATTAGTTATGGAGTCATCTTTAGGTGCAGAACTAACCCCATGGAAGAAACGTAAGCAACGAAAGGAGAAGAAACAGGATATAATAAAGAAAAATAAGTTAAAGGACAGGAACACTTCAGCCAAAACAGAGTATTTTTTCTTAAAACAACCTTTGTCCAAACCTACACTTACACATGTATTTCTATGAGGCAATTTAAGTTATAAATGTAGATTCAGTTTTCCCAAGTTTCTACAATACCTTCAGAAATGGCATGATGAATTTTATATTTGAAGTGTCAACAACACCCATGTCAGTTTTTTGCTTCTTCTGAAAATTTATGTTTTTGGACTATGGTTGCTTTTCCAAAAAAATCCTTCATTTATTTTGTAGTGAGGAGAATATTTTCTGTGCACATTGATAGTAATTTGAAGATTGGACATAAAAAGCTGTAAGTGCCAATATCGTTGAAAATTAGTTCAAAAAAAGAGTCACTAAGAAAAATGATAAGTCCCATTGTAATTTTATTTCGGCCCTAGTTTCTCTCTATATACTCGTATGTGCAATAGTAATATACGTTACAAGAGCGGTATGTTGACGTTTTCATGGTCGAGGAAAAGATTGAAAAAGCGAAACGTAGTTGAGCTTTTTTAATTTCCGAGAACATGAAAACAAACATACCGCTCGTGTATCGTACATTATTTTGTGCGAAGATCGTTTATTACATACCTGAAAGACGAATTTCTAATTAGTTGCAATGAAATCTCCATGTTGGTTTCTGTTTAATGACGCCAACTTCGGAACACCAAAATATTTTTCTTCAACATTGTTGCTGTAAAATGTTTTCTGTGTTTACTATACTCCAGCAGGCCGTGATATACGTCCCCCCAGTCTATAAATGCGATCTTAAAACAAACGGTAATGTTATGTAATGATTTATTTTTCATTTTAATATTTTAACAATATTATTTATATAACATATTGCAGTAATAACATCGGCATCTGGAATCTCGTTGATTTTTTCACGGCTTCCTTAATGTTACTTGTATCAGGAATGCAATAAGTTTCGTGGAGTAGTAGACTTTACTTAATTTTTCCAAATATTTAAAAACAATAATTAACATTGCAATTTAGGTGAAATTGCAGTGGTAAGTTTCCAATTTATAATTGTTACTATGTTAAACGTCTCTAAAAATAATATGTTAAAAGCCTAAAGCAGTAAAATGAATGTCGCGCTTAAGCGGTAAGAAGAGGGAAATTGTTATGTGTGTTACGTTGGGAATACTGAATGTGGTATTTCACACTTACCGCGTATTGGTTCTGTGCGGAAAACAAGCAAATACGCACGATCTCGCACAAAATGAATATTACATTACTAGCTGCACAAGAAAGCTCTGATTTCTACGGTTTGTCTCTTGGCACTTATAGCCTTATTTATGTCTTCAGTTATGCATAAAGTGATACTTTTATATGGATTTTGGAAATATAATTGAAAGAGAGTGGTTGATATAAAATGGAAATTGTTCATATAACTTCGACTTTAAATATTCAAGATATTCGTAGATTTGGCAATGAATATATCCGCATGTCATTTTAAGGAAACAGACATGTAACTTGAAATCATAGTAATAATAGGCAATCGTGGTGTTGAATTATCGCTCTGATAACTTATCCACTAACACGGCGATAAACAGTACAATGTTCATTAAATTACGCGACTTTTAAAAATTAACAGGATATTAGTATGATAATTATTTAGATATAGTTTAATGTATAAAGGAGGTAATCTGCCTATCAATCTGCCTTTCCACAAAACAATACAGGTTCATACCTCTGTACAAGATAGAACATGTGTAATTTTGAGAAGAATATAAAAACAAATGAAGGCCTACAAATTATGGCTAAGCTCAGAAAGAATAATATTGTGCTTAAATATGAATATGCCTATTATTAGAGTACAAAATCCTTGTTCGCCCAATTATGGAATATGGAGCAGTAGGTTGGGATCTGTACAGACAAAACCAAATCGATCCAATAGAAAAGGTCCAACGCAAGGCAGCAAAATATGTCAAAATGGGGAAGGGACATGGTGAGGAGATAGTAAAAGGCTTAGGTTGGGAACTTCTCAAATCAAGGCGACGAAAAACCAGACTCACCGCATTGTTTAAGACACAAATGGGACACAAAGCATGGACCGACATCAATGCTAGATTAGCAACTCCATCATACTTAGGAAGGGCTGATCATGTTAGGAAGTTTAAATGTAGAAAACAAAGAACGGACGTGGCAAAATTTTCTTTTGTTAACCGCACAATAGTAGACTGGAACAGCTTACCTGCGGCAATCTTTCAGGGTGGTCCTCTTAAAATCAATACATTTAAGGAAAGGTTGAGAAGATTAGACTGAAAATGTAATTGGAGGTGCAGTGTAATTATCTAAGTTGTGTCATGTACTTAACTAAATTGATATATAATTAATTAAGTTTGTATGTAATTATTAAGTTGATATGTAAAATAATTAAGTTGATATGTAATTAATTAAGATGATATGTAATTTATTTGATATGTAAATAAATTAAGGTGATATGTTATTAATTAAGATGATATGTAATTAAGTTAATATGTAATTAATTAAGGTGATATGTTATTAATTAAGATGATATGTAATTAAGTTAATATGTAATTAATTAAGGTGATATGTAATTATTTAAATTGGTAATAGTTGGGTGAAATAGAAGTACTTATAATTTAGATTTACTTTTGCTTATCGTAGGCGTTATTATAGAATAGTTTTTAATTACAGTCCTAGGTTTATTGCATCTACTATTTATAGATTTACGTTTATTTTATTTTATTTCATTTACGTTTATTTTCTTCTATTTTATTTTATGTAATTGTAATTATTGTATATTATATATACTGCCACCGGGTGTATACCCAATTGTAGTGTTAATAAATACATACACATACACATACACATACACATATATGTTTATTGTTATTATTATTATTAGTATTATTATTAAACTTATTATTATTATTATTATTATTATTATTATTATTATTATTATTATTATTATTATTATTATTATTGTTAAAGAATTAAAAATATATCATACCCTTCTGAGTCCTGAAACATTTGTTGGTTTATTTTTAAAGCTCAATTTAATTCTATACTTCAAAAAAGTCACTGACATGAGGAAAAATGCTGAAAAAATTCTGCAGGTTACAGTTAGGGCACAAATGCAGGTATATTATACTATACTTCGGGTCTCTGCACATACATCTTACATCATAATCATGCATGAAGTATAGTATAGTATACTATACTCTAAGGACTCAGGAGGTTATAGTTCATTTTGTTCAATAATATAGACTTAAGTGGAAGAAACATGTCAAAAGGATGGATCACACTAAATAGCCTAGACAAATTTTTGCCTATGTACCAAGGGGAAGGAGAAATTTGAGAAGACCATATAAACGCTGGTATGAGACCGTAACAGATACACTAGGGTCTGACACGTGAAGGACATGATGATGATGATGATGATGATGATTATTATTATTATTATTATTATTATTATTATTATTATTTTCCTCGCTGTTATTTATACTCGTTTTAACATCTCTGGTCATATCGTGAGTTAATCTTTGGTTGAAATCCGAAGGCCTGTGTACTATTGTTGAAACTGGTTCTATTGTTGTGAACTAGATGGAGACTGTATATGTATGACTGATTTGTTATGAATATGATTTCGGTGATGAATGAGGCCGGTGATATTCAGGGATGTTGTGGCCCGAATTTCCTGGCATTTGTCTTACGGTTGAGGAAAAACCCTGAAAAACTGAACCAGGAAATTCAACCCGGAATCTAACCCGGACCCTCTGCGTAAGAGACCAGCATGCTGACCCCTACACCACAGAGGTGGTCTATTATTATTATTATTATTATTATTATTATTATTATTATTATTATTACCATCATCATCAACAACATCATCATCATCATCATCATCATCAGAATGTACTGATCCCTTTGATTTGCTTTATCTTCACTTTCATGAGAATTAAGAATAAACGTAATTTGCGCGGCCCGAAGATACCGTTTTAGACAAACAGATCAAATAGCAAGTAGGTTATGGTTTGTGGAGGGAGAATACATCTACATTTCTCTATCAGAAACTGAACTATAGATTTGTACCTACATTATTATTATTATTATTATTATTATTATTATTATTATTATTATTATTATTATTATTATTATTATTATCATTATTATCATCATCACCATCATTCATTCATTCAGTCGCCCTGAGTGGCACGGTTAGTAAAGCGCTGGCCTTCTGTGCCCGAGGTTGCGGGTTCGATCCCGGCTTATGTCGATGGCATTTAAGTGTGCTTAAATGCGACAGGCTCATGTCACTAGATTTAGCGGCAGTTGCGAGCGGCAGTTTCATTCATTCATTCAGTGTTCTGCCCAAGGGCAGGTCTTTCACTGCAAACCCAGTTTCCTCCAATCTTTCCTATTTTCTCTCTTCCTATTTGTCTCCTCATATGTACCATTTAGGCCTATATCTATCATCTGATATCTTCTTCTGCCCCGAACTTTTCTCTCGCTCACCATTCCTTATTATTATTATTATTATTATTATTATTATTATTATTATTGTTATTATTATTATTATTATTATTATCATCAAAGAAATGGTTTAATCACTTCTGCAGTTTAGATAAATGCATTTTTCATTACAGGATTACGCTTCTATATCCCATAAAAGCGTTGAAGAAAAAGTGGAACTTCATTGGAATTCACCCACAGTAGAGAAATGGAAAACGGAAGCCAGAGAAGAACAGCAGAATTTCTACGAAATGTTGGGAGGCGACCAGATGACTCCTGGAACATACGGGAACCATAACCGGGCAGATCTGGAGAGGAAAATCGCATACGCCATGTACGGACCACCTCCTGAACTCCCCAATCCCAAACTAAACTCAGGAACCGGCTACATGAAGAAACAACTCAAAATAGTGCGCAAACTCTGCAGCAAAATACTCAAAATCGGCAAAAATTCAAACACTTCTGTATCATTCCTCTTTATCTGCATCAATGTTCATGAACAACACTTGGTAACTTCAGTGTTCAACATCCCCACAGAAAATTCTGACGCTCCTGATCTTGACATATACGTCGACAACAATCGACGAATTTACCGCGGTTGGCATGACTACCTCAAGAATAACAAACTTCCCAGATGTTTCATGTGTTATCCTAGAAAAGGGAAATACACAGCAACTGACAAGAAAGTCGATGTAGACTTCGGTGAATCTCCTGCTTACAGCCTTCCTCTGCAAGTTTTCAACGCTCTTGACATCACTACCTCTCTGGTGGCTACCGCCCTTGCTATCACAGCCCTCGCATTGCCCGTATCTATGCCTGTAGCTATAGCAGCAGCTGTAGGAGGAGTTGCTTCAGGGGTCTTTGGTTTGAGTCGAAGTGCAAAGACTTTGATAGACAGACACAAACATGGCCAGACACTTGGACTCAACAGTGAAGAAGCTAGGAACAATTGGCTTGGTGTGGTTGGTAATACTGTCGGTATGGCGCTCAGTGGTGTGCATGTCGCAGCTGCAAGACTTATACACGGGGGGAGATTGGTGGGGTTGAACGTTGGTGCCGCTTCCTTGTCAGTTGGTGCCTCAACTGTGAAAGGGTTGACGATTGTGGAGCATTTTGCAGAAATAGGAAAGAAATTGGAGGATGAGGAGGAAGTGACCGCGTTAGATGCTTTCCAGTTGGTGTCCTCTATATTCTTCTTCACTGGATCTGTGGTGTCTACGCAGTCAGCCTTCGGTGCTTTGAGACATCTGAAGGCTGTTAAATTGGACATAAAAATGGCACATGTACTGAGAGTGGTGCAATCAAAGGATGCTCTCCGTGCAGAGGTTCTGGCCGCCGGCAAGACTTGGACAGATGGTGGTGACGATCAAATTGAAGAACCTGAAATGGTATGGCCGCCATTTGAAGAGCATTTCTGGAAATGTACTATATTATGAAACCTCTCCTCACAATGATTCTTCAAAAAGTACACCGTGTCCGGGCTAGAGGTATCAAGAAATTATAAATTGTTCACCATTTGTTAACACAAGGATATTTTATTATTTATGTTTGGCACAGGATGCAAGAAACTCGTCCACACCTGTGGAGTAACGGTCAGCGCGTCTGGCCGCGAAACCAGGTGGCCTGGGTTCGAATCCCGGTCGGGGCAAGTTACCTGGTTGAGGTTTTTTCCTTGGTTTTCCCTCAACCCAATATGAGCAAATACTGGGTAACTTTCGGTGCTGGACCCCGGACTCATTTCACTGGCATTATCACCTTCATTTCATTCAGACGCTAAATAACCTAGATGTTGATACAGCGTCGTAAAATAACCCAATAAAATTAAAAAAAATGCAATAAACTCTCCAAGATTCTTTTTATAACAACAATGCTAGAAATCTGTGCAAGAATGCAAGAAAATTTGAGAAAACACAAAATATACTATTTATCTGTAGTAATGTTACGAGAGGTCTGAGATTTGCCGATAAATCCACGAGCGAAGGGAGTGGATTTATTTGGAAAATCTCAGACCTCGAGTGACATAGGACTATTTCGCCAATAAAATAAAAATGTAAATAATATATCCCTAAAATTCGCTCACAAAATGTTAATAATTGTACATTTATGCATACTTCTTAACCTATTCAGACATTGTGAAGGCGAAATAGATGAATAACGATTACTGTAATAAAGAAATAATTGAATGTTATTAAGTAATGCCAATTAAGAAAAGTGAAATACAGGTTTAAAAATCTTAATTACATGTACTGCACTTTCTCTTGTTATTATAACAGAAATTTTTCATTATCTGCTGAAATCATAATTTAATTTATAGTATAATTGTAAATAACCTGATTAATTCGTTAATTAAATGAACAGTTGTTATGAAGGAGTGTCATTTTCTTTAGATACAATGGACATGGAATTAGAAGATGAAGATGTAGATGTGGAAGTAGGATTTCGAACTTTATTTAACACATCGATTTACGTGGAAACAGTTGGCGACACTGACTAAACAAAAGAACGACCATGCGATAAATTGATAGTAATAAATCGAGCTGCAGAAATTATCGCGATGTATGACTGTGATTGATTGGAATTCAAAATGTCATTACACTTCATTGGTCGAAAATGGAATGACGTCAAATAAACGAAATAGTCATTGCGATTTTTGTCACGAATCACTAACAGTCAGTGTTGCCAGCTTGGGGGGTTTTCCCTCCAAATTTGGGGGGAAAACATTTTTCCAGGGGAAACCATAAACCATAAATATCTAGCAGAATTACCAGAACATTTGATAGAAGTATTTGAGAGTACTCGCATGAAGCCATCTGTTTACCATGTTGTTCACAACATGGAAAATATGACCACAAACATTGCAAAAAAAAAACAACAACAAAAGTTGTCGCAGACATTGTGGTCAAACATATCAACTCATTCAAGGGACGGCAGGGTCATTACAGTAGGAAGAAAAGTCTTTTGGGTTTCGTGGTCTACGATTCTGAATCGAATGAACGGTTATTAATCCACATTGTATGTGAATGAGGCGATAGTAGCGATCCTAGTGGTTAGCAACTATCTATGGATGCATATTTCCTACGTATTGAGCTTCGTGACTATATATACTAGACTGTGTTATGGTGTTTGTTTTGCTGGTTGTTAGGAAGTTGTTTAGATGGAATTCTACTTGTCATGTAATTTTGGAATACAATTGAGGGCTTTGCCGGAAGAAAGGCGGATAGACCTATACGCCCTTCTTCGGGAAAACGGTTTAAATTGTAGTGAATAATTATAGTAGCGAAATTTTGTTTTGATTGTACTGTACATACCTGCAGGACAGAGCTGTGTGCGTGTATAACATTTTATTCAGGTGCGTTTTAAAATCTTACATTGCATGTATCTCAATTCACCATATTGACGTATATGCCCTTTTTCCGGCAAACCCCTCAATTATTACAACGAAAGTGATAAATATATTTGAGGACAATAATGAGGTCAGTTTTCTGCTATGAACATACCTGTGTCCTGCGAGAAGAAAATAATGTATGTATCAAATCTCCAAACGTTGTAATTTCCAATTTAAATAATTGTGTTGTGAATATTTATAATAAATGAATAGTTGGAATTTATGTTTTCAGTATTTATAATTAGCGTGCTTAAAAGTTTTTTTTAGGCATGTAAATTTATTTTTAAGCGCGCTAATTTATGGATGTTGAAATTAGTGACATTTCGATACTAAATGAGAACCAAAAAGTCGTCATTATGAAACGACTATCTAAAACGAAAAATTTATTAAAATAAGCTTCGATTTCAAACAATTTTATTACAAATGAGTCGCTTACAATCAAACTGCACTTTCTCCAAATTATGAAATATGGGATTAAGATATGTTTCAGTGCAGAACTTTGATAAATTGCTCGTTTCGAGTGAAATTGGAATTTATCTGCCAGTAGTAAAATCACCGTTTGAAGTCTAACTGCAGTGGTTTTTCGTCTTTTCTGGATAACGTGCAGTTTGATTCTAGGCGACTCAAATAATGCATCACTTTATTCCATAAGAATCACCAATAACAACTTGTTGATTGCTATGAATTCCATTTTATATTTCCTGTAATTTCCTCGTAAGAAATATCAGTATTTTTATTAAGAAATCCGTATAATAATGGAATTTATGCTCGACCATGCCGAAATGTAGTAATTATACACCTGGTAGTAGCCCTTTAATGCACCAAATTAAAGTACACCTATTCATTATAATTCAGTTGTTCAGCCAATGACAAATCACCTTTGTACTGATTGTACCATTATAAAACCGCAAGTATCGATTATTCTCGGATATGCAATCGAAAGACAATTCGCGAAAAGTCACGGAGGCTGGAAATCCAATACTGTCGCAGAAGGTTATGTTCTGTTACTATAATAATTAGCGTTAATTGTAAATAATATTCAAATAAATTCAATTTGTCATCTCGTTTTTCAATTCTAAATCAATTTCCAGGTTATATCAAGCCTAATGTTCATGTTATTCTCTAGATTATATCAAGGTCAATGACATTCGTGTTTCGGAAAAAATCAATACTTTCGCGTCTGCGCATATCTCACAATTTAGAAGATCAGTTCTGCTCTTCACTTAGATAACCATAACATGAATACTTATGAATAATTTCAAGTTAGAAATATGATCGAGCATAAAAAGTCGTACGAAACTTGCCTATAATGGTAATTAAGACGCTCGTATGAAAATTATGAAACTCGCTTGCTCTTGTTTCATAAACAAACATACTCGCGTCTTAATTATTACCATTATAGGCTCGTTGCATAATGTACTATTCTCATTGGGAAACTATGCAATTAATTTTTTTATGAACATGGTTTCGATTCCGAAACTTTATGCCATTGTTTAATCTATCAAATACGTATATAGTGAAACATGCTGGTAGCTCATCTGCGTCTGAGTGACGCCAAACAATAGATGAGATAAGGAGAATGACGCGTGAATCACACACTGCGGATCAGCTCATTGAAGTGGGAGATAAGTATTCATATTGTACCATATTGAATTTCAGGAGGAAAGCACTACGAATCAGCACTGCGACCTTATAGCTGTTAGTCCCCCTTGAGGCAGGGAACTGTCGGGGGACTGACCTCGCACGCAGGCCGTGTGGGAGGGCCCATTATACAGACACAGAAACAAACTGGAACTTGGAAAATTCAGATGGCCCAAATTTTGGTTCTGGGTCTTCACTACCTGGAGTAGAATGATATGCATGTCCTAAGGCAGGCATGTCAATTGATGCCCACAGGAGCAAGCGCGCGCTTTAGAGCCCAGGAGAGCCTGAGCGCTTTACAGCGGAAAGGAAAGAGACAGACGAGCTATATTCAGGGATGGCCAGCACTGATTCAATAGATAAAGGGAAGAGAACTTATTTTCGTATAGAAATTTTCAGGTATAGGCCTATTTATTTAGTAGCCTTACAGAATGTTTTCGTAAATCTAATATACCGTATATAAGCTTACGTATTACCGAAGATAATGTATTGAACATTTTGAAAATATTTGCATGGAAATTGTTTGTAAGGAAATGAATTAACAAAGCAACTACTGTTACATCATAAGCAAAAGATACGTGCCCATGTGTTGTAAAAATGTCAGCTCTATAGCTTCAGCAGATTTCGAGAAAATAATTTAATATTCTGATGATAGGAAGTTGCTCACAAATATCACCTTAAAAGCATAATGCGATAAGAGTTTCGTTATGTAATATTAGTTACACTTAAAACCGATACAGTACCTAGGTAACTTTGCTTTGTACTGTAATATTGTTTTGATTAGTTTATTGATTACTTTTGTAAGGCTAAAGATACCATCAATATAAATTCCAACTTATCATGTCATACTCAATCTCTTTCTTTGGAATATCACTTTCTTTATGAATGATGTGTTTCATCCACTTAATACAGTATAATATTATACTACTATGGAATTTAAGTGAATATTCCTTCTTAACTCTCTATTATGTTATTAAGATTTAAAACACAACTGCAATATTAAGAAATCAGTGTTAGGTAATACTTTTGTTTTACAAACAATATAGATAATATCAAACAGAAAGAAGCCATATAAAAATAACGACATAAAATTTCACGTTCCGTTTGAAGTTTGTGCACCACTGTTTTCTTAATCCAACAGGCTGCTTATTCATATACACAACCCTTCCTCTTTCCATACTTAGCGCTTGCTGCCCGCGCACGACGTCAAGGTCAGAAAAATGCGCTTGCTTTGACATCACTGATCTAAGGCCTCCGCGCAGCCTCGAACTCCGCTACAGCCCACAGAATTCCTTTGCCTTTCCGCGTAGGCCTCACCGCTGTCCCGCGGATCGCAGTGGACTCTATATCGGAGTAAGCCCAAAATATGGGAAGAGAAACGGAGATTATGTTGAAATGGAGGGAAGAGTAATTATGATGGCGAAATGAATCCGAGATTCAGGTCTGAAAGTTACCCAGCAATTGGTTGAGGAAAAAAGCTCGGGAAAAACTTCAACCAGGTAACTTGTCCAAACCAGGATTTGAACCAGACCCCGCACGTTTCACAGTCAAAGATGCTAACAGTTATGTATAATTTCAAGAGAAAAATTGTTACAGGGCCGAGTATGGAACCTGGGACCTTTGCCTGAGCGCGCCAACGCTCTACCGACTGAGCTACCCAGGAAATATACCACACACTGCCTCAATTCCTGGGTAGTTCAGTCGGTAGAGGGTTGGCACGCTCACCGAAAGGTCCCAGGTTCAATATCAGGCCCTGGAACAATTTTTCTCTTGAAATTATCAAGTCAGCTTTACAGGGAGCGATACCTGATTTGTAGATTTGTATTCTGACCGTTACTCCACAGCAGTGGACACTGCTACAAGAAATATGTTTTTTTTTTTTAATTTTCATATGTAACTTAACTAACCATCCTAGCTGTTTCTATATGTTACATTTTCCTCATCCTGTTGCCCTTCCTCATTAAACACAGTCATCTTCCATGATTTCGTATCCATCCAGCTCCTTCACAGTCTTCTTTCTTATCTTCTCAGGTGAAATGATATTTGTTACGTTCAATGTTTCGTTCCGTACACCAATTTTTCTAGGTAATTCGGCTTAGCATATCCATATCCCCTGACCTTCCAAGCTAGCAGTTTAGGCGCCGGGGAACCTTTCTGCCCCCCACATCAGTTTTCTGTGTACATCACAAATCTCACAGGATCTATCCAGTGTAGAACCTTCACTTCCGTTTTTTGGAAGTTGTCAGCTGTGCGGCTGAATATTACGCTTGGGTTATATTGTAAATTAAGTTGTTTAATATTATTACGATAGCTGAGAACTAGATTGTTGTCGACCTGGTTGGCGAGTTGGTATAGCGCTGGCCTTCTGTGCCCAAGGTTGCGGTTCGATCCCGGGCTAGGTTGATGGCATTTAAAAGAACTCCTGCGGGACAAAATTCCGGCACATCCGGCGACGCTGATATAACCTCTGCAGTTGCGAGCGTCGTTAAATAAAACATGACATTTACACAACCAGACTGTTCTAAGTCCAACTTTTTATAAGAAACAAATCTGTGTTTCATTGTGTTCCAGTTCTTGTCTGCATATATGAATCGAACAAAATTGTAAATATTCCTCTCATTACATCGTATTGTTTTGCTGCTTTCTTTAGACTCAAACGAATTCTACAAAGTCGGTGGAGCATTGTATTCCCATTTTCGCGAGAATTGTCTGAAAATCTTGGTAGAACTGAAATCCACGAAAGAATTTTAACACAATTGATAAATTTTTAGCATGCGTTAACAAACAACGTGTTAGTGCATTTTTAACATGGTTGATGAAACCGGCCATAAGTGCTGCAATCGATGTTTGTAATCACTGCCTTTACTGAGTCAAGAATGTCAAGAGTGCCTACGGGTTAGGCAATCTTCACGACAATGTACACGAGTGCATGCACTCGATCCATGCGGTGCAAATACTCACTAGTAGATCGATTCGTTTCGTCATAATGAATAGGCCTGCTATTTTCATTCACATAGTAAATTAAAGTAATAGGCCCGCTATACATTCTTCAACCTAAAACAACAGTGACTATTCACCGTGAATCTACTGGCCGGTTTCCCCAAGTATTGTTAGAACATTTAGCGAATGTTAAACTCTAAACAGTTTGTTAAATATAGATTTTTCATGTCTTCAACATTAGTTAAACTTAACAGACTGTTAAGTGTTTGTTAATTTTAAATGTAGGA
Organism: Periplaneta americana; assembly: GCF_040183065.1. NCBI lineage: Eukaryota > Metazoa > Arthropoda > Insecta > Blattodea > Blattidae > Periplaneta > Periplaneta americana. The sequence continues at coordinate 191,743,181 of NC_091121.1, forward strand.
TTTTAGGCAGTTAACCAATTGACAGATGACACCACAGCTGTTCAAACAGTAGTTGTGAAAATAATATTTTGTCTCTGTTTCATGAATAACATAACATTAAAAAGACACTTTTGAAAGCTGATATAGGGAAGATAATCTTCAAAAGTGAACTGATTACCATATCGGCTGCTTATTTTGATGCTGAGCTATTATACATTGAATATTTAGAAAATGTGGGATCTCAACGTGGCAAGGCAAGGAATGATGGTTTATACAGGGACATCATTTTATTTTTACTAACATTTTTAACATTAACCTGTCTATACCTTTAGAGAACCGGAAACACCGCTTGCTCCCCCCTCCAAGACTGGAGTTCGATGATACTGGCGTAAAACACAAATCACTCTACTAGGTATAGGATTGAAGAAACGTAATTCATCCATTTACGTAAACTAGGAAATATCGCGATTTTGAGTTTGATAATTTTCATTAGGTTTTTCTTTAATCAAAGTACAGTACTGTATTAAGAATAAGTGTTTTTACTCACGAAGTGAGTTATCCATGCGAACGTATTCATTATGCAGTGTATATTATACTGTCTACAGCACATTAGCGTACAATATAGAGAAAGAAGTTGAATTGAAAAATAATCATAATATGAATATTTAAACACAATTTTGAAAATGGTGGCCGTTCATTTCGATACAGGCTTCAGTTCCTTTGTGCATATTATCGCACTATAGACTATTGCATCTAATTCCAATTGCCAGTTTCGTCCTTCGCACTAGTAACTCATGTTGAAATAATTCTGTACTTACTCTACGTACTGTGAATTCAATCTTCACTTCTGCCCGACCCGAAAATATAAAACTACTCAGACATGCTATCTACTGTCCGTCCAAGTGGTTATGCCGCAGGATTGTAGAAAGGGAGGAAATCACGTGACAGTGAATTACTTAACGAGGCCCTTTTATTTAAGTTAAATTAAACAGCTGTATAATATTACGTAAACGTCCAATTCCTAAGAGAAATTAATGTTTTCAGAAAAGAGCTAAGACGGCCCAGCTTTTACAGAGGGGCGAGCAGAAGCAGGTGGGGGAAATCGGGATCCGACGTAGGCAAACGGACAGTACCTGTGCGAATATATGATTCAATATTGAAAGCTCTTTCGTCACTGGAAAACGCGAACATATTTCCGGAACGTACTATACTCAGTAACTCAGTACTGCTTACTATCTGCGGTCTTGGTTCTGTGTGGAGTTGGAACTTCCTTAGTAGAAGGGGTGGGAGTGAAGTACATTAAAAAATTCAGGTATAATAAAAATTGAAGTAAAAATAAAATGATGTCTCTGTATATTATGCATGATACTCAGTTTGTGGCAATACAGATTTTAAAAACTTGTAGGCCTCAAAATTTTATAAGAAATTTAAACCAGACTTGAATAACCTACAAACAGAAATAGACCAATTATATCAATTCATCATCTACTATTTACTCTTGATTCTATGATACTGGCTCTTTTCAACTACTATAACCAATGTCAGTAATGTTTCAAAATAAACAGTGAGCATTATACTAAAAAAGTTTCAGCAAAAATTGCTTCTTTGAGAAGTCATATGTTAGCATTAGTACTATAACCTTACTTTGTAATTTATTATTCAATGGTAGTCACCTACAACTTTCATTTGTCTTCTTCTTTATCGATCATGGCCTAGTGTACCAGGTTATGGTTTTATACATGTTTCATGACATACTCTACAATACAGAATCTATACTAATAATAAATCCGTAGCCGAAATTTTTCTGGTAATTTTCGATTTTCCAAAAATAATTGGTCCTAACATATACAATTAACCACCCTGAAACCGAAAATCGCTTTTTTGAAAATTTTGTTTGTATGTCTGTCCGTCTGTCTGTCTGTCTGTCTGTCTGTCTGTCTGTATGTTTGTTACCTTTTCACGCGGTAATGGCTGAGCCGATTTATATGAAAATTGGAATATAAATTAAGTTCGTTGTAACTTAGATTTTAGGCTATATGGCATTCAAAATACATTATTTAAAAGGGGGGTTATAAGAGGGCCTGAATTAAATAAATCGAAATATCTCGCTGATTTTTATGAAAAATGTTACATAACAAAAGTTTCTTTAAAAATAATTTGCGATAAGTTTTATTCCCTGAAAAATTTTGATAGGACTGATATTAATGAGATAAATGAGTTTTAAAATTAAAATAACTGCCATCTAAGGCCGTGTAATGAATTAAAAACCAAATGACTTCGTCTATAAGGGGCCTTGGACAGCAACAATCGAAAGCTATGAAAGATAGCCTATAGATAATGTTTCTGCGTTTCTATGAAGTAATATCGGAAGCTAAATTAACCGATTTGTATAATTAATTATTAATTCACCATTGGAAAGTGTAGTTTCTCTAGATGGACATAATGCTATAATGTTATCACAGTAACTTCTGAGTGAATCGAGGACAGGTAAGATTAAAATAGATTCTTATGCACAGAAAACTTGATAGGCTATTCTATACATTCGTTTCCTATATTTCCTAAAATAATTTTTATGACGAAATGAGTGGTCTCTAAATCAAAGTGATCGCATTTTAATTATGCAAATACAATTTAAATTAAGTAACATAATAAACGATTTATCCTTCTATCAAACACGAATGTTCCCTGGATCAAATGTCCTATTTTAATTATGTAATTACTTTATATTTATTTCTAACGGGTGCAGCGGAACGCACGGGTACGGCTAGTTTAAAGAATAATACCAGCCAATAAAAATTGTCTTACATGTGCAAAATCATTACCAGCTGCTATTGAGTGATTAAAATGGTGTTAACGACTATTATAGTTAAGTGTTAGTTGTTATAAACAAAATTAATGTTGAAGAAATGGAAAATACATTTAACCAAACGTTATGGGATGAAGGGATGAAGCTACAGGAGAATGGAGAAAGTTACACAACACAGAACTGCACGCATTGTATTCTTCACCTAACATAATTAGGAACTTAAAATCCAGACGTTTGAGATGGGCAGGGCATGTAGCACGTATGGGCGAATCCAGAAATGCATATAGAGTGTTAGTTGGGAGACCAGAGGGAAAAAGACCTTTAGGGAGGCCGAGACGTAGATGGGAGGATAATATTAAAATGAATTTGAGGGAGGTGGGGTGTGATGATAGAGACTGGATTAATCTTGCACAGGATAGGAACCGATGGCGGGCTTATGTGAGGGCGGCAATGAACCTTCGGGTTCCTTAAAAGCCATTTGTAAGTAAGTAAGTAAGTAAGTAAGTTAAATATAAACGGGCTGTTAATTTAACACTAGTTACGCCAAATAACAAATTTCTTGAAGAAACTGGCTATACAAGTATTACGCAAGTCTTCTGTCTTTACTTTGGTCGCCGTCGGTCAGGCGTGGACATACGAATACAGAATCTAATGGCGTAAACTGCGACGACCAGTCAGCGGTGGACGCATTCCTTAGGAGTTTTTACTGTTCCATATTGACTTGTTACTTCGACGTCAGCGCCGACACATGACGTGGGTACGCAATTGCTTAGCTTCATAAATAAGAAATAGCAATGCGTTGCGCGACGGCATTTACCTCATAGCTTGTGCCAAAGTGCGGGTAATGTCAGAGTTCGAAAGGGGTTCGCTCGGATCCGCTGCAGGCCTTGCGAATAGTCAGTCTGACCTGTGGACGCCCGTCGACAACGCAAGCTTCAGCATTTGTCTTTGAAGGTACGTGGCAATTTATTGTCTAATGAACTTCAATAACTTCGGAAACACGATGTAAGTCATCTTTGAAGTTAAATTCATTTCCTGTACATATAGGCTACATGCCATGAAGGAAGCAGAAATGTACAATAAGTATGTTTTTAACGTTATTATTGGAAAGTAAGTTTTTTGTAATAACTAGGGACCGTATTCTGGACCAAGGTATACGGAGTTATGGTTAGTCATTCATAGACTATAGGCTATTGACGTAATACCATTTTTGGCACGTGCTACAGGTACTATCAGGGAACACTTGCGTCTTGTTTCTGCTGCAGTTGACGTTCTAGTCATGATTCAGAACTATATCTCGTAGACTATTCACAATGCATTATCGTGATAAAGAATAATATTACGATGAACTTCCCTACAATTTAAATTATTTGTTTTTACTGGCAGAGTTAAGGCCAACCAATATAAAAATACATATGAAATATAAATAGCAGCGATACAGGGAATAATGGAATAATAATATTAATAATAATAATAATAATAATAATAATAATAATAACAATGATCATAATAGCAAGAGCAAAATATAGATGTGTTTGGATACATGTAATTTTAAGAGTTAAACAACTACCTCGAACAAGAAACATATACCTTCTCTCTATTCCTCTGCACAGAACATCCTTCTGTTCATCATATTTCAGCATATCGATTCCACGCCTCTGGGACTGTCGAATAATATCAAAATTCAAATTTAAATTAAAAAATCACATTCTAGTTCATGGGATTGCTTGTTGAACACCTGTCAGGTTGCAAAACTTCAGATTAACGCATAACAAATATTGTAACTATAATGTTATAAAATTGACAATTAATATGTACTGTATTTATTATTATTATTGTTATTATTATTATTATTATTATTATTATTATTATTATTATTATTATTATTATCATTATCATTTATCATTATCATCATTGCTATCTCTGTTTTCTTTCTTTTTTCTTGTATTAGCTCGATAAGAGCTCTATAGTGTTCTTTTGACCCTGTTGACCCTCTATAGGGCTTTAATTTAATTTGTATTATTTCCATCAGTGTTTGTATTTTTTTTTTGTATTTATGTGTGCTATCTGATAGGATGGAAGAGAAGGCCTTATGGCCTTAATCCTGTCAGATTAAATAAATAAATTGGACCAAACGAATGATTAACATAATGAAGGAAAATTATATATTAAAAATAAAAATCATATTCTGCAAAAGTTATATTTGATGAAATATCATATTGTAGAGACCAAAAGCAGTCTTTTTTTACTTCGTAATTTAACGATGCTGTATCAACTAACAGGTTATTTAGCGTCGATGGGATTGGTGATAGCGAGATGGCATTTGGAGGGATGAGGCCGAGGATTCGCCATAGATTATCTGACATTCGCATTTCGGTTGGGGAAACCTCGGAAAAAGCCCAAGCAGGTAATCAGCCCAAGTGGGATTCGAACTAACGTCCGACCGCAACTCCGAATCTGCAGGCAAGCACCTCAGCCGTCTGAGCTACGCCGGTGACTAACACTCTTTCTGACAATCGGCTTTTGAAGGTAGTGAATGTCTGACAACCTCTTTATAATGTGCACATTAGAATATGCTACATTTCATTTACACTATCATAAAGAATGAAGGCCTACATTTATCGAACATATTTAAACTATTATACACTATTTACAAAATAAGTGGGCTGTAGTATTAATAAGTAAAATACATTGTGTGCAATACACAACACTGTGCATAATAGTGTAAATAATGTTTGATCAACGTAGACCTACATTCTTTATGATAATGTAAATATTAAAAATAGCGTGTTCTAGTGTACATGTGTAAATATACATCTTGATTACACAACTTTTAACACTTTATCACTTCGGAATATGTATGATAAGACTAACGTACCTTGTTTACATGTTTCGACCTTTTATGGGTCATCCTCAGAACTGGTCGTTGTTGGTCTTGGCGCCTCTTGTTTTGTTTCCTGTGAGGGTGTGTTCGTGTGGTGTAAGGTAGAGTCAAAGAGTGTGTGTGTTCTGAAATTAAGTTGTGTGTTGAGAATTTCGTTGGGGTGTGTTTTCGTGTGTCTGTATATTTCATATTGTTCTAGTGTGTTTAGTTTCTGGCTTTTTGGTTGGATGTGTAGTATTTCCATGTCTGTGTTGATGTCTCTGTGGGTGTGGTTAGCATTTGTGATGTGATCTGCATATGTGGAGGCGTTTTGTAATTTTGTTATGTAAGAACACAACATGAACACAAGAACACAAAAAATACATCACACTAACATACGAAAACAAAAACACACAAAATTGCAACCTCATTCAAGAAATTAAATTACAACATCGCATACAGAACAAATAACACTCTACAAAAACATCTCAACACACAAACAAACAAATACAACCACACAGGCGTGTACAAACTCAAATGTAACACCTGCAACAACTTCTACATAGGACAGACAGGCAGATCATTTGAAACAAGTTACAAAGAACACATCACAGCCATAACAAAATTACAAAACACTTCCACATATGCAGAACACATCACAAATGCTAACCACACCCACAGAGACATCAACGCAGACATGGAAATACTACACATCCAACCAAAAAGCCAGAAACTAAACACACTAGAACAATATGAAATATACAGACACACAAAAACACACTCCAACGATATTCTCAACACACAATTCGACTTCAAAACACACACACTCTTTGATTCTACATTATACCACACGAACACACCCTCATAGGAAACAAAACGAGAGGCGCCAAGACCAACAACGACCAGTTCTGAGGATGACCCATAAAAGGTCGAAACATGTAAACAAGGTACTTTGGAATTTAACACAAGAAAGTCTTATCATACATATTCCGATGTGTAAATAATTTAAATTGTAAATATTACTGTACTTGTTAAAGTGGTCCGTGTTTTGTTCTGTCCAACTTGAGCAAAAAGGATTTGCGTGAGCACCCGGTCAAGTACTTCGCTTGCTAGATGTACGCGCGTCGTCCACATACAACTCCAGTAATACTTAATCTCGTAGCTTCGTGGGACAAAGTAATGCTGGAAGAACATGTACATCCTTGTAGCCAAGAGTGTCTTTTGTCATTTCTCTATCTCCAGTATGAACAGTGATGCCCTCAGACAGTCTCAGAACAGCGAAGTAGGGCCTAGAATTCCTTTGTACGTAGTCAAAAGTTATAGCTTTCCGAGGTACTGAACTTGTACGAACAAAAATAGTAATTAATAATCAATGTATGGAACTAGTCAATCATTTTAGCTACCTTGGGAATGATGTCAGTTATGATGAAGACTGTGATATATATTATGAACTTGACGTCGTACAAAATTTTGTCCAATATTCTTTTGAGAAGATTAACTCCGTACGTAGATGAAATTATTGGGGATCATCAGTGCGGTTTTCGGCGTAATAGATCGACTATTGATCAGATTTTTTGTATTCGACAGATAATGGAGAAAAAATGGGAGTATAAGGGTACAGTACATCAGTTATTCATAGATTTCAAAAAGGCTTATGACTCGGTTAAGAGGGAAGTATTATATGATATTGTTATTGAATTTGGTATTCCCAAGAAACTAGTTCGATTAATTAAAATGTGTCTCAGTGAAACATACAGCAGAGTCCGTATAGGTCAGTTTCTATCTTATGCTTTTCCAATTCACTGCGGGCTAAAGCAGGGAGATGCACTATCACCTTTACTTTTTAACTTCGCTCTAGAATATGCCATTAGGAAAGTTCAGTATAACAGGCAGGGTTTAGAATTGAACGGGTTACATCAGCTTCTTGTCTATGCGGATGACGTGAATATGTTAGGAGAAAATACACAAACGATTAGGGAAAACACGGAAATTTTACTTGAAGCAAGTAGAGCGATCGGTTTGGAAGTAAATCCCGAAAAGACAAAGTATATGATTATGTCTCGTGACCAGAATATTGTACGAAATGGAAATATAAAAATTGGAGATTTATCCTTCGAAGAGGTGGAAAAATTCAAATATCTTGGAGCAACAGTAACAAATATAAATGACACTCGGGAGGAAATTAAACGCAGAATAAATATGGGAAATGCATGTTATTATTCGGTTGAGAAGCTCTTATCATCCAGTCTGCTGTCCAAAAATCTGAAAGTTAGAATTTATAAAACAGTTATATTACCGGTTCTTCTGTATGGTTGTGAAACTTTGACTCTCACTCTGAGAGAGGAACATAGGTTCAGGGTGTTTGAGAATAAGGTGCTAAGGAAAATATTTGGGGCTAAGCGGGATGAAGTTACAGGAGAATGGAGAAAGTTACACAACACAGAACTGCACGCATTGTATTCTTCACCTGACATAATTAGGAACATTAAATCCAGACGTTTGAGACGGGCAGGGCATGTAGCACGTATGGGCGAATCCAGAAATGCATATAGAGTGTTAGTTGGGAGACCGGAGGGAAAAAGACCTTTAGGGAGGCCGAGACGTAGATGGGAGGATAATATTAAAATGGATTTGAGGGAGGTGGGGTATGATGATAGAGACTGGATTAATCTTGCACAGGATAGGGACCGCTGGCGGGCTTATGTGAGGGCGGCAATGAACCTTCGGGTTCCTTAAAAGCCATTTGTAAGTAAGTAAGGCCTATTATAAACTACGTAAGTTTCAGATGATCTGCGGGACAATTACTCGAACCCTTAGAAATAAAACACGCAGGGAGACAAAATTGAAGTTTTATGAAGTTATGACTGCGCCAACGTTAACTTACGGGAGACAAGAAAACAAGAGAGTAGAATATAGGCGTCAGAAATGAAATTATTTCAACAAGTTAAAGATTGTGCAAGACTAGATCGTATGAGGAATGATGACATATCATATTAATGAAACATCTATAGTATGATTCTATTCCATAATTTCGGAATATATGTTTTTTTCATAAATTGTTCTACATTATTCGCGTACGATATTATTCTTCTCTATATTAATACTGTATTATATAATTTCATTGTAGCTGTAATTTTAATTTTAGTTCCTATTTTATTTTCTACTAGCCGTACCCGTGCGCTCCGCTGCACCTGTTAGAAATAAATATAAAGTAATTACATAATTAAAATTGGACGTTTGATCCAGGGAACATTCGCGTTTAATAGAAATCGTTTAATATGTTACTTAATTTAAATTGTATTTAAATGATTAAAATGCGATCATTTTGGTCCAGAGAGCACTCATTTGGTGCAATGACAATTCCTTTAACATGTTTCTTAATTGTTATTACATGCAACGATAGTTTAATGAAGATTGACATATCATTTAGTTTTAATGTGTAAACTTTATATTACTTGCTATATGTTTCCATTGAATTATGGTAATAACTTAATTTTAACCATTGTTTTCTGGGTCCTCAGTAAATGGCCCTTGGCCCACTATGGTTCTGAACCCTTCAAATAACTTAAATAGTGGTACAGCGTATATAATGATATGTAATTATATTTCTTTCTTTCGAAAATGTAAGAATTCACGATCGCCTATGTACCACTGCCATGGAATGAATAAATGTGTTTTTTCTTCCTACTCAAAAATTTTATATTTTGCACATAGGAGTTACTGCAGGAACAACAACGTTATAATCTGAGGCGGCGGTGAAAATGTATTCTATTGTTATTTAAAGTCTTGTATATCCTTAAATATCAGTCCTATCAAACTTTTGCATAGAATAAAACTTATCTGAAATCATTTTTAAAGAAACTTTTGTTATGTAATATTTTGCACAAAAATCAATAATAAGCGAGATATTTCGATTTATTTAATTCAGGCCCCCTTATAACCCCCCTTTTAAATAAAGTATTTTGAATGCCATATAGCCTAAAATCTAAGTTACAACGAACTTAATTTATATTCCAATTTTCATCGCAATCCGTTCAGCCATTATCGCGTGAAAAGGTAACAAACATCCAGACAGACAGACATACAAACAAAAATTTCAAAAAAGCGATTTTCGGTTTCAGGATGATTAACTATACATGTTCACACCAATTATTTTTGGAAAATCGAAAATTACCAGAAAAATTTTGGCTACAGATTTATTATTAGTATAGATGTTCCTCTTATATTAATATATTATATTATATAATTTCACTGTAGCTGTAATTTTAATTTTAGTTTTTATTTTATTTTATTTTATTTTCTATATTCCTATTATATTAATAATATATCTGAACTACGACCGAACACGAGCGCTGCTCATTCGGTCCTTAAATTTTGTTAATATTATTGTAGCCTCTTTTTATATTGATTATATTATTTTATTTATATTTCTATTGTTGTAATTATATTCTGTAGTCTGATATATTATTCTGTATTATAGCCTATGTCCTGTTCTGTATTATTATATAAATGTATATATAAATTATAAATAAATAAATAAAAATGAATGACAAAATAAATGATTATAAACATAAATGGGAAGAACATCTAGAAGGATGTCAGATGCGAGACTGTTCAAGCAAATACGGAAGGAGATCTACAGGGAGTTTCCGGGCTGGTGTTACAAACTTTCAGGGATGATGGGGAAGGGCACATGTATCAATTTGAGATAAGGAACCCTGGTCCGGAAATGGCTAAGTCGAAACTTATAAGCAAAAATAGTTGTGTGGAAATGAAATTGTAATTTGGCACCACGTGCCCTCCTTCTCTTAATCTTTGGAACAGTCGTGGAAAGATGGTATGGGCCGGATGTCTCCTACGTGGGTACTAGGCCCGATACAACCTGTGAACTTGACTACTATTTCCATTGGCTTATCCGTATTCAAAAATCAGGTCTGCTTATTCCGCTCTCGTGTACTCCTCCATTTCACTAGGACTGATCGACTGGACACTGCAACTTGTACACATACGGTCTTACTAATAAAAACTCTATATACAGACGTTTAACTGTCTTATACTTATACAATGAATAGCTCATTTATACGTCGTGTGTAAATTCCTTACTAATAATCACAACATACGTCGTGTATAACAGTACAACTGTTACACAGCCACGTCATAGTTTCGTCATTACTTCGTTACGAAAGATAATAGAATATCTGAGGTTCTCTATTGCATCCGGTAGAGCGCTCTAGTGTGGCGTGAGAAGTATCGATAGTACAACTGGCTCTAATCGATTACCATACTATATTTTGGTCAAAGAGTACAAGCTACAGTAATATTATTCTAATTATTCTGTGCTCTTTGGTTTGTTCTTCTTTGGTTACTAGGCAACCATCATCATAAAATGACAGTCGATACAAACAGCTGTTAGAGGGGCGGCCATTTTTTCTCTATATACAACGCTTGAACAAGGGGTTTCGTGTATATAACTACTGCAAAGCAATTCCCATTGTATAGTTACAGCCTGTTTATACGTCCATCGCTTCTGCATGGTTTATTAGTAAAGTTTTCTGTCTCAACTCTGCGTAAGTCTAGTATAAAAACTATACATGGTTTATTAGTAAGACTGATACACTGCTGTCTACAGACGTGCATATCAGGACCGACCATATCCGTTACACATTACGCTATCTGCATTGCTTTAGTGTAGTTTCCTGATCCCACCCCTCAGACAGCGCACTGAATGGAATACTGTAAGTAGACAACGTAAACAACGTCAGATGAATACAGTATGTGTAAGATGTACAGATAAATATAAATAAATGAGGTGTACAGAGGAATAAAATAATTTAATTTCCACACAACTATTTTCGCTTGTAACTTTCGACTCAGTCATTTCCGGACCAGGGTTCCTATCTCAAATTGATACATATGTCTTTCCCCATCATCCCCGAAAGTTTGTAACACTAGCCCGGAAATACCCTGTATAGGAAGGAGATCTATCGGTAGACCCAGAAGGAGGGAGCTTGAAGGCGAATCAGATATATTGCCTAATTCATGAAGTGAAAAAGAAGAAGAAGAAGAAGAAGAAGAAGAAACAATTTCTTTGCAAGGAATGAACCTAGAGTCTGCTGATTTTGTAACCAGAAATGCTATTGTTTGAGTGCCAAGGAAGAACAATCACGTTGTACATTGGAGATTGGCCTATTCATTCATAAAGAATGTCTATATTGAAATGTCCGACATATATCTTGGCTTAGGAAGTAAGCGACATAGCTTGACATACATCAAGTTCTACAAAATAATGAATAGTTTTCCATTGAACGATTCTTATTGGTAGCACGACGATGCCCAATATAGGCTAACATACGACTCAGTTCGGAAGGGGGGATCGATACATTAAATTGTATGTTATGTAGGCCTTTGAAAGAGACACCTTATAGACAGAATCTTGTTTTTTTTTCTTTCAACTACGATAATGGCACTATAATAGACTCGAGATCAATACAGGTGAAGTTACCTGCCGCCTTCGAAACTTACTATGTTGCTTCAGATAGCCTGGATATACTGTAATACTCGTAGCTCAGGTCTGAGGGTACACTGTGCAAGATGGAGACTTGATTCTAGATAAGTAAGCTGTTTAAAATTGATCAAACCTTATGCATTTCTCTTCCTTCATCTTCGTCTATTCTTTTTCTTCTTCTATCATGTCTTAAATTGAATTTTCTACTTGTTTCCGCTTATTTTATTTCTAATTTTTATGGCCGGTTTTTCCAAGTATTGTTAGAAAATTTAACGACTGTTAAACTCTAAACAGTTTGTTAATTAATAAAATTGTATATTTTCAACACCAGTTTGGTTTAACAGATTGTTAACAGTTTGTTAATTTTAAATGTAGGATTTCGGGCAGTTAACTCGTTTAACAGTTACTTAAATATGGCCGATGTCTCCACAGCTGTTCGAACAGAAGTTGCGAAATTAATATGTTGTGTCTCTCTGTAGGGAATGTTTAGCATATGACTGGTAATATAACATTTAAAAAATACTTTGGACTGTTTAAATACATCAGTGTTATTTTATTTCTTTCGTATTTCGTATCCATAATAGCAATGAGGAAATATAATCTTTCTTTGTAATTATTATTCAGCACGTCACCTACAACTTACATTTGTCAACTGTTTGTTTATGGAGCGTGGCCTACTGTAACAGGTTGTCATTTTATGCAAGTTTCATGACTCACTCTATAATATAGAATTTAAAGATTAATTTTAGCCAATCAAAAATTGTCTTACATGTGTAGAATCATTACCAACTGTTGTTGAGTAGTTAAAATAGTGCTAACAGACGTTGTAGTTAAGTGTTGGTTATCTTAAACAAAATTATGTTGAACAAATGGAAAATACATTAACAAAGCGTTAAAAATAAACAGACTGTTAATTTAACATTCGTTAAGCAAAATTAAACATTACTCGGACAAACTGGCCATTATTGTTTATTTCTAGTTGTAAGATTTTTAATCTTTTTCTTTGTTTATCCTTTTATTTTCTGTTCTTCCCCGTACAAATCATTCATTCTGTTATTACATTTTGTTTCTATTCTTCGACTTTTATTTTTATTCATCTACTTTTAAATTCTATTATTTTTTACATTAAATTATTTCTGCTTCTTACTATTGTGCCTGTTTCTCCACACCACATTGGATTGTAAGTCGGTAGGAAAGGGAAAGTAAAACACGAGAAAAAGGGGAAAAAAATAACTATTTTCTCTTCGTTTTCTCCCATCTCGCCTGATATTTTCATTCCTTGTAATTTATGGTTGTTTTCTAAGTTTATGTTTATTCTTTTTTATTTTTCCTTGTTTTGATGTTCTTTTTTTCCCTTTTCCCTTCTTATTTATATTTCATTTCTTAATCTTGTACAATTCCTTACTCATTTATTTTCGGTTTTTTTTTTATTCTTTTACCGGTACTGAATGTTTTGATTCTTAATCTTCTTTTTGCATCTCATACTTCTTATCATATTTATTAATCTTTTCGTTTCAATTTTGCTTCTTAGATTTAGCTTCCTATTATTATTATTATTATTATTATTATTATTATTATTATTATTATCGGTATTTGTTTTTGTTTCGTATTATTCAACTTTTTTCCTATTCTTTTTTCTTTTTGTTTTTCTACAGTTCTGTGTTGCTCATTTTTTTCCCTTACTTATTGTTACTTCTTTTTTTTTCGTATTCCTTTTGTTTGTTTCTTATTCTTCTTTTCTATTACGGTATCTGTTCTGTAACAAATTTTTTGTCAACTTGTCAGATGAAAATTTACAGCCCACACTTATTATAAATAAGCAACTATAAGCCCATATCACATATAGATTGCTCATTTCTTGTTAAAATCGGTTGCCCTTTGAAGAGAACAACCGCCAGGATCGTCACCCGTCCGCCGTAAACGAACACGAGATGGCAGTACAGTCGCTAATGCAATTCAAATGGGAGTTACACCGTGGGGAGTTATGACGTGACTTCTTATGTATAAACTAGATGGCAGCATAGTAAACCTGACAAAAATTGTTACCGTCAAAACCTAGAACTTCGAGCTATCTGGGTATATATGATCTAGGCTATAAGGCATTTTCCCTTTAATTATTCGTTGTATTATGTATTTTTTCCATGTTATTGTTTACTATCGAATCAACATATTATGGTTGCTTCTGAGAATCTTCTGTAGTTTAAAAATGACTCGCACAATGAATTTAAATTACATGTCGGAGAAAAAAAAATATTCCTTGAAGACCTGTTTCGAAAATCAAGTTTACTTCGGAAAGCACAGAGATTTAAAGATAAGTCTCCATCATGGAAAATATTGGACGACTAAAACATCAGTTATGACAAATGAATGTACTTGGGAATAAATGTAGGCTTTAGTGATGAAAATTAATTACCTTTTTGCACAGTTAAGAGCTTCGTAATTTAAGATTTTAAAATTTCTTTTCAGAACAAAACTTTACATTTGTTCGGATCAAATTTTTGCACAGTTGAAGGACAAAACTAAAATTCTTTCAATAATTTATTATCATAATACACTGGTGTTTTAAATTTTCTGAGCATATATCGGGAATTAAATCAGTGGCTTTTCCAAAACACGCTTTGAAATATTTTTAGTAGGTTAATTTACGACGCTTTATCGACATCTTAGGTTATTTAGCGTCTAAATGAGATGAAGGTGATAATGCCGGTGAAATGAGTCCGGAGTCCAGCACCGAAAGTTACCCAACATTTGCTCATATTGGGTAGAGAGAAAACCCCGGAATAAACCTCAACCAGGTAACTTGCGCCGACCGGGAATCGAACCCGTGCCACCTGGTTTTGCGGCCAGACGCGCTGACCGTTACTCCACAATTGTGGACATGAAATATTTCATATAAAACAATTTTTATCTCGAAAAGGAAACAGAAGCGAAAAAAATTGTATTAAACGTTTTTGTTTGAAGTATCTTAAAGAATAACGACATTAAATTGAAGAAAGTAGCCTATTTTATGGTTCAACCTGTATGTACGTACATTTTTGAGCTCTTCTTTATATTTACTTCTTTCAGGATAACTTTGAAGGATTTTCTTATCGAACTGTGATTTGTCAAACTGACTCATGGAGACAGAAATAGCAAGAAATAGCACCATTTAATGAGAGTGATTTAGAAATAATCAATAAGATACAAACCATTAAAAATAAACGAGAAGTTAGTCTTTGCTTTGAGTGAGGGCTATCATGTCATATAGTGAAATGATGCAAATCTGTATAATCTATATAATATTACCAATATAACGAGTGTACAATAAGCTACTTATTTATACAATGATAAATATATTTGTTGCAGTTATCTAATCTATTGCTGAACTATATTTACAATAATCGATGCGGAAAAGATATTTATGCTCGACCATGCCGAAATGTAGTAATTAGACACCTGGTAGCAGCCCTTTAATGGACCTCATTAAAGTACACCTATTCATTAAAGTTCAGGTGTTCCACCAATCATAAAACACCATTGTAGCAATATTAAAGCGCAAGTATCTATTATTCTCGGATATGCAATCGAAAGACAACTAGCGAAATGTCACGGAGGCTGGAAATCCAATACTGTCGCAGAAGGTTATGTTCTGTTACTATAATAATTAGCGTTAATTGTAAATAATATTCAAATAAATTCAATTTGTCATCTCGTTTTTCAATGTCTAAATCAATTTCAAGGTTATATCAAGCCTAATGTTCATTTTACTCTCTAGATTATATCAAGGTCAATGACATTTGTTCCTCGGAAAAAATCAATACTTTCGCGTCTGCGCATATCTCACAATTTACGAGATATTGCACAAGGTCAATTCCGCTCCCCAGTCAGATAAGAATAACATGAATACTGTTGAATAATTTCAAGTTAGAAATATGGTCGAGCATAAAAAGTCGTATGCAACTTGCCTATAATGTTAATTAAGACGCTCGTATGAAAATTATGAAACTCGCTTGCGCTCGTTTCATAAATATACTAGCGTCTTAATTACTACCATTATAGGATCGTTGCATAAAGTACTATTTGCTTTCTGAAATATGCTAAAAACTTGCAGTTATATAAATGTTGAGTGATAATCATAGGTAAGAAGTTCGTACCAAAAGAGTAGATTTCAGTTCGTTACAGAGATGAGTATAGAACTTACACGCGCCTCGTTCTGCTCATGCTTGCTACAGACGATAAGCGGTTCACATAAACAACACATAGTGGCATTCTATGCAGCTGTGTAGAGTCGTGAATAGTTTGAAGAATATTGTTAATTCATATTAATATTTTAGGTTCTGAACAAAGTGAGCTATTCTGTTGTTACTGTATTATTTACGTAATGTTAATATTATGCATGATTCCAAAAACATAAACTCATCTGTTATTAAATAATTATGTAAACAGGAGTGTGTAGGTATCACGTTTATTTTTTCCCGGATTATTTTTCGTTAAATGTTGACATCTCGTGCTGCTATGCATTCGATTGCGTTACAGCCCATGTTCAACATCGGAATTACAATACAATAGCTTCCATTACAATAGAAATGATGATAACACAAGCTCAAGGGAAAAAATGGAACTCTCTGCATCATAATCCACAGTTAATTCCCGATTTACCACAAAAATCGTCTGTAGCTGCATTTAGATTGGCAACAGGCCATGATTGTTTGGTCAAACACCTGCATAGAATTGGAATATATCAGTCCCCTAACTGCCCATTGTGCAACTCAAACCAAGAAATGGATTCGGAACACCTCAAAATCTGTGCTTCAATGGCTGTCTATGATAATATCTTTGAAAAATATAGGATTGCAAGAGGTCAAATGACTTTATTGTCAAACGCCTGGCATTAGAAAACAATAACAACAACAATAGACATGAAAAATGTTCTTGAAAACAATTATGGGTTTAATATTATGTGCCACATACGAGATACACTATTAGATTCACAAAGTAGTTATTCACCTGATGAAAGTAAGATATACTGTATCATATTTCAGATTTGCTCCAGTAACGGCTTGTGACGTAGAACGAATATTTTCAGAGTACAAATATTGTTTTTTATTTCTGAACATAAAAGGAGCATTTCTTTTGATAAAATGAAAATGATCATTGTTATTTATTATAATGAGGCTATAATCACAATTGTATACTTTGTATGTTATTTTTATATGTATGGGTAAATTATTTTAGATTAGGAGTTACGAAGTTTATAATTACAAATTATTGTTTATGCTCGACCATGCCGAAATGTAGTAATTATACACCTGATAGCAGCCATTTAATGGACCTCATTAAAGTACACCTATTCATTAAAGTTCAGGTGTTCCACCAATCAGAAACTACCATTGTAGCAATATGAAAGCGCGTGTATCGATTATTCTCGAATATGCAATCGAAAGAAAACTAGCGCGAGATTAGACAATATTAAACTCAGTCGAAAAAAATAACACACAAATTAACATCAATTCACCGTCATCTTCCAGCCTTTCACAAAGCACATTCCCGCAAATTCATTTCACCAATTGCCGGAAAAAATCAATGTGGTCGAGCATAAAAAGTCGTATGAAACTTAACTATAATGGTAATTAAGACGCTCGTATGAAAATTATGAAACTCGCTTGCGCTCGTTTCATAAACATACTCGCGTCTTAATTACTACCATAATCGACTCTAATAAAGTAACAATACTAACACTTCTTGACCTTAGCAAAGCTTTCAACTCTGTAAATTTTGACCTGCTCACCCATAAATTGAGAAATCTGTATTTGTCAGAGACTGCTGTGAGTTGGTTCGAATCCTACTTACGGAAAAGACAACAATGTGTTGTATCCGGGAATCGAAGCTCCTCCTGGCTTGACATAACACCAGGTATACCACAGGGGTCGGTACTCGGACCATTGTTGTTCACAATATATGTCAATGATATTACAACTCTTGTAAGGCAATGTAACTATCACTTGTATGCTGACGACCCTTAATGCTACATCTCTTCCCGCTTAGACTGAGTAAATGATGCTATAGATAAATTGAACGAAGACATTGACTCGATTGTGACATGGACAAAGAAATTCCATCTTAATATCAATCCTGGAAAGACACAAGCAATCATATTAGGACACAAACGGCAAACCGACGCTGTAAAACATCTCGACATTTCCCCCGTTAAAGTAAGTACAGTGCATATCCCTTTCACTTCTTCAGTAAAAAATCTTGGCATTCACATGGATAATAATCTCAACTGGGACATGCAAATCACAGAAACCTGCAGAAAAGTATATTCTATTATCCATGTGCTAAAAAGGATAAATGTTCATTTCCCCCTCTTGCTTAAAAAAGTCCCTTGTGCAGATACTTGTATTTCCCTATTTCGACTATGCGGACATTTTACTGACTGACCTTTCCAGCGACAACAAAATGAAACTTCAACGTGCTCATAATTTGTGTGTACGTTTTGTAAGCAATGTTCATAAATATAATCATATTACCCCATCCCTGGAAGCAATAGGTTGGCTTAAACTAGATAAGAAAAGAAATTTGCATTCACTTCTCTTTCTCTTCGAAATCTTGAACTCTTCTATTCCTTCGTACCTGTCGTCTCGCTTCACTTACCTTTCTTCCCACCATAATCTGAACACACGCTCTCGTCATGAAACAATACTAACAATACTATCCCATCGCACCTCCTCATACTCATCTTCCTGCCCTGCCAAGACTCTGGAATTCGCTACCTGCTAGCATCAGGGACTGTCGAAATAAAATTGAATTCAAACGAAAACTTAATAGGCACTTGGTCAGTAATTGATTTCTTGTAAACAGTTTCTTTAATCTATCACAAAATATTTCAATATTCAGCAATTTAATCGCTATACAATTTTGTTATTCTAGATTTAATTTGTAATTCAGTAAATATAAAATATTCCTTGTTTATCTATGATAAATTATCTAGCTTTAATTAATCAGGTAATCTTTTCGTACTTTGATTTTATTGTAATTGTAATTGTAAATTTAATACTAATTGTAATGTTATTTGTAATTGTAATTATACATTTAATACTAATTGTAATTTTATTGTTCATACTAGCCGTACCCGTGCGCTCCGCTGCACCCGTTAGAAATAAATATAAAGTAATTACATAATTAAAATAGGACATTTGATCCAGGGAACATTCGTGTTTGATAGAAGGATAAATCGTTTATTATGTTACTTAATTTAAATTAAATTAAAAAATTAAAATGCGATCATTTTGATCCAGATACCACTCATTTGATCATAAAAATTAGTTTAGGAAATACAGGAAACGAATATACAGAATAGCCTATCAAGTTTTCTGTGCATAAGAAGCTATTTTAATCTTACCTGTCCTCGATTCACTCAGAAGTTACTGTGATAACATTATAGCATTATGTCCATCTAGAGAAACTACACTTTCCAATGGTGAATTAATAATTAATTATATAAATCGGTTAATTTAGCTTCCGATATTACTTCATAGAAACGCAGAAACATTCTCTGTAGGCTATCTTTCATAGCTTTCGATTGTTGCTGTCCAAGGCCCCTTATAGACGAAGTCATTTGTTTTTTAATTCATTACACGGCCTTGGATGGCAGTTATTTTAATTTTAAAACTTATTTGTCTCATTAAATATCAGTCCTATCAAAATTTTTCAAGGAATAAAACTTATCGCACATTATTTTTAAAGAAACTTTTGTTATGTAACATTTTTTCATAAAAATCAATAATAAGCGAGATATTTCGATTTATTTAATTCAGGCCCCCTTATAACCCCCCTTTTAAATAATGTATTTTGAATGCCGTATAGCCTAAAATCTAAGTTACAACGAACTTAATTTATATTCCAATTTTCATCGAAATCCGTTCAGCCATTATCGCGTGAAAAGGTAACAAACAGACAGACAGACATACAAAAAAAATTCAAAAAAGCGATTTTCGGTTTCAGGGTGGTTAATTATATATGTCAGGACCAATTATTTTTGGAAAATCGAAAATTACCATAAAAATTTCGGCTACGGATTTATTATTAGTATAGATTATAGTTGGAATCTCCTGGTAGAGGGGCAGAGAAGGCCTGACGGCCTTATATCTACCAGGTTAAATAAATAAACACTACTACTACTACTATAGGCTCGTTGCATAATGTACTATTTTTAAATATTAGGCTATTCGTTTATTATTTTCTTGTTCTAAAGCCGTGGACAATTCGAGCACATGTTTGATTACCACCCGGTTGTACGTGTTTGTCGTTCTGGTTCACTGATATTGAGAGATGCGTTAATACTTTTAATTAGTCCAAGCTCACACAACTTAACGATCTTGATACCAATTTCCTAGCTCTGGTGGTAATATTTTGAAAACCAGAGCGATGCAGGTCGCGAAAAGTTTTAAGAATTACGTACCGTACCCTAGGCCAGACATGTATACTGTTTCCAGTACTTTGGAGATTGGGAGAAATGCCTCAGTCAGGACCTGGCAGCACTGCTGCCGCAGCCGCAGTGGGGGGCAGAGCCCTCCCGTCATTGAACGTCGCCGTTACAGAAAGCAGCCAACATCTAGTAGCCGTCAACACCCGGAAAGCGGCGTAAGCATTCTACAGTCATTCATAATAGGGACCGGATTTTTATGCAATTACATATTATACTCCTTTGAATCTAACCGTATATAAATAACAAATCTTTGCGAATCTTGTAATTACCATTAGGCTAATACGAGGGGGATCCAGGAAATAACGACCGTTCGCGCATACCCGCCGCGCAGCTGACTCCCCTTCCTTGTTTGAAGGTCAACTGGCTTCCTTAACATGTGTCCTCATAATGTTGTGAGTGCTGGTTGCAACAAGTCGCCATTATGCATTTTGTGTTACTTCAAAATGAACGACGTGATTGATAATCCCGCCGACTGTGAGGTGAGGAGTGTGATTCGATTTTTGAATGCACGACGTTTGAAACCTGCAGAAATTTACCGGCAATTGAAAGAAGTGTATGGTGATACTGTAATGAATGAAAGAAATGTGAGAAAATGGTGCGAAATGTTCAACAATGGGCGAACAAATGTCCACGATGAAACTCGACCCGGACACCCATCACTCATCACAGAAGACCTGAAGACTAAAGTGAACGACAGAATCTTGCAAGACAGGCGCACATCACTCGACGAATTGCATATTGTCTTTCCTGACATTTCTCGTTCTTTGCTTGGTGAAATTGTGTCGCAACATCTTGGCTACCACAAAATCTGTGCACGATGTGTTCCACGGCAACTGAGTGACCAACACAAAACTCAGAGAATGGCCTCAGCATTGACATTCTTGATGCGATATCACACAGATGGAGGCGCCTTTCTTGATCAAATTGTGACTGGTGATGAGACCTGGGTGTCTCACAACACCCCAGAGACCAAGCGCCAATCACGTCAGTGCATCATCCCTCATCACCCAAGAAACCGAGAAAATTCAAACAGACCCGACATGGCTACTGTCTTTTGGGATCGCAAAGGTGTTCTTTTGCTGGATTTCATGCCAAAAGGCACTACGATCAATGCGAGCCATCCAAAATAAGAGGCGAGGAATGCTTTCGAGAGGAGTTGTGCTTCTTCACGACAACGCCCGCCCGCACACTGCTGCTTCAACTCGAGAATTGCTGGATCAATTCGGTTGGGAAATCTTTGATCATCCGCCCTATACTAGTCCAGACCTTGCTCCTAGCGATTTTCACCTTTTCACTAAGCTGAAAGACTTTCTGGGTGGTACGCGTTTTGGAAGTGATGAAGAGTTGAAGAAGACAGTGAACACCTGGCTTAATGAACTGGCGGCAGAGGAGTATAACACGGGAATTCTAAAGCTAGTGAACAGATACGACAAATGTTTAAATGTAGGTGGTGATTATGTAGAGAAGTAAAGGAAGCTTCAGTTATGTAACAGACTTTGTTTTTTCAGATAAATATATATTTTTTAATTATTACAACAAAACGGTCGTTATTTCCTGGATTCCCCCCCCGTATATTAAAATTTGATACTACATATTTTTACATATTTACACCACATTACATGTTATGGCTTGGTATTACATAAATCTACATATTTAGGGGTTTTATTCATTTTTACTTCTTTAAAAGGAAAAAGAAAACTGCTGCTGGGGAAGTTTACAATTTGAAATAAGCCTCTTTACCTACCCGAGAAAGGATATATTTCGGGACGAAACATAACATCTAATTTCCAGGAAGTAAAAGAGGCACTCACCCCTTACCGCCCACTGTAAATATGAGTGAACAAAAGGCAACCTTTCTCATACAACTACCCTGTATTGTAAAAATCAATCTCATACGCATAAGCGGACGACATAGTAGTGGGGTCTAAAGACCTTACAAAGTTACAGGAAACAATAAACATCATGGTAAAATGGTGCAATAGAAACAAATTTGATATAAATGTGGACAAGAAGAAATGATGATACTCAGAAACGGCGGAAGAGCACCAGAAACAGTAGAAATCGTCATGAAGAACAGAAAATTAAAACTTGTACCAGACTGCAAATATCTAGGCTTAAGAATACAAACCAGCGCAGATATTGATATTAAATATTTTCGTGATTTTACATACTTTGGTACATGTTCAGCTTATTTTTCTTACATAAATATGTACATATTTCACACCTTGTTATTACATAAAAATCCTGTCCCTATTCATATATATATATATATATATATATATATATATATATATATATATATATATATATATATATATATATCACAAGTAATTGTTACGGATAACCTGAGATTCGTGTAAAATTTTCATTGTCTTTTACGTGAAATATTTTTCTACATTGCGTAGGCTATCAGAAAATTAAATTAAAATCTTGTGAACTGGTAGCGTTTTCCACTAAAACTCTAGTGGACAAGGAAAGAAAATGCTAACCATTTTAACTGGGGTGTTTCTGATTACAACTTTTGTATCCCTGTGTCGTAGAAGACTGCCGCCTGGATCGGAACCAGTGTGTGACAGCCGTCTGCATCTCTCTGTTGATCCCATGGTATGACAAATGTCTCAATTGCAGTGGAGAAATTTTCAAAAATAGTTCAACAATTGCTGTATCTTTCCGATAAATCTTTCCATGAAATTGTGTTTTCTTTCTGTAAACGGCCCCAGCGAAACTTACTTTCGGGACAGCCCTTGTAATCGCGCTCGAATGGCCAAATCTGTATAAGCACTTGTTTTGATATTATTAACACGGTAGAAGAAAAAAAAATAACTTTTTTAACTGCCACCATGAGAATGTTGGCTTGTGAGAAATTAATTTTTTTTTTTTTTTAGATGTTGCTAGTGTTTCCACTTTGAGCTATAGCTAGTGACTATGTCCAATTTTTCTGTCACAGCCTTCGTCGGAAGAAATCTAAGAAGAGGTTGCTGAGAGAGAGGCGTAGGAGGATTATTTTTATTGTGTTGGTAGCAGTGGTCACCGCCTTGGCTGTGGCTCTTCTCTGTGTATGCGTTGTATGGCGTGAGTACATGAACATTTCAAATACGCGTGAACTAGGGCTGGGCAACTCGAACAAATAATTCTATGTTACATTTTATTACAAAATTCTACTGCTGAAAATCACATTGCGTACTTTTTTTACAATTTTCAGCACCAAAAAAGATAGCAGAACCTGAGGAAGTGTGTCGTACAAAGGAATGTCTAGCATCAGGTATGGAATAAGTTTTTATAACTTCATTATTATTATTATTATTATTATTATTATTATTATTATTATTATTATTATTATTATTATTACTGCCTGCCTGGAGAGAAATAAAAAATATGTTGCAGCCACCAAATTACTCTTCAAGGAACGACCACTCATATAAATTGAGGGAAAGAAGGCAGAGGACGGACACTGGAAAGTTTTCTTTTCTCAATCGTACTATCAGGGACTGGAATGCTTTACCTGCAGACTTACTAAAGGCTTTACCAACAACCAAAAATGTATTTAAAATAGGCTTAAGGACCTTACTAATAGACGGTAATTATACACAGTATTTAAAGGGCGTACATGATATGTTATTATTGAAGTGTTGTATCAGTGAAGAATTATGTTGTGTCAGTGAAGTGTGTTGTATCAGTGAAGAAGTATGTCGTGTCAGTGAAGTGTGCTGTGTAAGTGAAACGTGTTCCTGTCAGTGAAGCTTTATAGTTTATAGTGGCAGTGCAAAGAATTTGAACAGTGAAATGTTTTTGAAGTGTTAGTGAAATCAGGATAGAATCAGTGAAATGTGTCGTACTTCCAGTGCAGTGAGTGAGTTGACAGCGAAATGAGTGTAATGTTGAAAGGTACTTGTGCAGATATGAACATATCATACTCGTGGGTTTTAGTTCGATCTCAGGTTTAAGATACAAATTATATTTATTTCATTTAATTTAGTATATTCCCTGTTGTTGTTGTTGTTGTTGTTGTTGTTGTTGTTGTTGTTGCTATTATTAGTATTATTATTATTATTCATTATTGTTAGTATTAATTATTAGTATTATTATTAATTGTATTTTTAATTAATAAGTTTATTATTGTCATTATTGAGTGTAATTAGTTACCACTGCCACCGGGTATATACCCATTGCAGTGTGAATAAATACATACATACATACTACTCTTACTATTACTATTATTATTATTATTATTATTATTATTATTATTATTATTATTATTATTATTCTTAGAGAAAATATTACAAATATGGAATACTAATTTGTTTTTTCGTTGTGTAACCTACGTAGCCTACATGTTTTGAATACTGAACGTAAAGTATCGTCCTGTTTATTGCTGAATGTCCCTGTGAATGATACACCGGACTTTTAAGTTCGTAAGATATTACAAAATGTTTGTTTAAAAATAACTACCTCAAAATCTAACATATTTCCTTCCTGAAAACGGAGGTACAAGAGGAAATGATACTAAAGAATATGCTACTGGAGCTAAATGACAGCTGTGAGCGGTATGGGATGAAGATAAATGCAAATAAGACGAAGAGCATGGTCATAGGAAGAAAAATACAGAAGATAAACTTGCGAATTCTAAATGAGGCAGTAGAGCAAGTGGACAGCTTCAAATACTTGAGTTGTACTATAAGCAGTAACATGAGCTGCAGCCAGGAAGTCAAAAGGAGGATAGCAATGGCCAAGGAAGCTTTTAATAGAAAAAAGAGCATTTTCTGCGGACCTCTGGAAAAAGAACAAAGGAAGTTACTAGTGAAGTGCTTTGTATGGAGTGTAGCATTGTATGGGGGCGGAAACATGGACATTACGACGAAGTGAAGAGAAGCGAATAGAAGCATTTGAAATGTGGATATGAAGAAGAATGGAACGTGTGAAGTGAACGGAAGGAATAAGAAATGAACCTGTGTTGGAAATAGTGGGTGAAGAAGGAATGATGCTGAAACTGATCAGGAAGAGGAAAAGGTCACTGGTTGAGAAGAAACTGCCTACTGAAGGATGCACTCAAAGGAATGGTGAACGGGAGAAGAGTTCGGGGTAGAACAAGATATCAGATCATAGATGACTTTAAGATATATGGATCATATGAGGAAACGAAAAGGAAGGCAGAAAATAGGAAATATTGGAGGAATCTGGGTTTGCAGTGAAAAACCTGCCCTTGGGCAGAACACTAAATGAATGAATGAAAATATCGAATAATATTAACAAGTTACAAGATTAACAAAATTTCAAAGCAAGGAAAGCACACAACAAGCATTCAGCATCTTCATTAGAAGGCGTTTTCCCAACAGTAATACTGAATCCAGATGAATCGTCTCTCACGTCTTTTCTCGAATTTGTTTTATGGCTTTTTGCATTAACTTTTCCATATACATCTTGATTACACAACTTTTAACACTCTATCACTTTGTAATATGCAATATGCAGGCCTATTATATTATTTTCGCGTGCTAAATATACGGTACAGTACCTTGTTGACTAGTTTCAGCCTGTTATGGGCTATCTTCAGAACTTTTCATTCTACTGTTTCCTAAATCTGTTGGAAGATGAGGTTTTCCCTCCTTCTATAGGTTTTCACCGGGTACTTCCGTTTTCTTCCGGCATTGAATCAGTGCTCCATTAATCAATATCATCATCATTATCATTATCACCACTACCATCATATGCAATCAGAAGTACAAGCATAAAAGAATTGTTTATTGAGATTTCATTATACAAAAGGTTGAGTCATGAGTAGGGAAAGGAAGTTCATGCATTTGCATATTTGTTCTCTATCGTTGTGTGAATATGCTGAAAGTTTATCTACATGAATCACAAATTTCTGAATACAATGATATTACTTTTATTGTGCATAAAAGTGCATATATTGCCTTTATTTATAAAAGCATCATATTTTAACATTTATGAGGGAAACTGCATATTATGTATGTTTATTTGTCTTTCCCTCATTTTTAAAAGTGTATAACTCGTAAACACGACTAATTTATGTTTATGAATTTTGAACGTAACGATGACGCCCTCATAGGGAGCCTCTCAAGTTAGCAATTGGTATTCCTTTACTGCAGTCTTTAGCAGATTTCGATAGAACAATATCCAGTTTAACATCAGTTATAGGAAATGTAGGAGATTAGCAATTGGTATTCCTTTACTGCAGTCTTTAGCAGATTTCGATAGAACAATATCCAGTTTAACATCAGTTATAGGAAATGTAGGAGATAAAGTGAACGAGAAAACAACAAATATTCTTTCCAAAAACCCTGCCTATTATCAACTTAAAGAAATTCAAGATATTCTCGAAGGAAAAACACCCCAAAAACCAACAAAACTTTCTATAGAACAGCTCACAGCTTTTATGCAAGCCTTCTTGCTTCTTGTGACGTAGAACGAAGTTTTTCGCGCTACAAAGCTATGCTGAGAGACAACAGGCGAAGATTGACATCAAAAAACATACGTCACTGCTTAGTTGTGAACTGTAACAGCATAAATGGAGCATTCAGCAATGAGGCAAGCACTTCAGAATCCATAGACTAAACGTAAGTTACCTATACCTTATCATTCTGTTAAAATGATCTCAGACTGATAATGCATATTTTGTAGCATATTTATCTATTTTTTACGGCATAAATGCATATATATTCTTCACGTTTTTAGGGCATGACTACTCCGCCAAGCCAAACAGTTCCTTTGTTTAACTCGCCATAACTTGGAAACCAGTAAAGATTTTGAATAGCGGCCACTTTTAAATAGTACATTATGCAACGAGCCTATAATGATAGTAATTAAGAAGCGAGTATGGATGTTTATGAAACTCGCTTGCGCTCGTTTCATAATTTTCATACGAGCTTCTTAATTAACATTATAGGTGAGTTTCATACGACTTTTTATGCTCGACCATATTTCTAACTTGAAATTATTCAGATGTATACATTTTATTTGTATCTGACAAGATCGGAAGTGACCTTGTTCTAGGTCGTGAATTGTGAGATGTGCGCAGACGCGAAAGTATTGATTTTTTCCGAGGAACAATAATGTCATTGACCTTGTGTAATCCCGTTAAACTTGGTATAACCTTGATTATTGAATTCGACATTGAAAAACGAGATGACAAATTGAATTTATTTGAATATTATTTACAATTAATGCTAATTATTATAGTAACAGAACATAACCTTCTGCGACAGTATTGGATTTCCAGCCTCCGTGACTTTTCGCTAATTCTCTTTCGATTGCATATCCGAGAATAATCGATACTTGCGGTTTTATAACGGTACATAGCTAACTTGTTATTGGCTGAACACCTGTAAGCTGACTTGTCATTGGCTGAAAAAACCTGTACTTTAATGAGTAGGTGTACTTTAATTACATGCATTAAAGTACTGCTACCAGATGTATAATTACTACATTTCGGCATGGTCGAGCATAAAGTAATTTCTATTCTTTCTCAACATTTCTTTCGATTTCACCCTCCCCCCATTATAACCTGAAAAATGAAAACGTTTGCCGCTTACCAACTTTTGAAGCTGTACATGTCTATTCTGAACATATCACATCGAAGTTAGTATTTTTTCTCATTTTTTAAAAAAGATTTTCATTTCGATTTTTTTATGCTTTTCTTAGACATTGAGCTATCAATTAAAAAAATTGTAGCGCGATTGATTATCATAGGAGATACGACATGACAAATAATTTAACTGAACGGAAAATGTCGTATAATAGAGCCTTACGCTAAATTGTTAAAGAGCGTATTCCGAATCTCAGCGCTGAGCAATCTGATGGCATCACGGTGTTCCGAATTTCACCGATGGCGTCACTTATGCTCCACCGGTGTCGCACCGGTGCCATCAGCTTGCAGAGGTGGTGGCAGCCTCCATCAGTGAATCTGATTGGTTCTTGTACAGGGCGGGAATTAGCAGACGAATGACATCGTGCACTGTTGTGTCATGGCGGTGTGTTCTGCTGTATTGTTTGTAATGAGCACAACGTAAAAACAATATGTTAATGGCTTATGAGCGAACATGTCAACGGACCAGTTATTACTACCGGTTCAAGAAATAAGTTGTTTATGCTCTCTTTTCTTTGGACGAGATGGCAGTACGACAATTTCGCAAAATTTTGCTAGCGTAGCACAGACAACAACTTATACAGTCGCCATGACAGCCATTGATCCTTCCAGCAGTTTTGTTCCTATTTCGTGCAGCGTGACGTCATTGTTGTCCACCGGTCCGGTGAGATTCGGAATACGCTGAAAGAAATACGTGCATCGATTCCGTACGATTCTTTCCGAAGTTTTAACGAACATGAATATACGTCACCAAATACGTCACTACTGACGTCAACATAGCGTTAAACGCTTAGCGGGCGACCAGGGTGCGAAAATTCTCTAGTATGGTAATGAATTATGGGTAAAATGGAAATGAGAATACTTCGATAGAACTTGCCCAAGTCCGTCTTTGTTTGCTACAAATTTGAGTAGATTCGTCAGATGTGAGCCGTGGAAATTGTTGTTTATTTAAAGTTGATTAGTTACTAAAGTGTTTTCTGCAGCTTATCGCATAGTGAAAGCCATGGACAGCAATACGAATCCCTGTGAGGATTTCTACACGTTCGCTTGTGGTAACTGGGTACACGAGCACCCGCTGTACGGAGATGAACTGGAGGCCTCCCGCTTCACAGAGGCGCGGCACAGCCTGGCCCTCGAAATTCAAGGTGAGCCGAACTTATTATTTGTAACGTACTGTCGGTAGTATTCAGCCTTTCCTTCATTCCTGATCATATATAAAATTACTGTTTGTTACTTGATGTTACATTACCACCACCACAACCATCACCACCACCACCAACACCACCACCATCACCACCACCACCACCACCACCACCACCACCACCGCCGCCGCCGCCAACAACAACAACAAAACGAAAGCGGCAAAGCTACAACAACAATAAACACCACAATTCCATATCGTCGCCTGAACGCAAGAACTAGGTAACTCGAAATTTGCCTTTTTTAGTTACCTCTTTTATAGCATAGCAAAAATCGCACAAAAAGTAATCCAGGATCTAGGTAACTGATCGAACGATACCAGCGACATCTGTTTTGCAATATAACAAATAGGTAAAAGAGAACGAGACATATTCCTTAGTGTAATAAATAAGTAAATAGGCGATGTCACAAGATATGAAAAATCAAGTTGCCTAGTTCTTGCATTCAGGCGACGATATCACAATCTATCATCACTAACCTTACATATATCATCATCAGCACTACAATCATCATTACATAGATACTCGCTACTATAATCGCCACCACTACCATAATCATCATTGCATACTCTCATCGATACTAATACACCCAACACAATCATCACTCCATATTCTCATCGAGACCAATACCCCTATCACAATCATCATTGCATACTCTCATCGAGACCAATACCCCTATCACAATCATCATTGCATACTCTCATCGGGAACAATACCCCTATCACAATCATCATTGCATACTCTCATCGAGAACAATACCCCTATTACAATCATCATTGCATACTCTCATCGAGAACAATACCCCTATCACAATCATCATTGCATACTCTCATCGAGAACAATACCCCTATCACAATCATCATTGCATACTCTCATCGAGAACAATACCCCTATCACAATCATCATTGCATACTCTCATCGAGAACAATACCCCTATCACAATCATCATTGCATACTCTCATCGAGAACAATACCCCTATCACAATCATCATTGCATACTCTCATCGAGAACAATACCGCTATCACAATCATCATTGCATACTCTCATCGAGACCAATACCCCTATCACAATCATCATTGCATACTTTCATCGAGAACAATACCGCTATCACAATCATCATTGCATACACTCATCGAGACCAATACCCCTATCACAATCATCATTGCATACTCTCATCGAGAACAATACCCCTATCACAATCATCATTGCATACTCTCATCGAGACCAATACCCCTATCACAATCATCATTGCATACTTTCATCGAGAACAATACCGCTATCACAATCATCATTGCATACACTCATCGAGAACAATACCCCTATCACAATCATCATTGCATACTCTCATCGCGACCAATACCCCTATTACAATCATCATTGCATACTCTCATCGGGACCAATACCCCTATCACAATCATCATTGCATACTCTCATCGCGACCAATACCCCTATTACAATCATCATTGCATACTCTCATCGAGACCAATACCCCTATCACAATCATCATTGCATACTCTCATCGAGACCAATACCCCTATCACAATCATCATTGCATACTCTCATCGAGACCAATACCCCTATCACAATCATCATTGCATACTCTCATCGAGAACAATACCCCTATCACAATCATCATTGCATACTCTCATCGGAAACAATACCCCTATTACAATCATCATTGCATACTCTCATCGAGAACAATACCCCTATCACAATCATCATTGCATACTCTCATCGGGAACAATACCCCTATCACAATCATCATTGCATACTCTCATCGGGAACAATACCCCTATTACAATCATCATTGCATACTCTCATCGGGAACAATACCCCTATCACAATCATCATTGCATACTCTCATCGAGAACAATACCCCTATTACAATCATCATTGCATACTCTCATCGAGAACAATACCCCTATCACAATCATCATTGTATACTCTCATCGAGAACAATATCCCTATCACAATCATCATTGCATACTCTCATCGAGAACAATACCCCTATCACAATCATCATTGCATACTCTCATCGAGAACAACACCCCTATCACAATCATCATTGCATACTCTCATCGAGAACAATACCGCTATCACAATCATCATTGCATACTCTCATCGAGACCAATACCCCTATCACAATCATCATTGCATACTTTCATCGAGAACAATACCGCTATCACAATCATCATTGCATACACTCATCGAGACCAATACCCCTATCACAATCATCATTGCATACTCTCATCGAGAACAATACCCCTATCACAATCATCATTGCATACTCTCATCGAGAACAATACCGCTATCACAATCATCATTGCATACTCTCATCGAGACCAATACCCCTATCACAATCATCATTGCATACTTTCATCGAGAACAATACCGCTATCACAATCATCATTGCATACACTCATCGAGAACAATACCCCTATCACAATCATCATTGCATAATCTCATCGAGAACAATATCCCTATCACAATCATCATTGCATACTGTCATGGAGAACAATATCCCATCACAATCATCATTGAATTCTCTCATCGAGACCAATACCCCAACACAATCATCATTGCATACTGTCATGGAGAACAATACCCCAACACAATCATCATTGCATACTCTCATCGAGACCAATACCCCTATCACAATCATCATTGCATACTCTCATCGGGAACAATACCCCAACACAATCATCATTGCATACTCTCATCGAGACCAATACCCCAACACAATCATCATTGCATACTCTCATCGGGAACAATACCCCAACACAATCATCATTGCATACTCTCATCGAGAACAATACCCCAACACAATCATCATTGCATACTCTCATCGGGAACAATACCCCAACACAATCATCATTGCATACTCTCATCGGAACCAATACCCCATCACAATCATCATTGCATACTCTCATCGAGACCAATACCCCAACACAATCATCATTGCATACTCTCATCGAGACCAATACCCCATCACAATCATCATTGCACACTCTCATCGAGAACAATACCCCAACACAATCATCATTGCATACTCTCATCAAGACCAATACCCCATCACAATCATCATTGCATACTCTCATCGGGAACAATACCCCAACACAATCATCATTGCATACTCTCATCGGGACCAATACCCCATCACAATCATCATTGCATACTCTCATCGAGACCAACACCCCAACACAATCATCATTGCATACTCTCATGAGACAAATATCCCATCACAATCATCATTGCATACTCTCATCGAGACCAATATCCCATCACAATCATCATTGCATACTCTCATCGAGACCAATACCGCTATCACAATCATCATTGCATACTCTCATCGAGACCAGTACCCCAACACAATCATCATTGCATACTCTCATCGAGAACAATACCCCAACACAATCATCATTGCATACTCTCATCGGGAACAATACCCCTATCACAATCATCATTGCATACTCTCATCGAGAACAATACCGCAACACAATCATCATTGCATACTCTCATCGGGAACAATACCCCATCACAATCTTCATTGCATACTCTTATCGAGACCAATACCCCAACACAATCATCATTGCATACTCTCATCGAGACCAATACCCCATCACAATCATCATTGCATACTCTCATCGGGACCAATACCCCATCACATTCTTCATTGCATACTCTTATCGAGACCAATACCCCAACACAATCATCATTGCATACTCTCATCGAGACCAATACCCCATCATAATCATCATTGCATACTCTCATCGAGACCAATACCCCATCACAAACATCATTGCATACTCTCATCGGGAACAATACCCCAACACAATCATCATTGCATACTCTCATAGGCAACAATACTCCATCACAATCATCATTGCATACTCTCATCGAGACCAATACCCCAACACAATCATCATTGCATACTCTCATGGAGACCAATATCCCATCACAATCATCATTGCATACTCTCATCGGGACCAATACCCCTATCACAATCATCATTGCATACTCTCATCGCCAGCAATTCCAGCGTCACAATCATTATTTCACATTCTTATCACTATTATTGCTATTATAATCATTAATCACCATTAGCATATTATTATTATAATATAATCATAACGTCACTACTTTCACTATTATCTACATGATTATTATCACCATCACAAACAGCATCACTATATTTCAGCGTTTAGTCATCGACCCAGTGAAATCAAGTTAGCCGTATACAAAATGTAGCATAAAATCGCGCTGCAGGGATAGTTCACTCAGTTCCTGGTGAAGTTCAACAGTACCGTCGATAGCCGCCTTGCGTTCTCAGCGCGTTTCGTTTTCCGTCAAATGAGGCTATCGCTGCAGCAGAAAGCTATTATGTAGATCTTGTGGAATCTGTGTAGAAGGAGGGTATAGCAGCATTGTGGACCAGGTGTGCGAATCTCAGGGGGGATTTTGTTCAGAAATAAAGATTGTTTCAGAATAATCCAAGTTTAATTTCTATCTCAGGCTATGAGCTTTTCAAACAACTCTCGTATTGTAATTAATAATGGAATTCCTCAAGGATCATTATTAGGTCCCCTACTTTTTCTAGTGTTTATAAATGATCTTGCCCCCCTTATAAAAGATGTAGGTCATCCCATATTATTTGCAGATGACACAAGTATAGTAATTACAGTCAATAACTCCAACACATTCCAATCTTCAACAGAGGAAATTCTCTTCAAAATATGTGACTGGTTCTCAGTCAATAAATTAATATTAAATTGTAACAAAACTAACATAATTCAATTTAAATCCTGTCCAAATTCAACCTCGCAAATTTCTAGCGCAATAATTAACAATAGATCCCTATTAGAAACAACAACAACCAAATTTCTTGGCTTAAAATTCGATAATGTGTTAAATTGGAAAAATCATATTAAAGAAATTACCCCCAAACTAAATTCAGCTTGTTTTGCTATTAGATCTATGCAAAAGATAGTAAAGATAGAAGATACCTTAAAAACAATATACTTTGCATATTTTCACTCAGTAATGAGTTTTGGAATAATATTCTGGGGAAATTCCACAGATAGTAACAGTATATTTCTATTACATAAACAGTAATTTGAATAATAGTAGATGCCAAATCTAGGGAATCGTGTAGGACTATTTTCAAAAAACTACAAATAATGCCCATGGCTTGTCAGTATATCTTTTCATTAATAGTCTTCCTCGTATGTAATCGTGAAAACTTTTTAACTAATTCAACAGTTCACAGCATAAATACACGTCAAAAAATGACTTTCATACTCCATCGGCAAGTCTATCGTGCTATCAAAAAGAAGTGCGTTATATGACAGTAAAAATTTTTAATAGCCTCCATATCGATATAAAAAATGAAACTCAAAACTTAAAATTATTTAGGGCCAAATTAAAGAAGTACCTAATTTCTCACGCCTTCTATTCTGTAAGTGAATTCATGACATTCAATAACACTTCCTGAAATTGATACTAAAACTATGTGTTGTACTAGTAGACTATATTGTAAATCTCGTCTGTATATATTTCATCTAGGCTGTGACTATAAATTAAGATTTTATAATAGTATTAAGTTTTTTGACTTGTTCCATATTCTAGCTGTAAGCATGTATGAATACCATGGAATGTTAATAAATACAATACAATACAATACAACAGTTTACAATAAACTTTTTATGAATAAATTATGTTCTCTCCTTAAATTCTCTGCGGTCTCTGTTGAGATATCATTAAGTTAACAGATGCAATATAAAGTAGACAGAAGTAATCAGACGATCTGCTATTTGAAAAAGAACGCTCAGATTGAAAAGTTGTATTCATTACACACACAACAGCAAGTTACAATGTTATATAGTCACGTCTTGAAAATGATGTCATCAAATCCAAAATCTCCGCTTAATATTGTCTATCATTTGTTATGCGGAATTCGTAGAATTTCAGCTCAAATATTATTCTTTAAATCTTCAATAGCATGCGGTAGATGTTTAGAAGTG
Organism: Periplaneta americana; assembly: GCF_040183065.1. Taxonomy (NCBI): domain Eukaryota; kingdom Metazoa; phylum Arthropoda; class Insecta; order Blattodea; family Blattidae; genus Periplaneta; species Periplaneta americana. Next base: position 191,778,624 of record NC_091121.1, read on the forward strand.
TTTTTGTATTGACAACAATAATCTCATTTTCAGATATTCTGGAAGCTAATAACAGCCCTAGCGATCCATTACCTGTCAAACAAGCTCGAGAGCTCTACAATTCCTGTATGGCTATAGGTTCGTAACCAGAATTTGTAATAATGTCTTTAAAATGAATCTTAAGAAGTTTATGCAAATATTTGGGGGATGTCAGGTATTAATTTGAAACTGTTTTGCATGTAATAGAGAATTATTGAAACAGTAACAGTGTGTAAACATTTCATAATCATCAACATCATGACTTAAATCATCCCTATTTGTTCAGTTTTCAGAGATCTTTCATGATTCCATCATGTCCACACCTGTGGAGTAACGGTCAGCGCGTCTGGCCGCGAAACCAGGTGGCCCGGGTTCGAATCCCGGTCGGGGAAAGTTACCTGGTTGAGGTTTTTCCCGGGGTTTTTCCTCAACCCAATACGAGCAAATGCTGGGTAACTTTCGGTGCTGGACCCCGGACTCATTTCACCGGCATTATCACCTTCATTTCATTCAGACGCTAAATAACCTGAGATGTTGATACAGCATCGTAAAATAACCCAATAAAATAAAAAAATGTTCTTACTTGTTCCACATTTCTTCCTGTTGACCTGTATACAGTGTTCCAGACTAAAATAGGTTTAATAATTTAGAGATGTTTTTCTATTCTAATGCAACATTGATTTACATTCAAAGTGGAAGTTAACATAGATAATTGTGCAAGATAACACGATGCATTTTGTAAGCAATGTATATAGGAATTATTTACCCTGATATCAACACTTTTCTTCAGCCTAACTTATAAGTAATCCCCGACTTGTCACTATGAAAACCTCTGTCATTCTCCATGTCTTGGAGTCCACACCTGTGGAGTAACGGTTAGCGCTTCTGGCCGCGAAACCAGGTGGCCCGGGTTCGAATCCCGGTCGGGACAAGTTACCTGGTTGAGGTTTTTTCTGGGGTTTTCCCTCGACCCAATTTGAGCAAATGCTGGGTAACTTTCGGTGCTGGACCTCGGACTCAATTCACAGGCATTATCATCTTCATTTCATTCAGACGCTAAATAACCTGAGATGTTATTTAAGTCTCCATTCTGAAATTTTCACAGTGGAATCAATATACCCTAAAAATTGAATACACGTTTTTTTCGTCTGTAAAAATGAATTGCATTTTGAGTTCTATATTTTTTTTAAATTATTTTAAGGTGGGTAACTATTCAAAAAATTATATAGTCTATTTTTTTTCATTTTAAGGGCATTTATAAACAAGGCTCTTCTTTTTTCGAATTGGATTGAAATGATTTTTCCATCTTCCTTTACACAGTAAGAAAACTTCAATGAATGAAACCGTGTTCTTTGTTAAACCAATATTTTAAATAATGATTTCTGCCAAGCTATGAAAGATATAAATATAGTATTGCTTAAAATTCATATTTAGAACATGCAAAATAACCTACTAAAATATTTTTAACTTTTGGGACATCATGATTCAAAAACATACTTTTTTGCTTGGAATGACCCTGCTCTCTTTTTATGCAATCAGAATCTTTTTCATAATCAATGAATAACAAATAAGTGTTTAAATTAAATTCTGTTTTCTATTAATAATTTGAAGCAAAATGTTGGGCCTATGGATGAGCGGCCTTTCCGGAATCCATTTTGTGTTTCCATCATAAACCTCTCTGAATGAGCTTGAAGTTTTGTGTTTAGAATTTTTGAATAATTGAAGTAATGAATATCTTATTTTGAAACATTTCACTTCTCTGCTTACAGACCATTTGGAGAGCCTGAGCGTGAAGCCTATGATAGACACGCTGGAAATGTTAGGCCTGCCAGGCAAGTTGCCCGATGAAGACTCAGTAAGAAATTTCAACCTCACCAGAACCATGGCTCTCATACAGTACCACCTCACCATCGATAAGATCATTTTCAGCTTGGGAGTGGGGCTGGATCCACACAATGAAACACGCAGACTTCTCTTGGTGAGTAGCAGAACTGTGTGTTGACTCACATGTATAAGGACAGAGGTTCGAGAAGTGATTCTTTCTTATTTATTTGTGTTTAAGAAAAAATGTATATTATATTGAGATTGCAGCGTATTATATAGGGTTAGTTAAAAGTCCCGCACCACCTAAATAACTTTTGTGCGAGATCGTGCGTATTTGCTTGGTTTCCGCACAAAACCAATCCGCGATAAGTCTAAAATTCCACATTCAGTATTCCCAACCTAACACACATAACAATTTCCCTCTTCTTACCGCTTAAGTGACATATTGATTTTACTGCTTTAGGCTTTTAACATATTATTTTTAGAGACGTTCAATATAGTAATAATTATAAATTGGAAACTTACCGCTGCAATTTTACCTAAACTGCACTGTTAATTATTGTTTTTAAATATTTGCAAAAATTAAGTAAACTCTACAACTCCACTAAAGTTACTGCATTCGTGATGCAAGTAACATTAAGGAAGCCGTGAAAAAATCAACAAGATTCCAGACTCATCATAGACTGGGGAAAAAAAAAGACAGACGTATATCACAGCCTGCTGGAGTATAGTAAACACAGAAAACATTTTAAAGCAACAATGTTGAAGATAGATATTTTTGTTTTGCAAATTTGCCGTCATTGAACAGAAACCAAGATGGAGATTTCATTGCAACTAATTAGAAATTCCTCTTTCAGGTATGTAATAAACGATCTTCGCACAAAATAATGTACGATACACGAGCGGTATGTTTTCTTTCAATTCTCGGAAATGAAAAAAGCTCAACTACGTTCCGCTTTTTCAAACTTTTCCTCGAACATGAAAACTTCAACATACCGCTCTTGTAACGCATATTACTGTTGAAGCATGTGGTTCAGTGACATAAAACTTGGTATGTGAAGACAACCATATACTAAGAACTCAATAATGGTATTACCGAGTTTTTCTACTTCCGGTTTCACCGGAAGTAACTCCGACTCTCTTATTTTAAATGGAACATCCGATATATTTTTTTTATTTTTGAATAGTGCTCATTAAGAGCTTTTCAAAAATTACCCATACTTGATACGTCTGTACAAATTCAGTGTTGCTAAGTCAAGAAAACAGAAAAGTGTATCGAATATTAAAATAATAAACGCACCACCTAAATAACTTTTGAAGCATACTGTTCAGTGATATGAAACTTGGTATGCGAGTACAACCATATACTAAGAACTCAATAATGGTATTACCGAGTTTTTCTACTTCCGGTTTCACCGGAAGTAACTCCGACTCTCTTATTTTAAATGGAACATCCGATATATTTTTTTTATTTTTGAATAGTGCTCATTAAGAGCTTTTCAAAAATTACCCATACTTGATACGTCTGTACAAATTCAGTGTTACTAAGTCAAGAAAACAGAAAAGTGTATCGAATATTAAAATAATAAACGCACCACCTAAATAACTTTTGAAGCATACGATTCAGTGATATGAAACTTGGTATGCGAGAACAACCATATACTAAGAACTCAATAATGGTATTACCGAGTTTTTTTTACTTCCGATTTAACCGGAAGTAACTCCAACTCTGTTATTTTAAATCGAACACCCAATATATATATTTTTATTATTTTTGAATAGTGCTCATTAAGAGCTTTTCAAAAATTACCCACACTTGATACGTCTGTACAAATTCAGTGTTGCTAAGTGAAGGAAATAGAAAAGTGTATCGAATATTAAAATAATAAACGCACCACCTAAATAACTTTTGAAGCATACGGTTCAGTGATATGAAACTTGGTATGTGAGGATAACCATATACAAAGAACTCAATAATGGTATTACCGAGCACTGTTCAAAAAGAAAAAAATATATTGGGTGTTCCATTTTAAATAAGAGAGTTGGAGTTACTTCCGGTTAAACCGGAAGTAGAATAAACTCGATAATACCATTATTGAGTTCTTAGTATATGGTTATCCCCACATACCAAGTTTCATGTCACTGAACCGTATGCTTCAAAACTTATTTAGGTGTTGAGGGACTTTTAACTAGCCCTGTATAATGGTGATAGCGATGACAATAGCAACGATGGTGACAAGTGGTGATGGTTATGGTGATAGTGATTTTGGGAAAATTTACACAAAATGTCTATATGTACTGTGGGCTATATTATAATCATTTTAAACATTTTTATATTTACAAAACACGTCTTTTAAGGGGTTGCTTATGTGATTTTTAAAACTTCAACAATTTTCATCCAAAATGTATTAATTTTTAAACTACTTAAATATGTCTACAATACTATCATCTGTACAAAATTTGGTGCCATAAGAATTAATAGTTTTGAAATTATAATTTTTAAATATATGTGTATATTGATAAATTAGTAGCGACCTTAATAGTGAAATATTAACAATAATTTTCAATCATACATGCAAAGACTGAGAACATTTTAGAGCACTACAGATAAGTCTACAAATTAAACTTAGTACAAATATCTTAAAAATGAGATTATTGTCTTCAAACGCACAGATAACACACATCAGATGCTCTTCTTTTTCATTGTTATCAGTTTGCATTATTTACCGCTGATAGCGCCACATACAAACACTGTTGCCAATAATTATTGAATGATCCTTGTATTAGTAGGGGTGATGTTGGTAAAAGTGTTCAAGTTGTAAATCTATCCTCCTATATTCTCTAAAGGTGACTCCACCACGAATTTCTATGAAGAGGCAAAATGCGAAACGGGAAAAGCAGGAAACTGAAGAGGACCAGGGGGAGGAGAATGGAAAGAAGAGCGAGGAAACGAGAGAAGAAGAAGAAAGGGAAGATGAAGAAATGGAATTTATAGTGGGACCTGGCCCTCAGTATTACGCCACGAAGGAAGAGAGACCTCTGAAGGAGCTGGTGAGAAGAGAGATCTTGTACCGTGCCCGGATGATGCAGCTGTTCGAGCTTGAGCGAGGTGGATCGGAGGAAGTGAACATTACGAAGTTTCATGTCGCAGCCATCAAGACGCTGCTCTTGGAGCTTAAATTATATCAGGTACATTGCGTGTCAACTAACTTCAATTATGCGTCTGATACACAGATGTCGTTGTAACAAATTTCGAATATAATGTCATTATGATTTCTATTTCGGGATAAAAAATAATACCTGAAAAATACAAAGAGTTGGCATTTGAGGACATGATACAATACTACAGGGACATCATTTTATTTTTACTTCAATTTTTATTGTACCTGAGTTTTTTAATGTACTTCAGCGTATTATATAGTATGGACACTTCGCGTCGGTACCTTTGATGTAGTAGGACTGATTTCAATGACCTTCAAACCAGTTTCAGCGTGAAATTCTGCCTGCTCTCAGGAGTTGGCGCTGACATCACACCAGCTAGCAATCGACACAGCGGAAATATAACACATACATTAATATATCTAGGTACATTATGTACTCAAATAAAATTAATTGGACCGATGAAATAATAAATCCGTAATTAACTGTAATGTGTAGACTCTAGAGTTCCTTTATAATGAGAGTTGAGACGTTGACCCCAACAACAATTAAAATATGTAATGATATGATAGCGCTGAAAATGGAAAAACAAAACTCCTATGAGAAGTAAAACCATATACCTATATTATATTGTATACAAATATAAAACGAATTTTATACATAATTTTATAATGTATATATATAATTTTATAGTATAATTTATGACCTTTGGGGAGGCCGAGACGTAGGTGGGAAGATAATATTAAAATGGATTTGAGGGAAGTGGGATATGATGGTAGAGACTGGATTAATCTTGCTCAGGATAGGGACCAATTGCGTGCTTATGTGAGGGCGGCAATGAACCTCCGGGTTCCTTAAAAGCCAATAAGTAAGTAATATAATTTATTATATATAAAATATAAAAAATTATTATTACAATTAGTTTGTCACTGAGAAATGAGGAAAAGCTGTTAACTTGAATTTATTTAAAGCAAAGCGTTACTGGATTATGCAATAAGATAGGCGATGTTTGGATCTTGTGTCTCAACTCTATACTCAATTATTATCTTAGTGTGTGCTCGACTACACTAACCTCTAGCGCTTAAAAGTGGAACTAAACGCCGGCGCACAAAACACAGGAAAATTCGCTCAGTGTCCATTCTACTGGGTGTTCAGTTCAAAATGTGTCTTGGCTCGCTGTATGCCGTCATGTGGCTAGCTGATGAGCCTAGAGAATTCAATCTTCCTACACTTCCGCAGCTCAGGTGTATAATCTATGAGGCAGAGAAGTTGGCTAGCAAGTACGGCGTTCATTCTGAAGAGTACGTGCCGATACGTACGGTAACGCCGGTAGTGGCAGGAATGTGAACTGTTTGGAAATACGTACTGTCGGGATATGGGGAGAGGGTTAAGACGATTACTTACGTATTTGTTAACATTAACTTCGACGGTCAACATGAACACGGAGCATTTGATTTGTGTTGTGGAATGTTACCGTACGCAACCGATGATAACAAATACCCTGCGTACGACTTGCCGGCGCAAAACACAGTTCGAAAGAGGTTATGGTAGCACACAGACCGTACAGACCGCCATCTGTTGCTACGACGTTCAAGTTATACCGTACACGTTCTCAAGTTCAGATTGAAGAACGCCTTAAATAATAGGCAACTTCTCTAACATATCAGCTGAAACTCGCTTCAAATCGGTGACCCAACAACAGTGACGTCATGACACACTTTGAAATGAACACCCAGTATATAATCCCTATTCGCTGTGTACTTCACTTCCACCCCCTAATAGTAAACTTTCAACCGTACTCCACACAGAACCAAGGCCGCGTATTCAGTCAAAGTAAACAGTAGTGAGTTAGTGAGTATAGTACGTTCCAGAAATATGTTCGCGTTTTCCAGCGACGAAAGAGCTTTCAATATTGAATCATATTCTCGCACAGATACTGTCGTCCGTTTGCATATGTCGCACCCCGGTTTCCCCCACCCACTTCTGCTCGCACGTCTGTAAAGGCTCGTGGCTGGACTGTCTTAGTTCTTTTCTGAAAACATTAATTTCTGTTAGAAATTGGACGTCTACGTAATATTATACAACTGTTTAAAATAAGTTAAATAAAAGGGCCTCGTTAATTAACTGCCACGTGATTTCCCTCCTTTCTATGATAATGCGACAAAACCACTTGGACGGATAGTAGATAGCATGTCTGAGTAATTTTATCTTTTCGGATCGGGCAGAGGTGAAGATTGAATTTACAGTACCTAAGGTACTCTTTTATAGAGCAGGTACAGAATTATTTCAACATAAGTTAATAATACGAAGGACGAAACTGGCAATTGGAATTAGGTACAATAGTCTATAGTGCGATAATATGCAAAAAAAAATTCAAGCCTCTATCGAAATGAACGGCCACCATTTCCAAAAATGTGTTTAAATATCCATATTATGATTATTTTTCAATTTAACTTCATTCTTTTTATTGTAAACTAATGTGCTGTAGACAGTATAATATACACAGCATAATGATTAACGTTCGCATGGATAACTCAGTTCGTGAGTAAAAACACATATTGTTAATACTGTACTGTATCTTGATTAAAGAAAACCCTAATGAAAATTATCAAACTCAAAATCGCGATATTTGCTAGTTTAAGTAAATGGATGAACTACTTTTCTTCCCTCCTATATCTAATACAGTGATTTGTTTGTATTTTACGCCAGTATCATCGAACTCAAGTCGTGGAAGGGGGTAGCAAACGGTGTTTCTGGTTCTCAACCGTTAATCCAGAAGTATAGCCAGGTTAATATTAGAAATGTTAGTAAAAATACAATGATGTCCCTGTATATGTAAACAAAGGTGCAGTGGAGTATTACAACTCAGAACACGTCAGTAATATTATTATTATTATTATTATTATTATTATTATTATTATTATTATTATTATTATTATTATTATTATCATTATGGTTGTAATACATTATAAGAAAATGAAAAATAAAATCATAAAAATTCCGAGTTCACACATGTTACATACACTGAACAATACTTTGATGTTTACTTAAAAACTTCTATAATTAAAATTTGTACCATGGTATCATGCCCAATATCCTATAGGCCTATGGCGCTAACGTTTAGACATAAAGAAGTACAAAATGGGCTCCGGGGAATCAAAACTCCTGCTTAATGTGACGTTAAAAACTGGTCGTTAATTGAATTTTTAGCCGAAAAAAATAAAGAATTTTCAACATTTGCTATAGGTTAGTATTCTCCCAAAGATACTCTACATTTGAGGTACAATAAATTGTGGCTAGCATCATTCGTTTTCAAATAAATAAAGAAAGAAAGAAATGTGTTAGTTCTATAGAAATCACTCTGTATTTAATTTTAATGCTACATATATGTCGCACAATAGTACACATTTTTAAGATAATTATCTTTTTCTAGGGTCAATATTACATAAAAATCCGGACTGTAGTCATCAGACAGAATTTTGTGGCATGTACCATGGTCAATCCCTACTGCTGCCAGATCGTCTACCGATTAAGAGCGGTTGGCATGCACAACCCTGCAACTTCTTCGATCTTGCGTTCAGTTCGGACCATTTTTGACCGAACAGCATTCTCATAATCCTCCAAACTTTCTCTCCCCTGCGCAGAACGGTGGTGTGACTGCTGCCAAGGTTACTTCACCGTACACATGCCTCATCATTTGAAACGTTTCGCTAGTGGATTTGCCTAATTTTTGTCAGAACGTAACGTTTGCCTGTTGTTCTCGAGTTCCGCCGCTTGCAGTGATCTTGGTTCTGCTTACACCAGCGGTCATCAGAACACTGCACCCTCGGGATAGCGTCTCATACCCGCGGACAAGACACTGCCCTAGCGTGCATTCGACGCTGGTATGCTGTCTCTCTATCCCTTGTGCACGACGGAGCAGAGTTCCTTACCATCTATGCCAGTGATGTCAAAGCAAGCCATTTTTCTGACCTTGACGTCGTACGCGGGCAGCAAGCGCTAAGTATGGAAAGAGGAAGGGTTGTGTATATGAATAAGCAGCCTGTTGGATTAAGAAAACAGTGGTGCACAAACTTCAAACGGAACGTGAAATTTTATGTCGTTATTTTTATATGGCTTCTTTCTGTTTAATATTATCTATATTGTCTGTAAAACAAAAGTACTAACACTGATTTCTTAATATTGCACTTGTGTTTTAAATCTTAATAACATAATAGAGAGTTAAGAAGGAATATTCACTTAAATTCCATAGTAGTATAATATTATACTGTATTAAGTGGATGAAACACATCATTCATAAAGAAAGTGATATTCCGAAGAAAGAGATTGAGTATGACATGATAAGTTGGAATTTATATTGATGGTATCTTTAGCCTTACGAAAGTAATGAATAAACTAATCAAAATAATATTACAGTACAAAGCAAAGTTACCTAGGTACTGTATCTGTTTTAAGTGTAACTAATATTACATAACAAAACTCTTATCGCATTATGTTTTTAACGTGATATTTGAGGGAGTCAGAAGCAAAGGGATATAAGTGCACTTAGGTTATTTTTGAGAAAATGTGGTTGAAAGTGCTTAAGATTTCGTAAATTCCTTGAAATTTTTTATTTCAATTTTAGTTTGTTGTGTGGTTAAAAGATGTATCCCTCTGCCACTAAAATTTTAAATGTGTAACTTGCGCTAGATGCACTTAACTCATGTTCTTAGAAATGTCACTTGTATTCCTTTGCTTCTGACCCCCTCATTTGTGAGTAACTTCCTATCATAAGAATATTAAATTATTTTCTCGAAATCTGCTGAAGCTATAGAGCTGACATTTTTACAACACATGGACACGTATCTTTTGCTTATGATGTAACAGCAGTTACTTTGTTAATTCATTTCCTTACAAACAATTTCCATGCGAATATTTTCAAAATTTTCAATACACTACCTTCAGTAATACGTATATACGGTATATTAGATTTACGAAAACATTCTGTAAGGCTACTAAATAAATAGGCCTATACCTGAAAATTTCACTTTTCTATACGAAAAGTTGAGAAAATATTTCTTTTGAATAAAAAAAAAAAAACAAACTTGTGAAAAATTAGCATTAAAATTAAAACTTACATTCTTATAATGCACTTATACTTCTCAGGCAAATCTAAAAATTAACATGGATACAGTTTTAATAAGTTCTCTTCCCTTTATCTATTGAACCAGTGCTGGCCATCCCTGAATACAGCTCGACCAAGCGGCATATATCACTCTTTCGTCTGTCTCTTTCCTTTCCGCTGTAAAGCGCTCAGGCTCTCCTGGGCTCTAAAGCGCGCGCTTGCTCCTGTGGGTATCAGTTGACATGCCTGCTCTATGCACTCTACCCATTTCAACTAGTGCTATTTTATTTATTTAACTAGCTAGCGAGTACAAATTAAATTTATAAAACAAAAATGTTTCTAGCCACTTCCGTAAACTCGTGTACGATGTGGTCTTAGTCAATAATATAACATAAAATTCATAAGGACAGTTTATTAAATACATTAAGTAACTTAATTCAAACCAATAAATAACACACAAGAGCAAAAAAAAAGAAACAGAAAAACACATGTAATATAACTTGACAATCAGACAGAAGCCAGTGATATTTAATAAAAACATAAATATAGTCGACACAAATAAAAGGTAAAAAAATACACACATTTGTTAATATTATAAGCTATATCATGAATAATTTTATACATTTATTTTTTAAAAGCTTCAATTTTAAATTATTTAAAATTTGGAAAATAATTTGTAATTTTATTATAAAGTCTTGGGCCGAAACTAGCACCATGTTTAAGAGCTGCACTTGCATGATATTTAGGCTAAATTAATGGGAAAGTAGACTTTTGTCTTCGAGTACGATATTCATGTCGATTAGATTTATGTTTTATTTGATTTGTGTGGTAGTAAGTTAGTAAACTATATTTATAAATTTCTTCAATAGTTAATACATTAAAAATCTGTATAAATTAAATTTGTTGGGTAATCCATATTTTTGGTTAGACAAATTTTTATTAATCTTGTGTGTAATGAAATTAATGAATTAAGTAGAGATGATGCTACTTCACCCACATTTATTATACCATATTGTATTAATAATTGTACTAAAGCTAATAGCACATTATGCAACGAGCCTATAATAGTAGAAATTAAGACGCGAGCATGTTTATGAAACGAGCGCAAGCGAGTTTCATAATTTTCATACGAGCGTCTTAATTACAATTATAGTCAAGTTTCATACGACTTTTTATGCTCGACCATATTTCTAACTTGAAATTATTCGTAAGTATTCATGTTATTCTTATCTGACTGAGGAGCGGAACTGACCTTATGCAATACCTCGTAAATTGTGAGCTGTGCGCAGACGCGAAAGTATTGATTTTTTTCCGAGAAAGAAATGTCTCGCGCTAGTTGTCTTTCGATTGCATATCCGAGAATAATCGATACTTGCGCTTTCATATTGCTACAATGGTATTTTCTGATTGGTGGAACACCTGAACTTTAATGAATAGGTGTACTTTAATGAGGTCCATTAAAGGGCTACTACCAGGTGTATAATTACTACATTTCGGCATGGTCGAGCATAAAAATATTATCCTCCTTGCCTCCTTAGTGATAAAATTTCGAAGTATTATGAATTTATAAATTGTCTTTCTTATACTTGTACATATGAAATCAATTTGCTGACGACGGCTGGCTAACTCGCAACTGCCCCTTTTTGGAACGAGAGAAGAACTGACAATGTACCATCCCGTGGCGCAATCTGTCCGCTGTCCAGACCACGAACTTATTGACGTGCTTCTTGTATTGCACATGAAATCCTGATTATTTTAAATTTAATCTATGTATATATGTTCTACAGGAAATTTCATCCAAACCAACTAGTTCTGATGTCCAACCATCAACACTTCAGAGAGATGCTGTAACTGCACTGGAAACGAATAACCTAACGGAGACAAGCAATATGGTATGAGTGTTTATGATTGTACAGTAATGCTCAGTAACATATTATTTGCATACGCTTTTGTATGGCCGCCTATCACACGGCCACACTCTTCTATAGCGATTGTCCATCTACTGAAAAATTCTAACCAGCCTCCACAATTAAAAATATACAAAAACATTTCCTCATCCTTTATTTCTAAATAGCTTGGAATTATTTGAAGAATTTAAATATCCTAGCACTTCGTAATAAAATTCAGAGGATATCAATTCCGAGTCATGAAGGATACGAAGGTAATGAAACTGTAGGTTTACTAGCAAAAAGAGATGTAAGAGACAGTAGCGGACGGTGGATTTGAAAGTTGAGGAGGCCAAGACGTGACTTATGAGAATATGAAAATATAAGCCTGTGACGTACCTCATTACCAAGCGCAGAATTTATAGGACTAAACTAGGTTTTCCAATTTTTGTTTTAGGATTTTAAATCTTATGTTTAGGATATATATTATTTTAATGTACCGAAGTACATATGATATTTCCATGCAGATATTCTGCGTCATCATACGATGAAAGAGTAATGGAACGGAGAAAAATTCTCTCCGGCGCCGGGATTTGAACCCGGGTTCTCAGCTCTACGTGCTGATGCTTTATCCACTAAGCCACACCGGATACAACCCCGGCGTCGGATAGAATCGTCTCAGATTAAGCTCCAACTCTTGGGTTCCCTCTAGTGGTATCCGGTGTGGCTTAGTGGATAAAGCATCAGCACGTAAAGCTGAAAACCCGGGTTCAAATCCCGGCGCCGGAGTGAATTTTTCTCCGTTCCATTACTCTTTCATCGTATGATGACGCAGAATATCTGCATGGATATATCATATGTACTTCGGTACATTAAAATAATATATATGATATGCGTAAATCACTTCGTGATTTAAGACGGCGCTTATTCCGTCGGATCCCGGCCAACTAGTCACTCATACGAGTGCACCTCAGCACATGTGTGGACTTCGGTCCTACGTTCATAGACATCTATGATGTAGTGCAGAGGGCGGCCACTAGAGGGAATCCAAGAGTTGGAGCTTAATCTGAGACGATTCTATCCGACGCCGGGGTTGTATCCGGTGTGGCTTAGTGGATAAAGCATCAGCACGTAGAGCTGAAAACCCGGGTTCAAATCCCGGCGCCGGAGAAAATTTTTCTCCGTTCCATTACTCTTTCATCGTATTATGTTTAGGAATTTACATGATTTTACGGGAACAAAATAAAAATAATATACTGTTAATATATTACAACGATTTGGTAAAGATTGCCTCTCTTTACGACACTTTGGGTGCTATTCATAGACATTTTGCAGGCCGCGCTACGAGCGTACTAAGCTAGCCCCGGCTATCCACTGGTTACTTGTACAGAATTCAAATCATATCCTATCGCTAACACTGGTTTATGAATACGAAAAACGCTGATCATCCACCGGAAACCCGCGCTAAAAATGTCTATGAATACGGCCCTTTAAGTCCTAACCTACGAATTAAGCCTTTTTTGGTTATATTGAATTTAAGAATGTTACTCTTTGCTACATAAAATTAACAAGAAAAGCAATATTTCGAGAGTAACGAGATAGCAACAAAATTGATTCGAACCTAAGAATTCGAGGCTTGCTCATTACTATTACATAGCCTAATTTTACAGCAAATTAACTCGACGATCCTCTTTCTTCGCAAACCGATCAATTAGGTCACAACATACTGAACAACTGCTACTAGAAGAAGCTAGAGACAAATCTGCATTTGTTTCTAAACTCCCGATATATTTAATACATTGTATAATGTGAATTTTATTTCAACTCAACACAGTATTCGTTATAGCACTCCACCGACGACAATGACAATTTACTTGGACTAGTACGAACAACAATGAACTGTTAATCTTAACTATTATTTACAAAGCACTATTTACAAATCAGAACTATCAGTTCTCAGTTCACAGTTCTTCTAGCTCAGTCACTCGAGTTCACAGTATCTCGAACCACAGACATTCAGAGACAGTTCACTGTACTCGAACTCAGGTCCCTCCAACTGCGGTCCACTGCACTCGAACTCAGGTCCCTCCAACTGCGGTCCACTGCACTCGAACTCAGGCCTTCGGATGCTGATACAGTTGCGGACGCACACTCGAGTCGAACTCCGGTACACAAGACTGGCATGCTTGCTCTGGCTTTCTCACTGACTGGCTGACTAATCAACTGAAAAACTGCTCGAGTTCGCTGGCGCTTCTTCTTTTATAGCAAAATCATAGTTGCGAGAAATTTCTACAGGTGTGTAGAGAATTATCTGGATATCTCCACTTCGACGGACTTCTCGAAGGGTCGGGAAGGTCCGTTTCCCATTCACTGCGTTAAGTAGCAGCTGTGCGCGCAGCCTCCCCTCGCGTGTAGGCCCCTTTCCCCTCTCCGCCGCGCGCCTTCCTCCGCGCTCCGCGCGATCTGCTTTCTTGCGGGACGCTGGTCGTGAGTTCGAATCTCACGTCGCTGTCACAATAAATAAATATATCTCGTAACACAAAAGAATAAAATAACAGGAACACCTGCAAACAAGAGAGAAATCTCACATAAATGAAAACTTTCACGCACGGAGAGAAAACTAACAACACGTGACTCAATTTTCTAAAACCACGAAGAGAGAAAGAGAGAGAGCTTCCCAATACAGCCGAAACCAGCCGTGACTATAACCAGTACGGTTGTCAGCGGTGGGTAGGACGTCTCCAAATCGGCTCCCCTCGCGCGTTCTAGTTAAGTTTAAACACTCCTCTAACCAGCTATCGTATTGGTTGAACTGCTGTTGTCATGGTTACCGGGGAGTAGAGTAATGTAGCCGACTCCTCTCTCCCGCTCTCGCATAGACACTGCAGGCTGCTAGATGTCGACCATCTGTCGCTATCTGTTATTTTTCGGTACGAATTATTTGTACTATCTACAGTATAGCGAGCGAGCATCACCAACTGGATGTGGTCGACTTTACGTAACTTACGTCTTAGTCGTAGTGAACAGTAAAATTAATATAAAAGGAAAAGTGTTCGTCATTTGCTATAACTTGTTTGTGATCTTAATTCAGCTGGAATTAATACTGCTATATTGTGTTCTGGTAAAATATTAGGGGAGGCACGGCCTCCCTTGCCTCCCCTGAAAATCCGCCGCTGGTAAGAGAGAAAATTGATATAACATTTTTATTGAATTTGGTATTCCCAAGAACCTAGTTCGATTAATTAAAATTTCTCTCAGTGAAACTTACAGCAGAGTCTGTATAGGCCAGCTTTTGTCTGATGCTTTTCCAATTCACTGCGGGCTAAAGCAAGGAGATGCACTAACTTTGCTCTAGAATATGTCATTAGGAAAGTCCAGGATAACACCGAGGGTTTGGAATTGAACGGGTTACATCAGCTTCTTGTCTATGCGGATGACGTGAATATGTTAGGAGAAAATCCACAAACGATTAGGGAAAACACGGGAATTTTACTTGAAGGAAGTAAAGAGATAGGTTTGGAAGTAAATCCTGAAAAAACAAAGTATATGATTATGTCTCGTGAACTTATGGTCACATTATAGGGAATGGAAATATAAAATTTGGAGATTTATCCTTTGAAGAGGTGGAAAAATTCAAATATCTCGGAGTTAACTTCTGTTTAACGGCCGATACTAGCTTGTACTGTGCAACTAATGTGAAATTTAAAAAAATGTAGCTGATTTCCTTAAAATCAAGTGAAGTAGTAGGCCTACATTATTTCCTTCTTAGTATATTGCGTGAGGACGTCACTAGAGTGAGCGTGCTAGCGTCTTATAGACCTAGTTGTAAATAATACCTACATTATTGTAGTTGTGAGGGGACAGGTAGCGTCCATAGCGTTTTGCAGAGAGTACAGCTATTAGAGATTTCCTTTTAATAACAAGATATAATATTTTATGCTCGACCATGCCGAAATGTAGTAATTATACACCTGGTAGCAGCCCTTTAATGCACCTCGTTAAAGTAAACCTATTCATTAAAGTTCAGGTTTTCCACCAATCAGAAAGCACCATTGTAGCAATATGAAAGCGCAAGTATCGATTATTCTCGGATATGCAATCGAAAGACAACTAGCGAAACGTCACGGATTCTGGAAATCCAATACTGTCGAAGAAGGTTATGTTCTGTTACTATAATAATTAGCGTTAATTGTAAATAATATTCAAATAAATTCAATTTGTCTTCTCGTTTTTCAATGTCTAAATCAATTTCAAGGTTATATCAAGATTAATGTTCATTTTACTCTCTAGATTATATCAAGGTCAATGACATTTGTTCCTCGGAAAAAATCAATACTTTCGCGTCTGCGCACAAATCACAATTTACGAGATATTGCACAAGGTCACTTCCGCTCCCCAGTCAGATAAGAATAACATGAATGCTTATGAATAATTTCAAGTTAGAAATATGGTCGAGCATAAAAAGTCGTATGACACTTGCCTATAATGGTAATTAAGACGCTTGTATGAAAATTATGAAACTCGCTTGTGCTCTTTTCATAAACATACTCGCGTCTTAATTACTATCATTATAGGCTCGTTGCATAATGTACTAAACTCTTTCAGATTGATTGGGAACTGTTCCTGAATATCATGTTCGAGGATGTGGATGGTGCGGACCACTCCAAGGACCGCATCTTGGTGTTGGATCGAAGTTATTTCAAAAAAATTGCTTTACTTCTAGCAAAAACCAAGACGGAAACTATACGTAAGTAACAGATATCATTCTCTACTAACAATCTACCGTACCACGAAATCGTTAAGAAAGGCAATTCTGCAGGCAGATTTATCCAAGACATCAACTTTAAAAGCGATGAAATTGCTAAAACTAAAGTTTTATAAGACAGTCGTTCATAAATTTAATTGAAATGATCCAGGTGTCCAGGGTTCAATTCTGATGCTGCAAGATCCCTCGTATGGAAACCCTTAAGTTGGGAGGTACACCAGTGGCCTGCAAAAATAATCAATTAATTCCTAATCAAATGACGCAAGCAGTCGCTGTGCCTTAGCCACGGCGTTTGAGTACGCTTAATTGTGCGAAAACACTACCCTGCACTTAACAGATCGCTTTTTTTACATACAGAATCAAACAAGACTTTACGGCATTTTAGCGGGCTGGTTTGCTGAATAGCCAATGGTAAGCAGAGGATCATCGGCCGCATATCGTTCGTCCTTCTCGCGGGATTGTTGGCAAGAAGCTTTTGAAGTCAGTTGCTGTCTTGTGTTTATCCCTTAAATTCACAACGTGTCCTATAGGATACAACAAATTAATAGGCTGTATGCTATAATTTTAATCTTAATATATAAAATTGAATGTGGGTATGCATGTATGTATGTATGTATGTATGTATGTATGTATGTATGTATGTATGTATGTATGTATGTATGTATGTATGTGTGTTCTCTATACAAATCTACACGCTTTGACCGATATGTGCCAAAGTTTGCACATTTAACCTTCATAACCAGGAGAAGAACATAGGCTACATTAAAATTGTGCAAATGGAAGTTCTGGTCAAAAAAAGTTAAGCATAATTAGGCATATAACTGTTTTTATTAATTAAAATAAAATAGATAAATTATAATTGGGTTTCTTGGTTCCACAGAATAAACTTAAAAGTAGAAATACACTATTTGTTAACAATGGACTCAATATGAAATGAAAAAGTTGCATTGTTTGGAAACAACGGAAAAGATAAGGGAAGTTGAAATTCGTACATCATCAAAGAAAAGGAGATGGTGCTTTCAGTACCCTGTTTAATAACGTGTTGGTCCTCCACGAACCCTGAGGCACTCTTGTATGCGACGGGGCATACTCAGTACCAACGCATCTAAGCTCTCCTGAGGCAAATTGTCCCATTCTTCCAAGGCAGCATTCCTGAGTTCTTGAATCGTTAATGGGTGATGTGGACGATTGGAAATGGCTCTCCTGAGAAAGCTCCATGCATGCTCTATGCATTTCATATCCGGTGAGCATGCTGGCCAATTCATTCTTCGGATCCCATGTTCTACAAGATACCGCTGCACACTATGAGCACGATGAGGCCGAGCATTATCGTCCTGTAGAGTGAACCCTTCTCCTACAATCTCTGCAAAACCACTTACTATGGGTTGGAGGATGTTGTTCTCATACACGGCAGCAGTCATGTTTCCCTCTATTGAAACCAGTGGTGTGCGGCGGCCAAACATGACACCTGCCCAAAACAAGATTGAACCACCAAACTGTTGGTGACGTTCCACGGTCATTGAGGGATGATTTCGTTCCCCTGTTCGTCTCCATACGCGAATAGAGTTGTTATCAGGGTGTAGGCCCATTCTCACTTCGTCTGAGAATAAAGTTCTGGTCCATTGGCCTCGTGTCCAATTCTCATGTGCTCTAGCCCATCTTGCACGAGCACGCCTGTGATGTGGACGGAGTGCTGGAGTCTTGAGTGGTCTTCGAGCATACAACCCTATGTCATGAAGTCTATTGCGCACAGTTTGGCTACTTACAACAACACAGTGGCTTCGCGCAGGTCATGGCGCAGAGTTGTACCTGAGGCTATAGGGTTCCTACGTGTAGATAACCTTACATATCGGTCCTGACCTGGTGTTGCTTTGCGTGGACGGCCTTCGCGAGGTCGATCTGCTATTGACTGGGTTTCCTGGAACTTTCTCCACAGTCTGGAGACAATACTCTGATTCACATGAAGGATGTTAGCAACATCAACTTGTCTCATGTTTTGTTCCATCAAAGTGATGATTTTGATGCGGTCTGCCATTGTAAGGGTGTTCCGAGCCATTGTACTGCACTATGAAGCACTATGAAGCAAAACGACACTGATTGAACTTTGCTCGAATTACAGACTTTGTTTACTGCACTATGAAGCACTATGAAGCAAAATGACACTGACTGAACTTTGCTCGAATTACAGGCTTTTCTTTACTAGTCGTGATTTGGACGTTACCTAGTGATGCAGACTAAACCAAATGAAAGAGTTTGAATTGGTAAACATAACACTTACCACATAAAACCAAAAGAAACATAAATATCAGGTATTATTGGGTAAACTGGAAATATGCTTAACTTTTTTTGACCAGTGTATATAACAAATAAAAATAAATAGATGAAATATTCATGTATTATATTAAAATGCAAAATGTTCTACTGTCAATTGTTCTTTATTATTGTCTGTTGTATTCAACATAGACTTTCACGAGGCCTTGGAAATTTTAACACGAAATTAAATTACATTGTTGGTACACATCATGAAGGCTAAAACTAGATAATTCATGCAATAAGTATCTTTACGCAGTCCAGGACCGTATTATGAATTCCTCGATGCAGTTTTGTAGATAGTGAGCAAACTGTTTTATCCAATTGAATTCTAGAATTCTTTCAAACTACAAGTATTGCTACCACATAATTTACTTAATATTGAATAGCCATAGTAGACCTACTATTGCGAAATATTGACTCACCAAAATTATGCACTAACAAGAATTTGTGTCAAAAACTCATGCGAAACGTAATGTGAGTGGCAATATTAACTGGAAAAACGAAAGATGATGATGTTTTTATCCCACGTATTGCTATTATAGCCATTCGATTTTAAGCAATTATTATAAGTTATAGTAATATTTGTGATAATATTACAATATTATAATATTGCAATAATAATATAGAGCCTATTTTACTGTTACTGTTAACCCGTCTCTTATTAATAAGTTATGGTCACTAATGACTTGGTCGTTTATAGAAAAATATGATTTTCTGTTGTGGTAGTGTTCTACATTGCCTTCTCCAGGAGAGTGAATTCTGATGAGTATAGTCTCCGTTACTGCAAGACACCCTGAAATCCATGTATTTGATGGAATCCATCCGTTACAGATTGTAGTTTGGCCTCGAAGGAAATTAAATATATTGTGGGCAGAAAGGCTTAATAATTCATAATGCCGTGGTACGATAAATGTTATCATCAATCACAATGTTAAATATCTTAAATATCCCTGTACCATAAGGTCTTAATGTTGTTAAAACTCTATTCATAGGTGAGATGGAATTATTTCGATTAGTCAGTTTCTTTGGATCTTAGTGGCACTTTCTTTAATATTCCTCACTAGGGAGGAGAAAACATAAGTAAATATGGTTCGTTTTGGTTTTATATAGTTTCCTTGCCGAGGTCTCCGATAACTCTAACATACAGTTTATTTAGAAATAGACCAAAATTTAAAACCCGGGCAACGCCGGGTAATTTAAGCTAGTAGTACAATATAAAAAATTGGTAGGAAAACTAAATTTAACCAAAATTTGACAATACTATAATATTGTACAACATATAAAATATGGACATTGCGATAGTGTGTTTTCTTTACAGTCCGACATGGTTTAATAAACTAGTGTGAGAAATGAAGTTTTGCCAATTTGAGGGTAACACGAAATAAACTAGTTGAGAAATTCCATAAAAATAATTTGTATCTAAAAATCAAACATTTTGTTACAATGAAGTGACAATTCAGTTAAATTTACGAGTCTATTTAAAAAAGTATAAAATTAGTTTTTATACAAAATAACTACCAAATTTATTATTCTAGTGAAATGATATTCACATTGATATGTATACTATAATAAAAAAGCAAATAAATTGAATAATTAAAGGAAGAAAATCTCATCTAAATAAGAGGACTCGGGGAAGGATACAGGAATACTTGTAGCATTACCGCGCTCAATGGCTATGCCAATACCTGACGTAGATATTGACTGCTTCGAGGGTCCCCAGAAAGCTGCACTAAACTTCTGCCTATGGTGGAGATGAGAGCTTTGGCTACACTACACCATGATCCAAACGTTTCAACCGCGAAAGGGACAAAAATATAATTATCTGCAAGATGTTTATACAGAATGTTTAAAAAATACGGGGCGTAATTTCAGGTATGTATTTCCCACATGTAGACAATCAAAATAGTTCATTACAACATGTGTCCGGAAATCCTTTATTTCCGAATTATGGCCTTCACAACATTGAAATTCACCGGAACGTTTTTCTTTCCGCAGGTCGTTGCCGTCAAAGGAGACATTAAGAGGGCACTCTGACAGTTCATTCCGAGGCGAAGGTTACATTCAGTGTTGTGTAGGCGTTAGACTGTGCGACATGTATTCAAATCAAGAGCTGGCAGAGATACACTTCATGTACGGTAAGACGGACGGCAATGCTGCGCTGGCTCGTCGTTTGTACCAGGAGAGGTACCCACAGCGACAATGTCCAGATCGGAAGACATTTGTACGTCTCGATTACCGTCTGTGCGAGTATGGAAAATTTAACTCTCCTGGTTTGGGAAGGGGACGACCAAGATCTACAACTCCAGAAGTACAGGAGGCTGTGAACATGACTCCTTCTATCGGCACACGAAGGGTAGCGTTGCAAGTCAATGTTCCTCATACGACTGTCTGGAGACTGTTGAAAGAGTATCAATTGTATCCTTATCCTTTGCAACGTGTACAGGCCCTGTCACCAGCAGATTATCCTGCACGAGTTAGGTTCTGTCAGTGGTTCTTGCAGCAGTGTGGTGTAAATCCCAACTTTCCTGCCTTAGTATTATTTACAGATGAAGCACAGTTCACACGAGATGGCATAACAAATGTCCACAATCAGCATGTATGGGCGTATGAAAACCCACGTGCAACTGTTCCATCTCATCACCAGGTGCGGTTCTCCCACAACATGTGGGCCGGTATCATTGGTGATAGATTAGTTGGACCCCATGTACTTGTAAACAGACTTACGGGGCAGGCGTACACAAACTTCCTGGAAAACACCATACCTCATGTTTTAGAAGACACTCCACTGATCAATCGTCAACACATTCACTTCTTGCATGACGGCGCTCCTGCACACTTCAGTCGTACGGCTCGCCGGTACTTGGATCGAAGGTTTCCTGATCGATGGATAGGTAGAGGTGGCCCAATTGCTTGGCCTCCACGCTCACCTGATCTGAACCCTCTCGATTTCTACTTGTGGGGCCATTTAAAATCATTGATTTATTCGTCTCCGGTGCCTGATTTGGAATCCCTTCGGAATCGAATTGTGGCATGTTCTGAGGACATACGCAATACTCCTGGAGTTTGGGATCGTGTTCGCAGGTCAATGAGACATCGATGTGAGGTCTGTATTCATGCAGGAGATGGACATTTTTAACATCTTCTGTAATGACAACGACCTGCGGAAAGAAAAACGTTCCGGTGAATTTCAATGTTGTGAAGGCCATAACTCGGAAATGAAGCATTTCCGGACACATGTTGTAATGAACTATTTTGATTGTCTACATGTGGGAAATACATACCTGAAATTATGCCCCGTATTTTTTAAACACCCTGTATTTATGGTGTTTACTGACAGCGGCACTTCCTGCTGCAGATCCTGGTGTCTTAGAGGTTGAAGACAGATGAGAAGGGGCCAGTGTATCCACACATGTGGAATCCCAAATTAAGGATTTGCCTACACGCCACGGGACTAGAGTCAGACCATCGGGTCTCTTGCCGTCTGAACGGCTGATCCCGGAAAGTTCTAAGATGGATGGAACCCCTGAGGATGTTAATGCTCTTTTAATGATGTCATTGAGCGATGAATGACGAGACGCCCCTTAATCATGACACAACTTAAGGGTTATAGTACGAAGGATAGGTTTAGTATCATGATTACGAACACTACTGAACAGAAAGTGTTTATTGTCAAAACTCACCTGTTAAAGAAGAAGTCTTACGATAGGTGTTTACGAAAATTTCGTATACGTTTCTCTGATTTTGCGAGGGCATCGATTTTTATTGTGAGGGAATTTAAAACAAAAGTGTATAGAAGAAATCCACGAAAAGTTAAGGACCTGAAGAACGAAATCTGGAGAGTGATAAATGGAATTGCGCAAGAAGAGTTGAAACGAGTGTCAAAACTTTCTTCGGAGATGCCATGAGTGCTTGGACCAAAATGAAATGGGTATCACTTTCAACAGCTCCTATGACATTCAGGTAAGACTGAGAAAGAGAATTTAGCTTCTAATTTATCTTCAGCTTGCTAACTTGTGTCTTATTTTGCCGAGAAAATTTAATTTAATTTATCTTAAATTCTTTAATTTATCCTAAACTTGTGTCTTATGTTGCTGCGACCCTTCCGCGGGGTGACTGAAATGAGTGCGGGCGGTGCACCTTCCAGATCCCGGTAACAGCGGTATCAGCGACGCGCTAAAATGCCGTACAGTCGTGTTTAGTTCTCTCTGTACATCCCGCGTGCAAAATTCAGAGTTTAAATAGTACATTGGTGCATTTCTTGTTCTTTTTTTTTTCTACAATTTCGTGGCATGAATTTTACCAACTAAAATATATTATTTTTTCAAAATACGGCTAAAACACAGCAAATGTTTGGCTCGTTTGAATAGGCACTGGTAAATCATGCTTCCTACAGTACCGATCTGGATCTGACTATTTTTTTTTTTTGTATTAGCATACGAAGAAAGTTCTCAATGTAAATGATAATTAAATTGCAAAGTAGAATAAGGTATAACGATTTCTTGTAATAAATATTTCAATAAATTAACACTCTTTTACTAGCCAAACAGTACATACTTTCTGGATGCGTACCATAGAATACCATAATTAAGAGAAATCGTGTCTGCAATCAATTGTTCATGAGTTGAATCTATTTCAGCGGCTGAAAAGTGAAATTGTGGTATTTGTAGTAACTATATGCTGGGTTTTCAGAAAGGTTGATATGGTGGAAGGTGATAGACTATTTGGCGATTCTTTCCACCAAAACACTGAGGAGTCTGCGATTCTCTAAGGCTGGTGTAAGCTATGGAAGCATTCCAAGGTCAGATGAAGGTCACGATCCACGTGTTGAGCACTCAGCTCTTAGCGTAGAGGGAACCGAAGTGTGTTAAATTTCTGACAAGATAAAGTCAAAATAACATTTTCTTAGCTATCTCTTCCAGATATATTCGAATATTAATTTAAATGTTTTCTTTTGTTTCATAACAAAACAAAATAGAAACACAATGAAAGCATGATGTTTATACAGGGACATCATTTTATTTTTACTAACATTTTTAATATTAACCTGTCTATACCTTTAGAGAACCGGAAACACCGCTTGCTCCCCCCTCCAAGACTGGAGTTCGATGATACTGGCGTAATATACAAAAAAATTCACTTTACTAGGTGTAGGAGGGAAGAAAAGTAGTTAATCCATTTACGTAAACTAGGAAATATCGCGATTTTGAGTTTGATAATTTTCATTAGGTTTTTCTTTAATCAAAGTACAGTACTGTATTAAGAATAAGTGTTTTTACTCACGAAGTGAGTTATCCATGCGAACGTATTCATTATGCAGTGTATATTATACTGTCTACAACACATTAGCGTACAATATAGAGAAAGAAGTTAAATTGAAAAATAACCATAATATGAATATTTAAACACAATTTTGAAAATGGTGGCCGTTCATTTTGATACAGGCTTCAGTTCTTTTGTGCATATCATCGCACTATAGACTATTGCATCTAATTCCAATTGCCAGTTTCGTCCTTCGTACTAGTAACTCATGTTGAAATAATTCTGTACCTACTCTACGTACTGTAAATTCAATCTTCACTTCTGCCCGACCCGAAAATATAAAATTACTCAGACATGCTATCTACTGTCCGTACAAGTGGTTATGCCGCAGGATTGTAGAAAGGGAGGAAATCACGTGACAGTTAATTACTTAACGAGGCCCTTTTATTTAAGTTAAATTAAACAGCTGTATAATATTACGTAAACTTCCAATTCCTAAGAGAAATTGATGTTTTTATAAAAGAGCTAAGACAGCCCAGCTATTACAGAGGGGCGAGCAGAAGCAGGTGGGGGAAATCGGGATGCAACGTAGACAAACGGACAGTACCTGTGAGAAAATATGATTCAATATTGAAAGCTCTTTCGTCACTGGAAAACGCGAACATATTTCTGGAACGTACTATACTCAGTAACTCAGTAGTGCTTACTATCTGCGGTCTTGGTTCTGTGTGGAGTTGGAACTTCTTTAGTAGAAGGGGTGGGAGTGAAGTACATTCAAAAACTCAGGTACAATAAAAATTGAAGTAAAAATAAAATGATATCCCTGTATTACTGTCGTAACAAACGCATTATCCGATATTTATTCTGTTCTTTATCGATTTGTACCATATCTAACGATTGAGGTGTTATTGCTAGCTATAAAAACTCTTAAGGCCCATTCACAATGAAAATTAAACATAACCGTAACAGAAACACAGAAGTTTGCGCCCAGGCTACCAAATGGGATCATTCACAATGATTCACATAAGCATTGACATAAACATTACCGTAAGACGTTAACATGAAAGTTTCCAAACTCCAAACTTTTATGCTTATGCTTACGTGATTTGCAAACAGAACACAATCGTGGAGCGCTGAAGTATACGACAGGATATGAGGAAATGGCGTCGTAGTTATGTTTCCATGGTTACCAAGTATGTTTTCTGTTATGTTTATGTTCCCATCGTGAATGATGGTATGACTTCTTGATTTTACTGTAACGTTAAGTTAACGCATACGTTATGTTTAATTTTCATTGTGAATGAGCCTGTAATCAGTTAATTTTGTACGTTATTACACAATAGTGAAGCTTTTTTCCGAAGAAATGACAAAGGAATATTTTTTCTGCTTGTCCTTCGCGTTGATATCTGACCACTCATATGTCTCAATATCAAATAGTTTTATCATAAATGGGAGTCAAATTTCAGATACAAATTATTTTTTTTCGGCTAAACCATTATTACAATACCAAAATAACATTGAACTCTTTCGATACTTACAGCCTAAAGATTCTGTTCTTAAAATTAATGTATAATGTATAATTCTCCTATTTACTTCATATTTGATCATTAAAAATGGATCCAATATACGAAACAATATTTTTCAGATAAATTTATGGCAACAGAAATGGTCCAGAGAAGACTCTCTCCAAATTACAAATATGTAAAGATTTCGATTATTTTGTGTATAATAAGTAGTACAAATTTAGACAAAAACAATCTCTGCTTCGATTCCCTCTTCACTCGAGCGTCATCTTGCAGCGTTTTAATGTGCTCTGTTTCTTCAGCACGTGTGATCTGTCTGCACGGAAGTTCGTGTCTACACTCGTCTGTTTCTCCAGCTGTATCCGCTCAAATTTCTCTTTCTCGTATTCTGTTTCAAACTAAATTTTCATTTCAATTGCACATTGTATTGTATATACAGGGTGATTCAGGTGGAATAGTAAATATTTTAGGGGGTGATTGTATGAATTATTCTCCAATTTTCAATGGATGTGAAGATAAAATCTGTTCAACTTCCTCGAGTGCAGGTGAGAGTTCAAAGAAGTCACCCAATTGCACACGAGGTAGTTGTACGAACTACAGTGTTGCCAGAAAGTTTAGGAATATCATGTCTATTTATATAATTTGAACTGGTAATGGAAACTACGGGAAAACGGCTGGACGGATTTTAATAAATGACCCCTCATTTTGAAGCTTGGAACTCAAAGTTTTTCGGAAAAATAGTAGTTTTCAGTGAAATGTCAATTTTTAAACATAATTTTCCTATTTTCCAAAATCCATCTGTCGTCAGTTTTGAGAACTAGCTAATAGCATTCACGGCCGACTTGATGTAACCTTCGCTTTTTTGTAACGGAGAAGCGAAGCGAGCATCAAGTTGACCGTGTTGCATTTCAGAATAAAACAAAACACACACTACACTAAACAATGTTACACGAAGTCCATGATATGCAAGAATGCTGACATATTTAGAGCCTAAATTAAATTGGTTATTAGAAACTTAACTTACTAAAAATAATTTACAGGTTCGATTCTGTGGTGTGTAATTTTCTGGGTACAGCTGTGTATTGGATATTAAAAACTACAAAACTTGAAGTGGTTTGATGATATTATTATCATTAGAAATGAAATATTATTGTAGTTAATGCCAGGATGTGACTATTTTTCATTAATTATACATATTAATGCTACATTGATGATATGAAAGTGAAACGTTTTGGGGTTATATAAGTAGTTGTAGAGAATAAAACTTAAATTAGATTTTGATTTCTATATTTTACTGAGTGGCGGCTATATAGTATATATAGTATATGTTACTGAAAGCTATAAAACTTACGTAAGATAATAATATTATTAAAAATCAAGTATTTTTATAATTATTAATCAAGTGGGGTTGGGTCTTTTTCATATATTTAATGGCAGTGTGGTGTAGATATTTATATGCGTGGTTCTCTTCAGTATTGGCTCGAGAGAGAGTATCTTTCATTGTTATGGAAGCAATAACTTTCCGAATGTCTGATATTCTTCGTTGAAAATAAATCTGAAAATTGTTTATTTGAACATCTAATGAACTTAGTTTGCAGCGTTTGCTGCACAAGCCACTAGTAATTCTTATAAAATGCTGCCCTGGCCTTAAATTATTAGAGAAACTAATAATGTTTTCAATTGTTGATTAACAATAGAAAAGACTAATGTTTAGTGCAATTTCGCAATTTATATGATGACTACAGAGAATTTATAAATTTTTCAAACAAATAACATATCTTACATTTTCATTATTTAAGTTGAAAACGAATGAGAGACTAATTGATGCACGATTCTCAACTGTTGCTGGATGATTTAGGATATATTACTCATTAAATTAAGAAAGATTATATATTAGTAAAAAATTTTCTTTATGAATGTTCTAGCAGTTTTTAAGGCTTGAAATTTAAAAAAATAGGGAAATTTTGTTATTGGTCGGTTCATCTGTACCTGCTGAATGAAGACAGTTATACGAGGGGGATCCAGGAAATAACGACCGTTCGCGCATACCCGCCGCGCAGCTGACTCCCCTTCCTTGTTTGAAGGTCAACTGGCTTCCTTAACATGTGTTCTCATAATGTTGTGAGTACTGGCTGCAACAAGTCGCCATTGTGCATTTTGTGTTACTTCAAAATGAACGACGTGATTGATAATCCCGCCGACTGTGAGGTGAGGAGTGTGATTCGATTTTTGAATGCACGACATTTGAAACCTGCAGAAATTTACCGGCAATTGAAAGAAGTGTATGGTGATACTGTAATGAATGAAAGAAATGTGAGAAAATGGTCCGAAATGTTCAACAATGGGCGAACAAATGTCCACGATGAAACTCGACTCGGACGCCCATCACTCATCACAGAAGACCTGAAGACTAAAGTGAACGACAGAATCTTGCAAGACAGGCGCACATCACTCGACGAATTGCATATTGCCTTTCCTGACATTTCTCGTTCTTTGCTTGGTGAAATTGTGTCGCAACATCTTGGCTACCACAAAATCTGTGCACGATGGGTTCCACGGCAACTGAGTGACCAACACAAAACTCAGAGAATGGCCTCAGCATTGACATTCTTGATGCGATATCACACAGATGGAGGCGCCTTTCTTGATCAAATTGTGACTGGTGATGAGATCTGGGTGTCTCACAACACCCCAGAGACCAAGCGCCAATCACGTCAGTGGCATCATCCCTCATCACCCAAGAAACCGAGAAAATTCAAACAGACTCTCAACACAAAAAGTCATGGCTACTGTCTCTTGGGATCGTTTTGGAAGTGATGAAGAGTTGAAGAAGACAGTGAACACCTGGCTTAATGAACTGGCGGCAGAGGAGTATAACACGGGAATTCTAAAGCTAGTGAACTGATACGACAAATGTTTAAATGTAGGTGGTGATTATGTAGAGAAGTAAAGGAAGCTTCAGTTATGTAACAGACTTTGTTTTTTTTTCAAATAAATATATTTTTTTAATTATTACAACAAAACGGTCGTTATTTCCTGGATCCCCCTCGTAGCTATGAGGTTTGCACAGCTGCGTTCCCCCTACTACTGTAATCCCAAGGAACGCAGTTCCATTAAACAGTAAAGATGAAACGAACAATAACAAAATTGCCCTATTTTTTATCTCCAAAGCTTAGAAACTGCTAGGACATTCACAAAGAATTGTTTTTTTTTTTTTTTTTACAAATAATTGATCTTTAATCATTTAAAGAGTAAGTTATCATACATTATCCAGCAATAGTTGAGAATCGTGCACCAATTAGTTACTTGTTCATTTTAAACTTTAATAATGAAAATGTAAGGTATTTTATTTTGTTTGAAAAATGTATGAATTCTCTATAAGGACTGATGGTCCTCATATAATTACCGAAATTACACTGTTACTACTGTTAATGAATAGTTAAAAACATTTTTAATTTTTCAAATAATTTAAGGCCAGGGCAGCAATTTATAAAAATTATAAGGTGTCCTTAAACTTTCTGTGAACACTGTATATAACTGGTTGATGTTACGCATAAGTAGTTTTACAAATGGTATGAAGGAATGACAAATGACTGTGCAATATTGACTACGTATAAAGGAGTAGTACGTGTCGCTCTTCTGAGATTGACTGCAGCACTGTTCATATAATCAGTATAGAGGCCCTGGTATCAATTATTCCGGGCCTCGAGATATTCTCCTGGAATTTGTCACTTCACTCTTCTAAGCATTTTTCACGAATAAATATTTTATAGTGGAAATATTCTTAGGAGAATAATAATTTTCGTGATTGTGTCGAAAAGCTCAGATACAGTGCGCCTCTGAACTCTGAATTCTAAAACCGAACAAAATAACATCTGTGTAGCAAAATATCAGTGACCAATCCACTTATTTTTTAATGATCGGTAATTTTTTCAGAATTGGAAATCTTTCAACATTCGGGATAGGGAATTTCCGCTGTTATACCAAAACAGTTGAGCGACGAAATCTTCGTTATTTTCGCGTCTTGTATAACAATGTTGACGACATCAGGGACACAGCGAAACTAAAGTAGAGATGAGAAGTAATAAATAAATGGAATAAAATCGAAATGATTTTCTTTTTTGGTATTCGTATTGCAGATCGAAGGAATGTCTGAGACAGATTCACGACTTGATGCCTGCTGCCGTGAGTTACAAGATAGCTACTAGCTACAGATTCCCCGTCATCAAGAAAAGAGTAAGTCTGTGCGACAACTCAAACATAAAAACGGAAAAAATAAATATGTTGTAATTCGTTTAACTTCATTAAATAGAGTACACGATAAAACGCAGAACTCTCACAGTAACGAAACACTAGCAGTAATAATAATAATAATAATAATAATAATAATAATAATAATAATAATAATAATAATCTGATAAAATTTTCTATAGTCATCTCAGACCTCGAGTGACACTTATGAGGACTATGCCTATTTCGTGAATAAAATAAATTTGTAAATAATATGCCTCTAAAATTCGCTCACAAAATGTTAATAATTGTATATTTATGAATAGGCCTACTTAACCTATTTAGATATTGTGAAATCGAAATAGATGAATAACGACTACTGCAATAAAGAAATTGAATGTTATTCAGTAATGCCAATTGAGAAAAGCGAAATGCAGGTTTAACAATGTTAATTACATGTACGGTACTGCGCTTTTCTCTCGATATAACAGAAATACTTTTTCATTATCTGCTGAATTCTTAGTTTAATTAAAACATTTCATAATATAATTACAAATAATATGATTAATACATTAATTAAATGAACGAATGTTAAAAACGCAGTTATCAAATCTGAATGAAGGAGTGTCACTTTCTTTAGATGCAATGGACATGGAATTAGAACATGAAGATGTAGTTATGGAAGTAGGTTTCGAACTTTTTTTAGTACTTCATCCTTAGACTACATTGATGGATCATTCTCATCGATTTACGGGGAAACAGTTGGCGACACAGACTAAACACAAGAACGAACATGCGATAAATCGATTATGACAAATCGAGTTGCAAAAATTACCGCGATATATGACTGTGATTGGTTGGAATTCAAAACGTTATTACACTTCGTTGGTCGAAAATCGAATGACGATATAATGAAATACCGGTAGTCAATTAAAAAATACAATGAAATAGAATTAAAATTAACTTGCAAACACATTTAATTATAATCAATACCACCCATATAATGATGAAGAAGATCACAATAAAAATGTATAATAATAATAATAATAATAATAATAATAATAATAATAATAATAATAATAATAATAATAATAATAATATATTCTAACTTTAAAATTCAAAAACAATAATGTAGTTTTATTCTTACAACAATAACTCTTCACTTTCTACAATTTAATTCTACTCCCGTCAACAATGGGATTTCCACTCCACACAGTAACACAGTATTCGTTATTGCACTCCACAGACGACAATGATAATTTACTTGGATTATTGAGAACAACAGTGACTTAATTTTAACTAATGTTCACAAAGCACTATTTACAAATCAGAACTGTCAATTCTCAGTTCACAGTTCGTTTGCCTTGGCTAGTTCTTCTAGCTCAGTCACTCAAGTTCACAGTATCTCGAACCACAGACCTTCAGAGACAGTCCACTGAACCTCGAACTCAGGTCCCCGAACTGCGGTCCACTGCACTCGAACTCAAGTCTTTCAACTGCGTTGCTTCCGCCTAGATCCTCGGACAGTTGCGGACACATACTCAAGTCGAACTCCGGGTTGGCTTCACTGCTACACAAGACTGGCTGGCTTCCTGACCAAAACTGAAAACTCCTCTCGAAGGCTGGTTTTCTTTATTTGCTAGGCAACACTTCGCGAGCCTTCGATCTCTGGTCGTTTCCGTCACTAGACGATTCGGTTTCGAGAATAATCTGTCACGCTGCTGCTCCCCCCTTCACCTCGCGCAGCAGTTTGCTTTCTTCCCCTCTCTGCCGCGGCCGCTCTCTCTCCTCTCCTCTCTCCGCCACAGCACATGCCCCAGGAAGCAGATGCGCGCGCAACCCGCCCGAATCACGGCCGACCTAGCCCTTCCTCCGCCGATCGTGAGATCGAATCTCACGTGTCCGTCACAATATCTATGTATCTCCATTCTGTACAACTGCGCTATCACTGCCAAGTTACGAGATAACCAAGTCTGTTAATATCTCGATTTTCATGATTCATGAAATGTCACATTGCAGGATAATCGATGAAAGGGTTAATAATGGCTAAGTTAAAATGTACTTCAGGTTGAAGAGATGTTGATGGACATTCGAGCGGCTTTCGAATCACTGGTAAAAGAAGCGAAATGGATGGACGATAAAACGAGGAAAGAAGCTCTGCTGAAAGTTGAGGCGATGGGACACATGATCGGCTTCCCCCAAAACTTGCTGAAGCACGGGTATCTTGAAGACCTGTACAGCGAGGTAAGGATCTTCGAAAGCCATGTGTAGTGTGAAAAAAAATAATGAATGATAGATTATGTGGGGCCGTGGATTCCTTGAATTTAGAATATTTATTGCCAAAATGTACACACTGGACTACGGACTGTATTTCTATAGTAAATAAGCGCTAATATCACAAACCACACTTACCTGGACTGTCTGTAGCCATCTTGTTAAAGCGCCTTTTTAAACAGACGCAAAGCCAAGTTAACGTCACTTCCTGTAAAATGTTCTTGAACAATATGGAATGTCTATAACACTGCTATGTCCGGTGTAGCGACGAACACATAAACAAACTGTACACTACCTAACTGGTGCTGCCTCATGCAGCTAAATCACAAACTAACTATACATTATACCCAATATATGACATGTACGGTCTTACTAATAAAAACTCTATATACAGACGTTTAATTGTCTTATACTTATACAATGAGTAGCTCGTTTATAAGTCGTGTGTAAATTTCTTACTAATAATCACTACATACGTCGTGTATAACAGTATAACTGTTACACAGCTACGTCATAGTTTCGTCATTATTTCGTTACGAAAGGTAATAGAATATCTGAGGTTCTCTATTGCATCCAGTAGAGCGCTCTAGTGTGGCGTGTTAAATATCGATAGTACAACTGACTCTAATCGATTACCACACTACATTTTGGTCAAAGAGTACAAGCTAGAGCAATATTATTCTAATAATTCTATGATCTTTGGTTTGTTCTTCTGTGGTTACAAGGTAACCATCATCATAAAATGACAGTCGATACGAACAGCTGTTAGAGGGGCGGCCATTTTTACGCTATATACAACGCTTAAACAAGGGGTTTCGTGTATATAACTACTGCATAGCAATTCCCATTGTATAGTTACAGCCTGTTTATACGTCCATAGCTTATTCACAGTTTATTAGTAACGTTTTCTGTCTCAACTCTGCATAAGTCTCGTATAAAAACTATACACGGTTTATTAGTAAGACTGGTAGTGTAAAAAAATGATTAATGATAGATAACTCACTGCTTTAATTGAAGTAATTAATTATTTATTTAACAAAGAAAGGAACAACACATGTAACCAGTAGGGTTTATGTAGGTGGATAAATGGACTAATAAATAGAAGAATAAATAACTAAATAATTGAATTAATTAGTGCTTTAATTAATTAAACCTCCACGGTGGCTCGGAGCTAGATATCTGGGCTTTTAAGCTATGGAGCCCCACAAGTTCAAGTCCCTGTAGATCTACCCTGAATTTATAACTTATGTTGGATAAGGCCATGGTCCAGGCAACACAGGAGTTTTCTCCATATACTCCGGTTCCCCTGTGACATCCTAACAACCCTCCATCATAATCATAGGATTCATTTCAAGTTTAATGTGCACCCACCACCTGTGGTGCACTCTGGATAGTCCCTGACGAACTAAGTGGTCTACGATTCTCGGTACTAGCGAAATCTATGAGCCGCTCATAGTTTCAGGCCGAATAAGTTAATAATAAATGTTTTCTCTTTTTTTTCAGTGTTGTTTACACTTTATATTTATATTCTTATAGACAACATAATATTCAGAATTTTATTTTATTTTATTGATTTATTAATTAATTATTATTTAAATAGTTTATTGGATTTTTATTGAATCTGATAGCCTGTATGCCTATTAGGTTCACTAATCAGGCGATAGGGCATCATGCAATTTAACATTCTCGTAGCGCATATTGTAAACACATCGATCGAAGACAGTTTTTAACCCATAATGCTTCAAATAGTAACCGACCGCACATTACTGTATATCATGACACTCGATCGGTTGTTTTTATATCAATGAAGATTTCTATTTACAACACCCAGCTTGTAGCCAGTGCATTGCAATTTCCCATTACGGTTTATTTTCTGCACGATTGGCGGAGCCACCAGCGTGGCTCAGTCGGTTAAGGCGCCTGCCTGCCGGTCTGAAGTTGCGCTCGAGCGCGGGTTCGATCCCCGTTTGGGCTGATTAACTGGTTGGGTTT
Organism: Periplaneta americana; assembly: GCF_040183065.1. Classification (NCBI taxonomy): domain Eukaryota; kingdom Metazoa; phylum Arthropoda; class Insecta; order Blattodea; family Blattidae; genus Periplaneta; species Periplaneta americana. Next base: position 191,812,971 of record NC_091121.1, read on the forward strand.
TTTCCTAGGTTTTCCCCAACCGTAAGGTGAATGTCAGGTAATCTATGACGAATCCTCGGCCTCATCTCGCTATCACCAATGTCATCGACGCTAAATAACCTCGTAGTTTATACAGCGTCGTTAAATAACCAACTTAAAAAAACGATTGGTGGCGGTTCAATAATTTCAATAAATTGAAATACGAAATTCTTGTAGACTTTAGCTTCCAAGCCAAAAGAATGGTATGACCTCATATTTAACTATTGGCAAGAAAATGGTAGTATATCAAAGGATAAGAACTTAATTTCGAATAATCGTGTTTTTTTGTTATCAAATTGCAGTTAAATAAATTTTGTATTAATGAAGGTTTTTTTTTAAACAACCATAGTCAGAAAAATGCAAATTTGAGATATTACCACATTCTAGTATATACATTCACGAAGCTTGAGTTGTGAGGGTGCTAGGAACAATAGACTGTGCTATTTCGCATTCTCTGTAATGAGGCGATATTAGCGATCCTAGTGGTTAGCAACTACCTATGAATGCATATGCATATTTACTATGTATGTACGCGGCAAAAGCCACCTCATAGAAAAATAATTTAGCACGTGAATTGTTGTATTAGTTACGGAGTCATCTTTAGGTGCAGAAGTAACCCCATGGAAGAGACGTAAGCAACGAGAAGAGAAGAAACAGAATATAATAAAAAAAAAGGAAGTTAAAGGAGAGGCACACTTCAGCCATAACAGAGTATTTTTCTCAAAACAACCATTGTCCACAGATATCTACATTTACACGTGTATTTCTATGAGGCAATTTAAGTTATAAATGTACTTAAGCTGTCCCATTTTTCTACAATACCTCAAGAAATGGCATGGTGAATTTCAAACTTGAAGTGTCAACAACACCCATGTCAGATAGTTCTTTGTTTCTTCTAAAAATGTATGTTTTTGGGCTATGATTGTTTTTCCAAAAAAATTCCTTCAAATGTTTTAGACAATTATATTAATCAATCCAATATTGAACATTTGTATATGTTTGTTTAAGTGCTTAAAATATATTATTTTCTTGCAGCTTAAAGTAGAAAAGGGAATGTTCTTGAAAAGTGTGGTGAATATTCACACGGTAAATGCGAACAAAGCATTGAAATCTCTCACTTCGCCCCAGCAACGCAGGTCTGTATCCATATGCAAGAATGAAGCAATTCTTAAGGGAACCAGGTAGTGATTATGGGTCAAAAATCCGATTTTTTATTTTGTGTCCTAACATAAAGTACAAAACTGCTTTTTAAAGCAATATAAATATTGTGGAGGTTATTTCTGCAGATAAGCCTTTTAAACGACCTCTTTAAATTTGGCGGTGCATGTAATTTATACATTCTTCTTTTTTTTAAATACACTTTTCCATAAGTTGACATTTTTCAAACTTATGTGCATTTTTCTCTGAGATTACTGAATCAATTGACATGAAATGTTTACACCGTTTTGTGCAGTCTGTGTTCTACATAGTAGACCTACGGGTTTAAGAATATCGCACACATAACACGAGAAAAAAAAATATATGCATTGAAAAAATTGTGAAAAATTTTAAACAAAGTTCAATATTTTTTCTGTTTCACTAGGGGTGAAATATTTAACTAAATTTTACTTTGGAATTTACAATACACATTACTAGACAACTTTAAACAAATACAAGGTATATGAGTGTAGATTGTAGCAAGTAATGTGCACCTGAAGAATGAGGTACACTTAGCAAAGTGGGAAAACAGGTTATCAGTTAAGGCCTTTCTTTTGCACTTGTATACGTAACAAATTAGTTGTCTTTTATACCACTGAATTCAGAATGATTGATTGTATAAGCCTGGAAATTTTTATTCCATTCTGAGCACTAGAAGCCTAGAAATATTGAGCTAAACTTTTGTATTGAAATTTTTTTATCGCACAGTATCACTACCCAGTTCCCTTAATACAGGGACATCATTTTATTTTTACAAACATTTTTAATATTAACCTGTCTCTATCTTTGGATTAAAGATCTAGAACCGGAAACACCGCTTGCATCCCCTTCCAAGAATGGAGTTCGATGATACTGGCGTAAAATACAAATCACTTTACTAGGCATAGGAGGGAAGAAAAGTAGTTCATCCATTTATATAAACTAGGATATATCGCGATTTTGAGTTTGATAATTTTCATTAGGTTTTTGTTTAATCAAAATACAGTACTGTATTAACACGTAGTGCTTTTCTCACGAATTGAGCTATTCATTCCGACTTATTAATTATGCAGTGTATATTGTAGGGCTACTGTTACAGCACATTAGCATACAATATAGAGAATGAAGTTAAATTGAAAAATAATCATAATATGGATATTTAAACACATTTTTGAAAATGGTGGCCGTTCATTTCGATACAGGCTTCAGTTCTTTTGTGCATATTATCGCACTATAGACTATTGTACCTAATTCCAATTACCAGTTTCGTCCTTCGTACTAGTAACTCATGTTGAAATAATTCTGTACCTACTCTATAAAAGAGTACCTTACGTACTGTAAAGTGAATCTTCACTTCTGCCCTATCCGAAAAGATAAAATTACGCAGAAATGCTATCTACTGTCCGTCCAATTGGTTTTGTCGCAGGGTCGTATAAAGGGGGGGGGGGAATCACGTGACAATTAATTACTTAACGAGGCCCTTTTATTTATGTTATTTTAAACAGTTGTATAATATTACATAGACGTCCAATTCCTAACAGAAATTAATGTGTTCAGAAAAGAGCTAAGACAGCCCAGCTACTAGACTTCAAAGAGGGGCGAACAGAAGCAGGTGGGGGAAACCGGGATGCGACGTAGGCAAACGGACGACAATACCTGTGAGAAAATATGATTCAATATTGAAAGCTCTTTCGTCACTGGAAAACGCGAACATATTTCTGGAACGTACTATACTCACTAACTCAGTACTGCATACGTGGCCTCGGTTCTGTGTGGAGAACGATTGGAAGTTTACTAGTAGATGGGGTGGGAGTGAAGTACATTAAAAAACTCAGGTACAATAAAAACTGAAGTAAAAATAAAATGATGTCTCTGTATGATTTCGCTAGAAATCTTTGAGATATTTATGAAGAAATAAGACAATGTTTATGTTGTATTAATGTATTTCAATTTTATTTGACATTTTCTTCTATCTTCCAATAATATATAATCGTATCTGAATGCATCTATAATAAAAATGTTCTTAAATTAGCGTTTAATTTTATTTAGTATTTTCTTTCACTGTTTCAGACATAATATTTCTTCAGAACTGCCAGACCCATTCGTCGTTAATGCATACAACGTTATTACACACAATTTTATTGGTGAGTAATAGCGCCAAGTTACAACAGGAATCCACAGTACTCCTCTTCGTTTCATAAAATGTTTAAAAGTGTTTTGGAAGATATATGAATTTACTGATCAGAGCGCTGCATTGGAGTTAAATTGCTCGCTTGATCTCGGTCGAATGTCGCACGCTCGAGTGAGATAAGATCGGTCGTGATACGCTCGTAATAAATAGAAGCACAGTACAAGGTCATCTCACCGACATGTCTTATCTTGTGTGGAAGGCGACAGATAAGATGCACATATGTTTTGCTCACACGGTAAAAATAAGGCTTTATTTTCTGCGTTTATGACAAACGTTTAATGGAACAGTCAATGGAACGTACAAAACAGGAACATGAAGTTATAAATAAAATAGTATGAAAAACTTCGATATACAGTTATTATTGCTAATTAATAATTATTCAATATTTGATGAACCACATATATAATATGATGGGTCCATACATAGTGTTCCGCCTATATACTGCGATAATGTAGAAACATTTTACAAAATATTATTGATATAGCAGTAGATTAATAATATTAGTACAGAGATAACGTCACAGAAAATATAATAAAACGAATAATCATGCTGCACAACTCTTACAGACGCAAAGATTGATACACTATTAGAGATTATTATTATTATTATTATTATTATTATTATTATTATTATTATTATTGTTATTATTATTATTATTATTATTATTATTATTACTAGAAATCTTGATACAGTTCTTGCATTATCGTGATTGTGTTCTCCGTTTATAATAATTACATTTACATCCAATAACATCTATCAGATGTGGCAAAAACAAAATCACTCCTGTGTGGGGGGGGGGGAACATTTACCTAGAACATTTTTAGCAAGTTTTGTAGTTGTACTATGGAGAGGTCAGTTAAACACTGCAAAGTTTTGAAATGATAAACATCTATGATGTTACTACACAGTTCATCACTGTAACAAGAACGAATGTCTAACGCTCGGCTTATACCGTTCGAGGATTTATCGCTCGCGACAATTTTACCCATCATGCATGTGCGCTACCTATCCGATTATGCTATGAACTACTTGGCGCTCGAGCGAAAACGTCCGGTGCAAACCTCTGGTACTGATGATCTCGTGACAGGGAATCAAAACTCCTGTTTAATTTGCGTTAAAAACTGGTCAGTAAATAAATTTCCAGCCGAATAAATAAAGAACTTTCAACATTTGCTATAGAGATTAGTAATCTCCCAAAGATATTCTACATTTGAGGTACAGCAAATTGTGGCTAGCATCATTCGTTTTGAAATAAAAAAAATAAAGAAATGTGTTCTATATAAATCACTCTGTATAAATCATTTTCTCTTCTATTACAGTAATACCCTCTGGAATTCTGCGTGTTCCACTTTATGGATTGGGTCTTGAGTAAGCACATTGTGATATATTTATGAATTATTCATTTATAATGCACAATAATAATTACAAAATAAATCAAAAAAGGCGAAATAAGTGAAGGACCTAGAATACAATGTCTATATAATAATTTTATTCCAAAATAATTATAATTCCATTTTAAACTTCAATATTTGTATAACGAGCGGAAAGCAAAAAACACAGTACTATAGGTAATTCTAATGTAAGTTAATTACAAAATTTACCACCAAACTAAGGAAGTGATCAGAATATACAGGGTGTAACGAAACAATTCGGAAAAATTTCAGGTAATAGATTCATCATATTTATAGAAGAAAAATGGTTACATCAACATGAGTCCGGAAATACTTGGTTTCTGAGTAGGGCTTGCAAGTATGATCATAGTCCACTCCAGTACGTTTGTTTGCTGTAATTATTCTGATACATACAGGATGATTCACGAGGAAAGGTAAAAAAATTTAGGATACCATATGTTAGACCATTTTGAGTGAAAAAGTTCATATGAACATAGGTCCGTTTTCGAACGATGGCGGAGCTAGATGCATTTTTTTGGTAAAACGTCTCGCCCCAATGTGAATCAGACGTTACCATATGCTGCTGACGTGAGACAAGGTAAAGGAAGCAATGAATGACGTAACATTGGAATCTGCATTGTGAACGATGCAGATAAGAGGAAGAAACCGGGTGGTGGGGCATTACAAATGTCCAATCGCCTGCCCTTGTCTGATGTAATGACACAGAACCCGTAGATAACACAAATAGCCTACACTATCATCAATTCACAGCAGTCTAGTCAGCTACCTACAGTACAGTAGTTATACAGGTACAGTTATCGGAAATGTTAAGTTGTGTTTTTCAAGATGCCTTATGAATTTTCGACTACAGAATACGCCGATATTGTGTATGTTTATGGTTTGTGTGATGGAAGTTCCTTGCGTGCCGTCGCTGAATATGAAGGACGATTTCCGAACAGAAGGGTACCATATCGAAGAGTACTTACTGTCTGTGGGGTTGGATGAAAGACTTGGTATAGCAAAGGAATGGAGAAACGAGAGAGGCGCTAATCGACCGTAATTTGGATGCGGCATAGAGAACAGTTACGTACAACTCTCCCAAGCGATGAGCGCGATTCACGCCCGAGCGCAACAGTGCATTGAAGCAGAAGGAGGTACCTTTGAAAATGTGCGAAAACATCGACCCCGACGTCTAGAATATTAGGTATGTATACATACATGAATATAAACTTTAAATTTGCCCGTTATCTGTCTCTAAATGCGAACATACATGAATATAAACTTTAAATTTGCCCGTTATCTGTCTCTAAATGCGAGTTAGTAAAATGTAATCTCAGAAGTTTTTGTGAAATCAAAGAGCCATATCTCCGTAACCGTTCGAAAACGGACCAGTATTCATATGAACTTTTTGATTCAGAATGACTTCAGAATTCACATCCTAAATTGTTTACCTTTCCTCGTGAATCACTCTGTATATGATATTATATTTGGATCTCGGCTAGACGACAAGCTGCAGCTTGTATTTAAATAAGACATGCACATTTTAAACAGTTCCTCTTAAGAAATGGAAACAGAATGCATCAAAATAATTCCAGCAAACTAGAGCGCACTCATACTTGCAAGCCCTGCTGGGAACCAAGCATTGCAGGACCCATGTTAATACAACCATTTTTTCTCCTACGTATATGTATGAGGAATCCATGTCTGAAGTTATGTCCACGTTTTTTCGTTACACCCTGTAGAGAGAGCTAATATCGGTGTTGATTGCTTAGTTTTCTCTTTTGCAGGGCATTGAATTATGGGGCCATTGGCTTCGTATTGGCCCACGAACTGACTCATTCCTTCGATAATAAAGGTTGGTTGTACACAGTACTCAAAATGGACAGGTAGAAGTTCTGGTATATATTTTTATGCAACTAGTGGGATATGTGCATCATTACCGATCGAATCTGTTTTGCAGGAACGAGGCGTAAGCCGGGTTCTGTAATGACATGAGAACGATAATTATGCTCATCCCACTAGTTGCATACAGTATTTTATCCGGTTTTATTTAATAGTGCGTTTAACGCGTTCATAATACGATCGTTGACTGAGTGCGATAATGAATGTCATTACAACACTCGGTGTGGTAATGAATGTTATTACTATGGTGATATGGCTATGGATAAGTACCCATTATCAAACCAACGCGGATAAATAACTATTATGCAATCCTAGCATTAAAACACGCTTGTTATGACGCTATAAAGACAGGTGTAATAAAAATTTCTGCTTCTGTGCAGGACGAACATTCGACAAAGAGGGGGAACAGAAAAACTGGTGGACGCAGAACACTACGATAGAGTTCAACAAGCGAGCCGATTGCTTCAAGAAGCAGTACGGCAGCTACAAAGTACAAGACCGCCATGTAAGAAGACCTTATGCTTCTTATATTAAAACTAATTTATTATATTGTAAATTTTATTAGTAACAACAATGTAATTTATTCCTCACAACAATAATTCCTTTCTACAATTCGCCTTAAACGCTCTCGTCAACAATTGGATTTTCACTCAACACAGTATTCGTTATAGCACTCCACCGACGACAATGACAATTTACTTGGACTATTACGCACAACAATGAACTGTTAATCTTAACTAATATTTACAAAGCACTATTTACAAATCAGAACTACCAGTTCTCAGTTCACAGTTCTTCTATCTCAGTCACTCGAGTTCACAGTATCTCGAACCACAGACCTTCAGAGACAGTTCACTGTACTCGAACTCGGGTCCCTCCAACTGCGGTCCACTGCACTCGAACTCAGGTCCCTCCAACTGCGGTCCACTGCACTCGAACTCAGGCCTTCGGCTGCTGACGCAGTTGCGGACGCACACTCGAGTCGAACTCCGGTACACAAGACTGGCTTCCTTGCTGTGGCTTTCTCACTGACTGAATAACTGAAAACTGCTGTCGTTCCTTCGCGTCCTTAATTTATAACCACAGCGACGTAGCCTCGAAAGTTCCACGCGTCTCTAGAGATGGCACTCCAGAAAAATCCAGAGCCCTCTCCTCTCTACCAGCACCAGATGCGCGCGCACTCTCGTCGCGTTGACGTAATACATCCCCTCTCTTCTTCTCCGCCGCGCGCCGTCCTGTGCTCCGCGCGATCTTCTCTCTTGCGGGACGCTGGTCGTGAGTTCGAATCTCACGTCGCTGTCACAATATTTTAACATTTTTAACGTCGGCGATCGAGATCCTCAGATCCGATATTCGTCATTCTCGGTAGACTAGTGATGACAGAAATTTCGCTCTAGACCCATCTCTGCAGAGAATGCTCCATTGACTGAGGAAGTATAAAGGGGCGAATCCCTTGCATTTAATGTACTGTAGGCCTACTGCGTGTATAAAATTCCTTTTTTTTTTTAAACGACGTTTAATAAACGCAAAATTCATTGTCGAGGCTTTTGCTTTCAATCCATGGTAATTAAAACATAATAAATGATTGAGGAAACATCTGTTAAGAAAGAGGTGACAAGAAATTTATTAGTACACATTCTTCCGTCCACAATAATAAATATGAGCCAGAATATTTGACAGAATATCATATTTAAATTATATTCGAGAATTGCAAAGTCGAAATTATATTGTTTAATCGTAACTGTCAGTAATTTCGCCTTATTTAATTGTGTCAATTTAGTGTTTTTTTTTTTTTTTTTTTGCTGTTATTTATAATTGCTTTAACATCTCTGGTCATATCGCGAGTTAATTTTTCTAGGTGAAATCCGAAGGCCTGTGTACTATTGTTGAGACTGGTTCTATTGTTGTGAACCAAATGGCGTCTGTAGATGTATTACCGATTTGTTATGAATATGATTTTGGTGGTGAATGAAGCCGGTGATATTCAGGGATGTTGTGTCTCCCGAATTTCCTGACATTTGCCTTATGGTTGAGAGAAAACCCTCAACCAGGAAATTTAACCCGACCGGGAATTGAATTCGGGCCCTCTGCGTAAGAGACCAGCTGGCCCCTACACCTGTTTCTATCTTCTTAAAATTCGTAACCATTTTGTCTTTTTTATAAGCTGGTCTTCCCGGATTCGATTCCTGATCAGGTCGTGATGAAATTTGTAGTGCATAAAGCAGTCGTTGCAGAGAGTTTTTCTCAGGGTACTTCCTTTTCCCTCTGTCATCCTATTAACACACTCCACTTTCCCTTTATTTAATTTATATCTGCAGTAGGTTAGGTTAGGTTAGGTTAGGTTAGGTTAGGTTAGGTTAGGTTAGGTTAGGTTAGGTTAGGTTAGGTTAGGTTAGGTTAAGTCTTGAGAGTAATATAGGTTTCCGACGCTAATGGACTCAAGTCACTGGAGGTTATCAGGCTACTCGTCTGCGAATGGGACCTGGCTCTATCAGGGCTTAGGCAGGATTGCCAACCTGTCAGCTTTGAATTTACAAAAGCCACCCAGCTGTCGGACTTGGACAGTTATCACAGGTTCAGGGCGCACAATGCACCGAAGCAAATATAAATGCTTGAATCTGTCCAGTTTCGCCCTGCAAAATCCAAGTTAAAGCTTTTAAAATTCACTCGTTTGATTTAAATGTGTATTATTGTTGTTGTTATTATTATTATTATTATTATTATTATTATTATTATTATTATTATTATTATTATTACTAATATTAACATTTTCATTATCACTATTATTATCAATATAATAATAATAATAATAATAATAATAATAATTATTATTATTATTATTATTATTATTATTATTATTATCATCAATATTATTATTAACACTTTGAATCTTGCGTACATTACTTTTAACACTTGAATATAATTAATTGATTAACTAGTGGACTTACTCGTATTAATTATGTAAGATTTATGCGGCTTACAGCTGTTTCAGTGCTTCACGCACCATCCTCAGAGCCTATTAAACACACTAAAACACAAATTCTCAACACACAAATTAATTTCAGTACACACACACTATTTCACTCCACTCTTGAACACCTTTCAGCAATCAAACACACCCACATAACAGGCAGAGAAGTTCGAGATGACGCCGTGATCTAGTAGGCTCTGAGGATGGTGCGTGAAGCACTGAAACAGCTGTAAGCCGCACAAATCTTACATAATTAACACAAGTAAGTCCACTAGTTAATCAATTAATTATTATTAACGTTTTCATTATCACTATTATTATCGGTATTATCATCATTATTATTATTGTTATTATTAACATTATCATTATCACTATTATTATTAGTATTATCATTATTATTAACATTGTCATTATCACTAGTATTATCAGTATTATTATTAGTATTATTATTATTATTATTATTATTATCAATATTATTATTAACATTGTCATTATCACTCTTATTATCAGTATTATAATAATTATTATTATCAATATTATTATTATTAACATTGTCATTATCACTATTATTATCAGTATTATCATTATTATTATCAATATCATTATTAACATTATCATTATCACTATTATTATCAGTATTATCAATATTATTATCAGTATTATCATTATTATTATCAATATTATTATTAACATTTCCATTATCACTATTATTATCAGTATTATAATAATTATTATTATCAATATTATTATTATTAACATTTTGGTTATCACTATTATTATCAGTATTATCATTATTATTATCAATATTATTATTATTAACATTATCATTATCACTATTATTATCAGTATTATCAATATTATTATTAATATTATTATTACCAATATTATTAACATTGTCATTATCACTATTATTATCAGTATTATCATTATTATTATTATTATCAATATTATTATTAACATTGTCATTATCACTATTATTATCAGTATTATCATTATTATTATCAATATCATTATTAACATTTTCAATATCACTATTATTATCAATATTATAATAATTATTATTATCAATATTATTATTAACATTTTGGTTATCACTATTATTGTCAGTATTATCATTATTATTATCAGTATTATTATTAACATTATCATTATCATTATTATTATCAGTATTATCAGTATTATTATCAGTATTATCATTATTATTATCAATATTATTATTAACATTTTCATTATCACTATTATTATCAGTATTATAATAATAATTATTATTATCAATATTATTATTATTAACATTTTGGTTATCACTATTATTATCATTATTATTATCAGTATTATCATTATTAATATCAATATTATTATTATTAACATTATCATTATCACTATTATTATCAGTATTATCATTATTATTATTATCAATATTATTATTAACATCATTATCACTATTATTATCAGTATTATCATTATTATTATCAGTATTATCATTATTATTATCAATATTATTATTATTAACATTATCATTATCACTATTATTATCAGTATTATCATTATTATTATCAATATCATTATTAACATTATCATTATCACTATTATTATCAGTATTATCACTGTTATTATCAGTATTATCATTATTATTATCAATATTATTATTAACATTTTCATTATCACTATTATTATCAATATTATAATAATTATTATTATCAATATTATTATTATTAACATTTTGGTTATCACTATTATTATCAGTATTATCAATATTATTATTAACATTATCATTATCACTATTATTATCAGTAGTATCAATATTATTATTAATATTGTCATTATCATTATTATCATTATCATTATTATTAGGCCTACTATTATCATTATGCATTCGTCGGGTTATTTTTTATTTCAAACTAATGATGACAATTCATCACTGAATGAGAGTCCCTACCCTATATCACTGTTCTGAACGTAAATGAAAAGAAATTGTTAATGTAAACTGCATCAGAGCTTCTGCTTTCGAGTAACTGTCCCTTTCCAGACTTCCAACCCAACCACCTTCCCGTAAGGCATGTGACTTCATTGGTCATTAATAAATAACTGTTGTTTGGTAGCTGAAAAGGACACGAAATTTAGTCTTGAGTATTTAGCAAGTATTCACGTAGCTACAATAAGGTTAAATCTGTTTTTTCCTGTATTTTCCTTTCAAGATAAATGGAAGAGCGACTCTGGGAGAAAATATTGCAGATAATGGAGGTCTCAGGGAATCTATCCGTGCCTACAGAAATTACGTCAACAGAAACGGCAAGGAACAGAAGCTTCCAGGGTTGGAACATTTGTCGCATGAGCAGCTGCTGTACCTCTCATTTGCGAACGTGAGTACTCATAAACGTACTTTTTTACTTATCACATCGTTACCCAATACCATGGGTGAGCAACTCGTGCTCTCAAAGTGTCAACACAATCTCAGTGCAGGTAGAACGGACTCTGTACTAGCTAAACTGTCTGTGTGCGGTTCTTTGAAGACGCAAGTTCGCTTGCGTCTGCAGTAAGTGGCGGCTCGTTTTAAGTGAAAAACAATATAATTCCCAGATCATTTCCCTTTAGTGATGAGTCGAAAGAGAATTTTTTTTAAGAAGAGAGATAAAGCTTGTATTATGTTCTGTTACACTTTCTTACGCATGACTTTTGTTACAAATAAACAGTGAAGGTTTTAGTAAAGAAATACTGTCTGCATCTGCTTTAGAACAGCTAAAGGTAAAAATGAGATATCAACAAGGTGAGACTGATATCAAATATCGTTAGCACGTTGTGCGTGCGAGTTACAGAATTGCACGACATAAAATCGACTAGCTAAGAACATTTATGGATAAATTTTAAATGTGGTAGTATCATGCAGAACATAGATAACTTCACTTTCTGTGACTATAAACTATCTTGAAGAGTGATAAGAAAATCTTCTTATCAAATATAAGACCCTACTTCAAGACCTACAGCAGAATTCACTGCTAAGTTTGGAGAAACAGTGACAATTGACAAGGAATCGAGATTTTTATGAAATCCTTTTGGCTTACAGCCGATAGAAAATCCTGAAAATGTATAGCTTGAATTGATAAATCTACAGAACAACACGCCACTCAGATTCAGGAATCGAACTGTTCGTAATGTTGCCTAAGTAGAATTTCCAAATATACTCTTTGCTTCTATATATACTGTATGTGCTTGAGGCAGAGTTTAATACAAGAAAAAAGGTAAAAGCTCTCAAAATACAGAAAGAGCTCAGAAGTAAGCTTATTTCATCTGCGGTGACATGTAAAAAATACTTCCTTGAATATGTTGTTTGCGAATACAGACTATTACCTTTCTGAGAACAGAGGAATACTCTTTAATGTAAATTCTAGCGTTCTACGTTTCATATAAGACATGTAATAAGAAATATTAACAAATAGTGTAATAAATTTTACAGCTATATTTGTTGTATCGTGAATAGGTTATATTCAATAATTTCGAGGGAAAAATTGTTCCGGAGCCGGGTATCGAACCCGGGACCTTTGTTTAACGTACCAACGCTCTACCACTGAGCTACTCGGGAACTCTAACCGACACCGATCCAATTTTTCCCTCTATATCCACAGACCTCAAAGTGGGCTGACAACCGTCAAGCAACCAACTTCGAGTGCACACTAACTCCGTGTGACTTAAATTGTGGTTTTCTGTTAACGAACAGTGACGTGTATTATGCAAATCAAGATTTCAGGTATAACTCCCTGTAAAGTTGATTTGAATAATTTCGAGGGAAAAATTGTTCCGGAGCCGGGTATCGAACCCGGGACCTTTGGTTTAACGTACCAACGCTCTACCACTGAGCTACTCGGGAACTCTAACCGACACCGATCCAATTTTTCCCTCTATATCCACAGACCTCAAAGTGGGCTGACAATTTTTCCCTCGAAATTATTCAAATCAACTTTACAGGGAGTTATACCTGAAATCTTGATTTGCAGGTTATATTCAGTTTGTGTTTCCAGTACTAAACTAATTTACAAAGATAGAACATAATATAATTTTGTTATGTGTTCAGGTATAGTCTGTCTAAAATTACTATAATTATTGTATCATGCGTCATTCTGAAATTCAAATCATGGAGTAGATATCACGACCACCTGCATGAGCCGCCAGAGCGCACCGTGGCAGTGAACTGCTTTTGCAGCGAAACTACAAACAACTTGTAACTGCTGCGGCTGGCTCCGTCCAATGGCCAATACTAACCGCAAAAGCTCGGAACGAATCCCCCGCATATGGTAGCGTCGTTACGTATGAATCAGCCGCCGTGAGTGCGATTAGGAGTCTAGCCCTGGCTGATTCACTCTGTAGATCGGACAGTCAGATGCATATTAACTTCAGAACGCGACACAGGAGGACACCACCCTCTCTGCCAGCCATATGAAGTGTATGGCAACTTCATGCTGACTGGCAGTGTGGATATGAAGCATCATATAGATCGGACTGGCCTATATTTCCGTCGTTCACCACAGAAGTCTAAGCTGAGGCCACACAGGGCGCTACACTTTGTACGCAATGTTTGCCTTGTACGCTTGGTTCGCTATATCCGGTGGCCACACTGAAAGCTATGTTTTTTACGAAACTCTTCTGTCTACCAGTTGCAGCTAAGAGACAAAGAAACATCTCCCGCTCAATTAAAACATTTTATGTCATAGCTTCTATGATAGTCAATCGCGCTGTAATTTTTATGCTTGATAGGTTAGTGTCTAAAGAAAGCAGATAAAATAATTCAATATCAAAATCTTTTTTAAAAAAGCCAGGAAAACAAATACTGATTTCGAAGTGATCTGTTCAAAATAGACATTACAACTTACAAATGACTTTTAAGGAATCTGCAGGTTCATTGCCGCCCTCACATAAGCCCGTCATCGGTCCCTATCCTGCGCAAGATTAATCCAGTCTCTATCATCATACCCCACCTCCCTCAAATTCATTTTAATATTATCCTCCAATCTACGTCTCGGCCTCCCCAAAGGTCTTTTCCCCTCCGGTCTCCCAACTAACACTCTATATGCATTTCTAGATTCGCCCATACGTGCTACATGCCCTGCCCCTCTCAAACGTCTGGATTTAATGTTCCTAATTATGTAGGGTGAATAATACAATGCGTGCAGTTCTGTGTTGTGTAACTTTCTCAATTGTCCTGTAACTTCATCCCTGTTAGCCTCAAATATTTTCCTAAGAACCTCATTCTCAAACACCCTTAAACTCTGTTCCTCTCTCAAAGTGGGAGTCCAAGTTTCACAACCATACAGAACAACCGGTAATATAACTGTTTTATAAATTCTAACTTTCAGATTTTTTGACAGCAGACTGGATGACAAAAGCTTCTCAACCGAATAATAACACGCATTTCCCATATTTATTCTGCGTTCAATTTCCTCCCGATTGCCATTTATATATTTTGTTACTGTTGCTCCAAGATATATGTGAATTTTCCCACCTCTTCGAAGGATAACTCCAATTTTTTATTTCCATTTCGTACAATATTCTGGTCATGAGACATAATCACATACTTTGTCTTTTCGGGATTTACTTCCAAACCTATCGCTTTACTTCCTTCCAGTAAAATTTCCGTGTTTTCCCTAATCGTTTGTGTATTTTCTCCTAACATATTCACGTCATCCGCATAGACAAGAAGCTGATGTAACCCGTTCAGTTCCAAACCCTCTCTGTTATCTTGAACTTTTCTAATCGCATATTCTAGAGCGAAATTAAAAAGCAAATGTGACATTGCATATCCTTGTTTTAGCCCGCAGTGAATTGGAAAAGCATCAGATAGAAACTGACCTATACGGACTCTGCTGTATGTTTCACTGAGACACGCTTTAATTAATCGAACTAGTTTCTTGGGAATACCAAATTCAATAAGAATATCATATAATACTTCTCTCTTAACCAAGTCATATGCCTTTTACATTTACACCTTCAAAACTTGGTGAGCAGTAAAGTTTTTTTATTTTTCACTTTAGATGGGAATCAAAGCGAATGAAATGTTTTACTTTTAAAAGTTGTCGCAACTCAGAATCTTTACTGGTTTCCGACTAACAGAGAGTTAAACAAACGAGTGTTTTTGCTACGTTTGCGATGTACTTCACTACTTGTGCTAGTGATAGTTCCATTATTAGAAAATTTCGTAGTTGCAACACACTTGTTTTTATTTTTACTCCATTTTGAATTTTTCGTACACTACTTTTAACACTTGAATATATTTAATTAATTAACTAGTGGACTAACTCGTGTTAATTATGTAAGTTTGTGCGGCTTACATCTGTTTTGGTGCTTCACACACCATCGTCAGAGCCTACTAGATCTAGGCGTCATCTCGAACTTCTTTACCTGTTATGCGGGTGCGTTTGATTGTTGAAAGGTGTTGAAAAATGGAGTCAAATAGTGTGTGTGTACTGAAATTGATCTGTGTGTTGAGAATTTGATCGGGGTGTGTTTTAGTGTGTTTGTATATTTCGTATTGTTCTAGCGTGTTGAGTTTTTGGTTCTTGGGTTGTATGTGTAGGATTTCCATGTCCGTATTTATGTTATTGTATGTGTGGTTAGCATTGGTTATGTAATCGGCGTATGTAGATGTATTGTGCCCTCTGGCTATAGCTTTAATGTGTTCCTTGTAGCGTGTTTGGAATGATCTGCCTGTCTGTCCAATGTAGAACTTATCGCAACTATTACATGTGAGTTTGTATACGAAGCACACATAAGATCTCATCTTCATTCAGAAATCAGAAATACAACATAACATACAGAACAGAAAACACACTACAAAGACATCTCAACGCACAAAAAAAACACAAACAAATAAATACGACCACACAGGTGTATACAAACTCGCATGTAATAGTTGCGATAAGTTCTACATAGGACAGACAGGCAGATCATTCCAAACACGCTACAAAGAACACATTAAAGCAATAACCAGAGGACACAATACATCTACATACGCCGATCACATAACCAATGCTAACCATACATACAATAACATAAATGCGGACATGGAAATCCTACACATACAACCCAAAAACCAAAAACTCAACACATGAGAACAATATGAAATATACAGACACACTGAAATACACCCCGATCAAATTCTCAACACACAGATCAGTTTCAGTACACACACACTATTTGACTCCACTTTTCAACACATTTCAACAATCGAACGCACCCACATAACAGGCAGAGAAGTTCGAGATGACGCCGAGATCTAGTAGGCTCTGAGGATGGTGTGTGAAGCTCCGAAACAGCTGTAAGCAGCACAAACTTACATAATTAACACGAGTAAGTCCACTAGTTGATTAATTAAATTTTATTTTCAGTTCTAATGCAGTTTTCGTTGTGCCCGATCCCTTGTTACAGGTGTGGTGCCAGTCAACGACCAAGCAAGCTGATATCCTGCTCCTGCAAGACGTACACAGTCCCGCCAAGTACCGCGTCATCGGCACCTTGTCCAACATGGAGGACTTCTCAGAGGCCTGGAGCTGCCCTGCAGGAAGCAACATGAATCCCAAAGAGAAATGTGTTCTGTGGTAGACTGGTCCAGTAAACACTTGATTTCAATTATTATTATGACGAAAAATACTTACAGAGTGAAGATGGAACTGTACGATTTGTGGCCAGTATATTCAGTGACATTCACAACCTAGTTTACATTTTTGTTAGCTGCCAATACCGATTTTTTTATATTAGGTTGATATGTAAGTTTGTAGCATCTTTGTTTGCCATCGCAACCCTGCGGTGTTTCTGGGAGATGATTTATCGTTTATCATGTTTCATTTGTTATTTGAAATGTTATGCTTATAAATAGCCTTAAATTTTGCGGATTTGAAGAAAGTTTGTGCTATTTGTGGGCTAAAGAAGATGAAATGTCAAATGAAAAAAAAAACTAACATTTCCGAAATATTCTTCTGTTCGCATTTAATTTTTCTCTTTGTATTTTAATTATTCCTTTTGTTCTTATATAAATGTGTTAACCTGCATCATACTCTGTTCATTTCTCAGTGTTTCTTTTGTTTATTCCTCAGTATTTGTTTATTTGACTATGTATGTTTATTTGCTTATAATTATTTCTTTATTTGTGCCAAGTTTATTTGTTTGTGCATGTGTGTGTGTGTGTGTGCGTGTGTATATTATCGAACCTGAGGTTGTCATATCCAGGCCTTGTACACTGGTTTCTGACAAATATTATTATTATTATTATTATTATTATTATTATTATTATTATTATTAAGCAGCAAAGGCAGCGGAGGCGACTCGAAATATTTGTGCCTTGCACGAGAAGAATGCCATCGCAGAAAGCACTGCAAAAAAAATAGTTCTGTTGTTTCAAACAGGGCCGCTGTGACACGAGTGATTTGTCACGTTCAGGAAGACCATCAGGCTTTGACGAAGAACTTTTGAATGCTTTAATCCACGATGATCCACGTGAGTCAACTCGAGAATTTGCAGATATGATGAACTGTGAACAATCAACCATCGTGCAACATTTACATTCCATGGGCAAGGTTAAAAAATCGGGTGTATGGTTAAACTATAAAACGTCTTTGGGTGCCCCAAGCTTTAAGTGAAAACAATATAAATAAGCAGGTGGCCATTAATTCTTCCCTGCTTGCTCGTCATCGGTGAACAACATCGAGCATTCCTATCCAAAATTGCTACTGGTGACGACAAAATTTTAATGGTGTCTTCATGACCAGCCCGTTCAGCCCCTCCCCCCCTGCTTTCACACTGAGCGCAGTTAAAAAATAAGTGCTCTCTCTTTTGTATGCACTCCTTGGATGAGACCATTTTTCTTTTTATTCTAAACTTGCTCGAGTGCGAATGGTAAATTGACGGGGAAAGTTGTGTTCTGTGGTTGGTTGTGTTCATTTGGTCTGTTGGATAACCTGTAGATGCGCCATGCTGTTATTTTTTTTTTTAATTTGAAAGAGTTTGAAATGGTGTGTGTAGAAGTGACTTTGTCTGTAACATTCTCGTTGTGCTTAGGTTTTATAATATTTTCCAATGACAATAAATGATCCATAATTTATTTAAGTTTTGTGGAAATCAATACACAGTTTCTTAGAATGTTTATGTTGTTGACTCTTTTTCTCAAGTGGGGCTGATATTTGCTTAATAGCCTACTAAAAAATTCACAATGGTTAAAAAAATACCGGTACCGTAATTATTTACTTATCGATACTGTATTTGTTGACGTGCAAGTGACCCAGGATTCACATAGTGCATTGTGTTGTTTAACATAGCTTATAAGCCCTACAAGTAACATAACCTAACTTAATTTCTGGAAGATGTGGAAATCATACCTACAGGAATAAATGGAGAAATTAGAGATAGGAACGGTATTGATAAAGTAAATAAATACGAAAATGCTGTAATAAGTTACTGCAAACATATTACTACAACGATTTCAAAGTCTTTCTTTGCTTTTTAGACTTAAAATATGTTCTTGTTGTTTTCTAATGCCAGGCGTTTGACAATAAAGTCATTTGACCTCTTGCACTCCAGTATTTTTCAAAGATATCATGGTCAGCCAATGAAGCACAGATTTTGAGGTGTTCCGAATCCATTGCTTGGACTTAAAATATGTAATGTATTAATTATGCCTAAAGTATCAAAACAAAGTTAACTGCAACTTATGTCGTTATGTGTGTGCACTACCCTTGGGGACAAATTTCAGAATACGGATTCCTTCCTTTCCTTCTTACTTCAGAATTTCAACTTGTGCACAGAAAATAAATTATTGGTACAGAAAAGTGCCTTTTCATAAGCATGATGATGTGCATTCGACAAACGCAGACAGATCTGCTCCTTTTAGTATTTTAAGATATAATTGTCAGTGAGGAATCCGTATACTGAAATTTTTCCGTGGGGTGCAGAGAGTCCGAGGATCACTTAACTAACCGCTCAGCATTGTTTTATATTTTTGTGTGTCGTCTGCTTCGCGAAAAAATGACCCAAGCGAGCTCACGTTGAAGTACTGAATAGGCCTATATAACCATTGCAAAACAACACAACTAAATACACTTCAATTTAGCTGACTCACCGCATGCTGCCAACAAGAGACATTCTTAAAGATGTAATACGCCTGCTGCTACCAATGTACAGTAGAACTTGGTTATAGCGACCTCGTTTTGTGCGACACCTCGCCTATAACGTCAAATATTCTGTGGTCCAACTAATTCCCCATAAGACATGCTTTTCTACCTTGCTTAATACGACAAACGTATATGCGTCTACCTCGCATATAACGTCATTTTCAACCTCAGTTTGGAATACAATTTTCTAAGAAGCAAAGTATTTTAAGAAATATTTTGTTGAAATCTGGCAAATCCTTTACTATTCCCTTCTGTCATAGACCTCTGGAACACAGGCAGATTCCCCACCCCATTATAACCTGCCCGAATTCATGCGGTATTAGATCAGTTTCGGCAGGAAGTTTTCACTAAGTGCACTCATTTTAATGCAGTGTGGCCACTAAAAGAAGTGAGTGACACTTCAGAAGCCATTAGAATTATGAACATTTCTGTGAAGCTAGAGGAGGGAGTATGAAGCTAGGAGAAGGAGCAGTGAAATTACAACTGAAATAATGAACATAGAATGTAATTTAGAAAGTGTGTATTGGGCAAGTAGGAGACAACAGAGTAAAATGACTGATTACTTCACTCCTCAATAAATAAGTTTGGGAGTAATGAACAAACTGTTTTAACACAGAATACTGTATTTATAATTATATGCTACATGTATTTTATTGTGTTCATGGTATGCTCAAAAGTGAATACATAAATCTAAAATAAGCCTAATTATGTTTATTATTTTTCATTTTCCACCTCACTAGACTGATAATATGAATCTCGGTTACTACGGCACTCGTTTATAACAACATAATTTTCAAGGACCCTTGGATGTCGTTATAACCAAGTTCTACTGTAGTTTCTGTATTATCTTGTTACATAGTTTGCTGAAAATTTAAACCACTTGTAGAGAAACAAATCCATGTTGTCATCTCTTTTTTTTCAGGCATTCGGAGATATTTATAGAGTATGAATTCTCTGGGGTAATCCTACAGAGAAGATAAAAAGGCAATTCTTGAAGCATACAACAACCCGCATAGTTGAGTGGCACTTAGAAGGAAAATGCGTGGCAACCCAGTCATAGCCCCCACCGGCAAACGTGTATATATGGTGAGTACAGCAATCGAGGTGCTACTGTTATTCAGAACTTGGTAATTATGTACTAAGCATCGGCCAGGCCATCTGCCCGTATAAATATCGCAGATCTTTTTGGCTCCTGAAATTTTAAATGTTAAGCAAAGAAGCGAATCACTATACAACTTGTACGTTGTCTGCCAACCAGCTGCAGTCCTCAACTGATACCTTCCTGCCAATGTCACGAATACCAAATCTAATAAAACGTTATAGACTGTGAGTTTATTGCTATTGTTAGAAATATTTGCCACTGCACTATCACTACTGCTTTCATTGTAATTTGTTGTTATTATGATCTCCATCCTATCCTCTTATCATTGTGACTTCTATGCCTGTTAACTTCCCTGTAGATGATGGATCGTCCTTTCTATCTAAACTTTATGACTGATAGAGATTATATTCTTTGCCTTTCGATCAGCACACTTCAATTTTTTCCGTTTTCTTACACTTAAATCTAACTCTCTTAAAGTACATCACATATTCATCATATATGAGGTCTCGCCTACCTCACTGAATATTACACGACTGCTATGAAGTGGTCAATGTGTATTATCACCATTTAATTCGAGAAAAATTCGTTCCGGCACCAGGAATCGAACCCGGGACCTCTCAGCTCTATGTGCTGAGTGCTCTTTCCAACTGAGCTATGCCGGGACACGATCCACGGTGCCGGCCGAACTCCTCTCGTAATGTTTTACGGCCTTACTACCTGCACTTTAGACAATGTAAGTCATACATGCAGGAGCGCATATTTAAATGACTTTATGGCCATATTCAACATCAATTTGTGACAACTGCTAACAGTTAATACATCACATATTCATTATATATGAAGGGTACACGGGAAAAACTATCAAGGTCCATCAAAAATCGAAATTGAGTTAATAATGCTATCTTATAGTGGAAAGGAAGTACTATCATGTGGTCTAGCTAGTAATAAGAAATCATCGTTCTTGACATTCCACTACGTCAATTTCTATTAAATACACACATAACAAAGTATTAAGTGTTTAAACTTTAAAATTCGTTTTTCTCGAAACTTTCTCAAATGGACCTTGATCGTTATTCCCGTGTACCCTTCATATGAGGTCTCGCCTACCTCACTGAATATTACACGACTACTATGAAGTAGCCAATGTGTATTATCACCATTTAATTCGAGAAAAATTCGTTCCGGCACCGGGAATCGAACCTGGGACCTCTCAGCTCTACGCGCTGAGTGCTCTTTCCAACTGAGCTATGCTTTAAACTAGTGCCCCCCAATCAAAGGTGATTGTTTCACATAAAATGAGTAATAACTTCGAAATTGTAGGAGAAATTTTGTGCAAAGATGGAATTCGTTAATCATTCATCATATCACGCATTTGTCAAAGTCATCAATATTTGAATTTAACAGATGGGAGCACTATGGCCTAGCACTGCGACCTTGTTCAGATCTATTGCGCTAGCCCTCTGTTGACGCATTCCCAAACTCACACTGGCCGACCACAGTAAGGTTTCTGGTCCAGGTTTCGAGCAGGCAACCCCACTCGTCCCCAGGCCAACACCCTCCATGCGTAGCCGGCCAGCATTCGGTGAACACTACGGAATGATAATGAAATGGAGAAATGGTAACGGAATGATGTAAATGCCTAATTTGGGGAAAAATGGGAGATCCCCGGGAAGAACCCCAACTGCGACCTTGTCCGCCACAAGTGTTTTTCAATGAAAAATCCCAGACCTGACCGGGAATCGAACCCGGGCCACCTGCGTGACAATCTTAAGGTCTGACCATTCAGCCACCATAGAGGCAAGTCATCAATATTAGTAGCGGTCTTTTTCCATTGACTGTTTCTTTCCTGATGCACTCATTGATGTTTCTTCAGCTCCATGTTATTTTTGTTCAGGCAAAATCCTCTTCACCTTTGTTAGAAACCTTGTTTACCTCTGCTATTCTGTGTACCTTATTTAAGTAAAGGTAAAGGTATCCCCGTAACATGCCATGAAGGCACTTGGGGAGCATGAAGATAGAGCCCCATGCTTTCCATGACCTCGGCACTAGAATGAGGTGGTGTGGTCGGCACCGCGTTCTGACCGCCTTTTACCCCCGGGAAGGCCCCGGTACTCAATTTTATAGGAGGCTGAGTGAACCTCGGGGCCATTCTGAAAGTTTGGAAACGAGAAAAAATCCTGTCACCACCTGGGATCGAACCCCGGATCTTCCAGTCCGTAGCCAGCTGCTCTACCAACTGAGCTACCCTGCCACCCACCTTATTTAAGTACTCTACTTATTTCCTCATAAAATTGTATAGCTACATTAAGAACAATCTCTCTTGTTCATCCCTTGCTGTATTTTAGTTTAAAAAGTATCAGCAGTATCTCGCATACAGGTCGACTTCTTCTAAGTAACTGAGCAAACTTTTCTTTAGTGTCATTGCTTCTCCCTTGTCTAGCCCAGTCCCTTTGCTTGACCCAACCCTGTACAGGACCACCATCATATAAGCTCACTTAGTAACTGTCTCTTTCCTCATAAGTGCCAAAAAGATCTGCCACACTTATAATAGAGGTCCAGGACACATACATTGCCAATTATATTTTTATTTTTACTAATAGCAGGTACTTGACTGTTCGTCAGACACTGTCAATTATAGATATGTTTTAATTTAATTTTCAGTGTTTCCTTATGATTGACATATTGTTAGACTCTTTACACTCTCACAGAAAAGTATGTTCCCTGGACCTTTATTGCGGGAAGATGGTTACTACGTACAGTAAATACCGTGCTCAGAACATATTGGATATTTTCCTTAATAATTTGCGTTGTACTGACATTTATTTGGTACCAGTATTAACGTGAAGTGGATATAATAGAATCAGTTTGGCCTATTTGATGTGATTAGAATTCTGCTTTGATTAGTGTTCAGATAATGTTGTTTGCTAAGCTCTGGATTTTGGATTTCTTCCATTTCCTATATAGCATCCCAATAATATAGTATTGTATTGTTTTATATTTATTTACATTCCATAGTATTCATACACTACTTCACAGCTAGAATATGGAACATATCAAATTTAAAAAAAAAATCTTAATACTACTGTAAAGTCTTAATTATGGTCACAGTCTAGTTGAAATATAGGACAGAAGGGTTTTACAATATAGTCTCCCAATACAACACAAAGTTTTAGTATTAATACTTAATAGAACACAGAAATATTCATGAAGTGTTGTTCATTGTCAAGAATTCACCTACAGAATAAAAGGTGTGAGAAATTAGCCTAGGTACTTCTTTAATTTGGCGCTAAGTAATCTTATGATTTGATTTTTTGTATTCATATGGACGCTATTATGAACTTTCACTGCCATATAACACACTCCTTTTTGATAGCACAGTAGACTTGCTGATGGCACGATAGACTTGTCGATAGACCTGTGGAACTGCAGTCTGCTCTCTCACCACAAGCGATAAGAGCTATCACCACTAAAAAATTGTATACTGCAATTAACAAACACAAACATTGATGTGTTATTTAGGAATGCCATGGAAGTTTACAGAAGTATTGTATATATTAACATTCCATGGTATTCATACATTGCTTCACAGCTAGAATATGGAACAAGTTAAAAAACTTAACATTACTGCAAAGTCTTAATTATAGTAACAGTCTAGTTGAAATATATACAGAAGAGGTTCACAGTATAGTCTACTAGTACAACACAAAGTTTTAATATCAATTTCACGAAGTGTTGTTGAATGTCATGAATTCACCTACAGAATAGGAGGTGTGAGAAGTTGGGTACTTCTTTAATTTGACCCTAAGTAATCTTATGTTTTGAGTTTGATTTTTTGTATTCATATGTATACTATTATGAACTTTTACTGTTGTTGTTTTCTAATGCCAGGCATTTGACAATAAAGTCATTTGACCTCTTGCACTCCAATATTTTTCAAAGAAATTGTCATGAAAAATTGATTCTGTACCATTAAAGTAGTCCCCACCCGTAGATCCGATTGGGGGACTATTTTACCTCCAGATAATTTTACCTTAATGGTACTCATTTCATATTGGAGTGAAAATGGCAAGTTGTAGCCGATTTAAGTGAACACCATATTTTAACATTTTGGTGGCTACTTCATTCACACACAACCCCCAGAATGTCAGGAGGACCACACCTGCTGTTGGTTGACGGGTCCATTGGACCTAGCTGGGAGATCTTGTTGATCACCAGCTTTCCCTCCTTAAGCCACTGGAGGACGATTTTAGTGCCATAGCAGGTCAGCACTAGGAACAGAAAAGTAGGAAGGAAAGTGAAATGAACCCTAGGCCTCGAATGCTCTAATACTGTCGGGGTCGAAGAAAGTAAGAGTTTTGTCAGAGGACTGGATAGGAAAGGGTAAAGAGGGAATTAGGTATTGAAAAGAGAAAAACTCATCAAGCTGACCAGTGCTAATTGATGAGTAGCCCCTGCCTTTGGTTCAGCTTGTAAAAATATACCTACTAACAGCTGCACCACGGGAAGGTAGGGATCGGACATTGGGTATTTGTCCAGGCTGGTTCCTTAAAGCCTCCAATGGGAAGGATTAATGGCTCTCCCCCCCTGTATTCGACTAATACTGTTTTGCAGCCAAACTGCCATATAACATATTCCTTTTCGATAGTACGATAGACCTGTGGACAACACACACAAACATTGATGTGTCATTTAGGAATGCCTTGGAAGTTTACAGAAGTATTGTATTTTATTGTGTTTATTAACATTTCATGGTATTCGTACATTTTTTCACAGCTAGAATATGGAACAAGTAAAAAAACTTAATACTATTATAAAGTCTTAATTTATAGTCACAGTCTAGTTGAAATATATACAGACGAGATTTACAATATAGTCTACTAGTGCAACACAAAGTTTTAGTATGAATTTCATGAAGCGTTGTTGAATATCGTGAATTCATCTACTGAATAGAAGATGTGAGAAGTTGCATACTTGTTTAATTTGACTCTAAATAATCTTATGTTTTAAGTTTGATTTTTTATATCCTTAGGGAGGCTATTAAAAATGTTTACTGCCATGTAACGCACTCCTTTTTGATAGCACGATAGACTTGCCGGTGGAGTCAGACCCAGAAACAAAATTTGGGCCACCTGAATTTTCCAAGTTCCAGTTATAGCATACTACGCATGCGCAGTGCTTACTGAACGTGCGCAGTGTGTTATAACTGGAACTGGCCCAGATTTTGTTTCTGAGTATGAACCACAGTCTACTATATACAGTCGCGAAGCTTGAGGTGTTTTTTTGCAAATCTCGTGATAAAGTGCTCCAAGCGGTTAGCAACTAGAAACAATAGACTGTCCATGGTCGACTTTGGACTGTGTCGTATTTCTATCGAGTGCTAGCTCGTTTCGTATTTCACATTGATGCTTGTGAAATGTTCGTTATTGGTTGTAATGAAAATGTTAATGGCTAAAATATAATAATTGGAATAATAATATGTGACAAGGAGGGGACGTTTGTAGTGCTATAAATTGTAGCAACAGTAAGAGAAAGAGGCCAGAGTTATCCTTTTTCCGATTTCCGAAAGATTCAGAAAGGTTCCTGGGTTTCCACAAGAATGCTGCGCAGAAACAAAACTGTTAATTTGAAGTTCTTTGTGACTGTTAGAATACATTATATCCTTAAATTTCACAATGAAATGTTTCAGTCTAACCGAAAGGACATTAGATACCGGTCAAAGTTCTGTCACTTAGGCTGCTAAATTTCCAGAGAAATAAAGGTTAGGTCTACTTTTTTTTTTCAGAGGATGTATTTTTAATTGTAACTATTAATTTTGTTATTATTTTTATGTGTTATTTTACTAAAGACGTAGAAAAATTAAGTTTGTTTTAATGAAATTTATTAATCACGTTTTATTTTTAATTCTGGTGGGATTATTATTGCTTAGGCCTACTTTTTTCTTCAAAGGATATGTTTTTAATTATAGCTTTTAATTTTGTTGTTATTTTTATTTGTTGCTTTACTAGAGACGAAGAAAAAGTCTGTTACAATAAAGTTTATTGATCATGTTTGATTTCCAATTCTGGTGTGATTATTATTGCTTAACCTCATCCCACTTTGTTAACTACGTAAGCCTACACTACAAGAACCGGTACACGTAAGTTACTCCATTAATTCATATTTCCATTATTATTGTTGTAAAGAGAAATGCAAATTAATATTTATTGGTTTCATAGTTAATTATCGCTATAATCTTGAATTTGTGAAGCGATTATAGTAAATTTCAGTTCGTTTAGCACAAATGAAAATTATATTAACTTATTTCTTGCAGGTATCTTCGAGTTTATGGTGGAATTTAATATACTTCATTAAAATAATAAATTAACTTTATGCATTTAATATTTCAATAATGGAATGAAGGTGTTAATTTTTCCAAAAGAATACGACAACGAAAGTGTAACATTTTTTGTCGGCTGCTAGGAGAGAGATCTGCGATGATGAGGCGATAGTAGCGATCCTAGTGGTGGGCAACTACCCATGTTTGCATTTTTACTACATATTGAGCTTCGTGACTGTATATAGTAGTAAGTAGACTGTGGTATGAACATCGTAACCTGGACTGGTATATCTCCTTGGATTTTGGTTATTGCTTGACACTGTAGTAGATGTTCTCCGTTTATTATAGTATCTGGTTGTTTTCAGATGGTGCATTGAGGTGAGGTATTCAATCTGTGAAGGTGTGTAGCCAAACAATCATACCTAGTAGTTAATCGAAATAAAGCTACGGATTTTTTCCATGCGAAATCAGAAATAACATTTTTACGTTCAAAAATCGTTTCCTATTTTTTCTAGCACTGTTGTTTTTAAATTCTTCGGTTTGTTTTGTTTTACCTATATGTTTCATTTGTTGTGTGGAAGAATGATGTGAAGAGTCCACTGCAAGAATGATGGATGTCATTTGGAATACATTTTTCAGGAGAAGCAATTGAAAGTTTGAAATGCTTAGCGCTCAAAGCTTAACTGTGATTTTCCGATCATTACTGGACCATGACTATCAGTGTTAATGCCATCTAACTCTCTATGTACATTCTATATGTCTTAAGCTATGCATTGACAGTCTTGGTTCATTTTCGACAAGAAAGTGACATCCATCATTCTTGCAGTGGGCTCTTCATATGTCATGTAAACTACTTGATTCTAATTTAAAGAAACAAATATCAAGAGTCCT
Source organism: Periplaneta americana (assembly GCF_040183065.1). Taxonomy (NCBI): domain Eukaryota; kingdom Metazoa; phylum Arthropoda; class Insecta; order Blattodea; family Blattidae; genus Periplaneta; species Periplaneta americana. The sequence continues at coordinate 191,841,077 of NC_091121.1, forward strand.
TCAATAACTGTCTATTAAAAATTACAAAATATTACATAGGTTGCAGGAACATATTCTGACTAGCGCTTTCGCTATAATAATAGCATCCTCAGGTCAGACTTTTGCGATGTTATGCTTTTCATATAAAGACATGGATAGACTAGTAACGTCGAAAAATATTAAAGTACATGACGTAAAAATATAAAAATATGAAAAATACAATGATAAGAGAAATAATACAGTTCCACTAATTAATGAACAATTACCTAGTTCCGGTAACCCTTTATTTAAATTAGCCAATAGAAACTCTTCTCACTGCGGCACGTACCCCCCTCCACTTACGTCATGACGTGTCTCTCATACTGTGTCATTGCACCAGTCACCACCACGCCACAGACCAGACAACATCATTTTCTTTTATTACGCCAAGACCAAAGACCTTGTAAGTATTTTATCGTCAATTCACTTCTTTTTCTGGTTCTACACTGATCCCTTACTAAATACTTATTATTGATTTTTGCAGATTTTACAATGTGCTGCTACGTCGTGGTGACTGATCCAAAGCAATATTTTAATTTATTCTTTTTATTGTCTGTGTCGCTATTTTAAGCTGCATATTTTTTATCAAATTGTGATCTATCACCTGCACACATGTCAAATATTTTTATGTATTTTTTGAGACCTCATGAAGGTTTTTCTACCATATATATATATATATAAATTTCAGACTGTTCATAAGCCTTTTTATTTCTCTTATCATTGTATTTTTCATATTTTTATATTTTTACGTCATGTACTTTAATATTTTTCGACGTTACTAGTCTATCCATGTCTTTATATGAAAAGCATAACATCGCAAAAGTCTGACCTGAGGATGCTATTATTATAGCGAAAGCGCTAGTCAGAATATGTTCCTGCAACCTATGTAATATTTTGTAATTTTTAATAGACAGTTATTGAAGGACTCTTGATATTTGTTTCTTTAAATTTGTTAACTTGTCGGACCAACATGCCTTTCAAAAATACTTGATTCTATCTTTGATGATGCAAAAAAAATTCATATTACAATTTTCTGTTAATTTTTAAGGCTGATGATGATGATGATGACGATGACAATGACGATGATGACGATGACGACAATGATAAATTGATCCGTATTGGGTTCGTCAGATTTGTGATGAACAATGTGCATTACATAATAGGCAGTTTTTTCAGGAGTAGCAATTCTTTTATTTATTTCATTTTTAAACTGTTTCACACTTACAACCATCTCACTGATAACATTAAATGAACAGCAAGCTTAATAATGGACTAAGAATAATCAGTATTGCCATCTCATCTCTCTTGCTTCAGATATTCAGGGATAATTCTGGTGGAAGTGCATTATATAGCGAAATTTATAAACTTGTACTTGCTATTTGGGAAAAGGAAATTGTACCAGAACAATGGAAGGAGTCCATAATTGTACCTATTTTTAAAAAGGGGGACAAAACCAACTGTGGTAACTTTCGAGGAATATCACTTTTGTTGACGTCCTACAAAATTTTGTCCAATATTCTTTTGAGAAGATTAACTCCGTACGTAGATGAAATTATTGGGGATCATCAGTGCGGTTTTCGGCGTAATAGATCGACTATTGATCAGATTTTTTGTATTCGACAGATAATGGAGAAAAAATGGGAGTATAAGGGTACAGTACATCAGTTATTCATAGATTTCAAAAAGGCATATGACTCGGTTAAGAGGGAAGTATTATATGATATTCTTATTGAATTTGGTATTCCCAAGAAACTAGTTCGATTAACTAAAATGTGTCTCAGTGAAACGTACAGCAGAGTCCGTATAGGTCAGTTTCTATCTGATGCTTTTCCAATTCACTGCGGGCTAAAGCAGGGAGATGCACTATCACCTTTACTTTTTAACTTCGCTCTAGAATATGCCATTAGGAAAGTTCAGGATAACAGGCAGGGTTTGGAATTGAACGGGTTACATCAGCTGCTTGTCTATGCGGATGACGTGAATATGTTAGGAGAAAATACACAAACGATTAGGGAAAACACGGAAATTTTAATTGAAGCAAGTAGAGCGATCGGTTTGGAAGTAAATCCCGAAAAGACAAAGTATATGATTATGTCTCGTGACCAGAATATTGTACGAAATGCAAATATAAAAATTGGAGATTTATCCTTCGAAGAGGTGGAAAAATTCAAATATCTTGGAGCAACAGTAACAAATATAAATGACACTCGGGAGGAAATTAAACGCAGAATAAATATGGGAAATGCGTGTTATTATTCGGTTGAGAAGCTCTTATCATCCAGTCTGCTGTCGAAAAATCTGAAAGTTAGAATTTATAAAACAGTTATATTACCGGTTCTTCTGTATGGTTGTGAAACTTGGACTCTCACTCTGAGAGAGGAACATAGGTTCAGGGTGTTTGAGAATAAGGTGCTAAGGAAAATATTTGGGGCTAAGCGGGATGAAGTTACAGGAGAATGGAGAAAGTTACACAACACAGAACTGCACGCATTGTATTCTTCACCTGACATAATTAGGAACATTAAATCCAGACGTTTGAGATGGGCAGGGCATGTAGCACATATGGGCGAATCCAGAAATGCATATAGAGTGTTAGTTGGGAGACCGGAGGGAAAAAGACCTTTAGGGAGGCCGAGACGTAGATGGGAGGATAATATTAAAATGGATCTGAGGGAGGTGGGGTATGATGATAGAGACTGGATTAATCTTGCACAGGATAGGGACCGCTGGCGGGCTTATGTGAGGGCGGCAATGAACCTTCGGGTTCCTTAAAAGCCATTTGTAAGTAAGTAAGTAAGGGATAATTCTGGAGTGAGTGTTAAATCTATGCAGCTACTCGTAAGATAAGATAGTGATTCTTGATGCACACAACAGACTGCATAGTTGAATGACAGTCAGACTGGAAATTTGAGAATTTGAGCCAATTTCAGGCCAGAGTCCCTGCTAGCAAACATCTGTAAACTGTAAGTCAAACATCGAGATGCTACTCTCTTTCGTAACTTATCCATAGTTTCCTTGATACTTTACATTCTACTGACATTTATTTGTAATTAACGTCTAGTTGTTATTACACAGCCATTTGAATCTGTGCTATTGGAATTCTGTTTTAATTATAATATTCATGTTATTGAATTGCTCACTGAACTTAAAACAAATTATTTGCTTAATATGGTATGCCTATATTGTTTTCATAAATCTGCTGGAAACATTGCTATTAGACCTACTATTATTTTTTACCTAAAATTAGTTGCTTCTTTTCTCCGTACCACACTGTCAATATTTGCTTCTTATTGCAACTAATGCAATTATTAACTTTTAATGTGTAAAACATTCATTACACTTTCACTGCAAAGGAATTGATTGCATATGCTAACTTGTGTTGACTTCATTGATAACTACCTATCGAAGAAAGATGGAAAATTTTTGCCATAGAAGAAAATGGAAGATATCAGAGAATACATAACAGAACAAGAATCTAAAATGGGATGAATATATAATAGGATGCGAAACTTACTGAGTTTCCCTTAACATATACTAGAGGTGCTGTTGTAGAAATTAATCTTGCTGCCACCTGTTGTGGGAAGGGGCGTTATTACATCTAGCAGCGCACCAAGTAGCGAAAACAAAAACTAATTACGCCATGCATTTAGCAGCGCACCTGGTGACGAAAATGTTAAACTGTGCAGAAAGTATTCCCTCCCACCCTCATCGATATTCAAAACTAACCCAATTTAAAATAAAACATTTACATTTTTATTCCTCACAGCATCTTCTACTGAAAATTCTTACCGGAGCCAACAGGAAGATAAAAGAGACGATCTATTTTACACTACCCAATTAAAATACGACCAGACAGAGACAAAAAATAAAGCGAAAGGTTAGATAATTGGGATTGTATTCTTTGGGTATTTAGTGTACAGTGCAATGGAAAAGTCTGCAAAAACTACTTAGATAGTTCAATTTATTATATTACTATTACTTTACAATACATTCAACAACACTATTTCTATAACGTCCATAAACATCACTGTTTAACATACACTGCTTATACACACACGTATCACTTTATGTTTACTTATTAACAAGTTTCTGTCTGCCATCTTGTCTCCTCGAGCAATATCTCGAATGGATAAATAGAGAACTCTGGGTAATGTACCCAACATGTAGTTCTAATGTTCACCACCTATGATGTTGGGCGCTGATCATCTTATTTCAGCCCCCTGCCGCCAGATGGTGCTGACCGCAGTTTCGCATCCTATTATATATTTATCCATGGTATTATGTTAAGGACAGGTCCGTGAATTGCGGAGAACAGAGATTTTGTGGGTCAGGTTTCTTTGGGACACTCCTTAATTCTAAAGTGACTTAGAAGATGTACATTTCACTTGACACTGACCTTATAATTATTGGAATTTCTGCTCCAGATTGTTTCTTGATGAACCTGGGGAGGACATTGATTTTCCAGAAACCAACAAGCAGGACGAGTATGAAGACGTGACGGATTTAGACAAGAACATCATCAGCATATATATATATATATATATATATATATATATATATATATCTGTGGCCAGGAGGAAAAAGGTCTTAAGTAATTTTTTTGTGAAAACAACATTTTTATATATTCTGAAAGCGGAAACAATTCTCTACAATCTGGTAAAACGGCTAAAGTCAAATAAGACTCCTGACTGGATTTATAGAGCGTTACCAAATGTCCTAAGTACTTTTTGAATCGAGCACACACAGAATAAAGGACTTAAGAATATTTAATACTTTATTCCTTACAGACATCACATGTTTACTGTCAATGCAATCCTATTAAAAAGGTCTAACTTGTATTTTAGTCATTTTATCACATACTGATGCCCTTTCCTTTTAAAACTTTAAGCACCAGGGTAAACAGTCTTATAATTGTTTAAGACCCATTTTGCATTCCTAATAATTTACATTTCTCATTTATTTTGACATAAAAGAGGTCTTATGTTTAATAGTCCCTTCTACTTAGAGTTCTAGTCATAAAAGGGCTTAAGTGCGGCTATTTTTGGAAATAATCAAGAAAATTGTTAAATGAGCAACATTATCTATTTTAGAAGAAACATAAACAAATAATATCGAGAAAAAACCTCTTAATTAAAAAAACTCTACATTTGATACCAATTTCAACCTTTCTACTGCTCTCCTGAAAAATATAAAATTTTTACTTAAGCCCTTTTTCCTCCCGGCCACAGATATAATGATGAAATAGAATAAAAAGGCTTTATTTAACCCTTAAAGCCGGAAGACTTATGCCACTATTGCATGCAAATGCTTACTCTTAACCAGGGGTTCACATAACTGCATATTCGGGTAAATTCATGTTGGGTTCGTTAGCCGAACGACCGATTTTATTTTCTGTGTAAAAATCGTCCTTAAAAGCCCAAATGCAAAGAACCACTAATTCTCTGGCATTGCTTATTTCTATTTTTGCATTGTGTCAAATGGAGTAGGTTTCCTATCTGTTTTTGTAGTCTTTCTTTCCAGATTTGCTGCATCCTGTACTGGGCATTGCAAGTAGATTCTGCTTGGTTCTAGTGTTGAGGACAGCTTCTGTCTGCTGGAGTCTGCTTTACAGGAGTTCAGCAAAAGTTTAAATTTTCTCTGAGTGTAGTATGTGGGTGAGATACACTGAAAGCATTTAATTTGTGTAAATAGTTCAACCATTTGTATGCTAATATATTTATGAATAATTAATTATGATTATTATAAGGAATGCATTTGTTTGTGAACTACATTACCCCACATCCTCTCTCTAAAATTTCTTTTCAGAGGAAAGGAGTCCTTTTAGGAGTGGTGGCAGTTTGAGGAGAAGCAAATAACTGAACACATATCCTTTTTCATATTTTTTTATGTATCACAGTTGTTCACGTTTACAAGGATATACATCAATTGTAATGTCATTAGTTTCATATTAAAATGGAACATTCTCATAATAATATATTGATAGCTAAAAAGTAATACCTTTCATCTACAGAACTGGTCATTTAGTTTAATTACATTATTATTATTATTATGTTCACAAAATTGGAAAGTTAACCAATATTTTGTCCTCGAGTAGAAGATCATGCAAACAAGAGTATATGATAAGTTTGTATATTTTGAAAAAAAAAAAAAAAAAAGTTTTTTTTTTTTTTTAATTCACCTGCAAATTTACAGATGCGAGGTATTACTTCTTAGCCATCGATGTATTTTATTGTAGTCTATTTCTTAGCTTTCTGCAGTGTTAAATCACCAACACAGTAAGATGTATGTCAAAGATTCATGGTGAATTTCATCAATCTATGTCAAAATTAACAACTATTACATGTCTTGTTAATTTAACATTTCATTTTTGTGCTGTTATTAAGTGGAATACGTTGTTATACAGGGACATCATTTTATTTTTACTAACATTTTTAATATTAACCTGGCTATACCTTTTGCTACCCCTTCCCACGACTGGAGTTCGCGATGATACCAGCGAATAGGGATTATAAAGAATGGACACTTCGCGTCGGTACCTTTGATGTAGCCGGACTGATTTCAATGACCTTCAAGCCAGCTAAAGCGTGAGATTCTGCTTTTTCCCTAGAGTTGGCGCTGACATCACACCAGCTAGCAGTCGACACAGCGGAAATATAACACGTATAATTAATACATCTAGGTACATTATGTACTCAAATAAAATAAATTGGATCCATAAAATAATAAATCCGTCATTAACTGTAATGTCTAGACTCTAGAGTTCCTTTATAATGAGAGTTGAGACGTAGACCCCAACAACAATTAAAATATGTAATGATATGATAGTACTGAAAATCGAAAAACAAAACTCTTATGAGAAGTAAAACAATATACCTATATTATATGCAAATGTTAAACGAATTTGATACATAATTTCATAATGTATTATATTATTTTATAATATAATGTATTATATCTGAAATATAAAATATTATTATTACAACTAGTTTGGCACTGAGAAATAAGGAAAAGCTGTTAACTTGAATTTATTTGAAGCAAAGCGTTACTGGATTATGCAATAAGGTAGGCGATGTTTGGATCCTGTGTCTCGACTCTATTCTCAATTATTATCTTAGCCTATGCTCGATTACACTAACCTCTAGCGCTTGAAAGTAGAACTAAACGCTGGCGCACAGAGAAACAAAACACAGGAAATTTCGCTTAGTGTCCATTCTTTATAATCCCTATTCGCTGATGATACTGCGTAAAATAAAAACAAATCCCTTTACTAGGTATAGGAGGGAAGAAAAGTAGTTAATCCATTTACGTAAACTAGGAAATATCGCAATTTCGAGTTTGATAATTTTCATTAAGTTTTTGTTTAATCAAAATACAGTACAGTATTAATAATAAGTGTTTTTACTCACGAACTGAGCTGTCCATGAGGACGTATTCATTATGCAGTGTATATTATACTGTCTACAGCACATTAGTGTACAATTTAGAGAATGAAGTTAAATTGAAAAATAATCAAAATATGGATATTTAAACACATTTTTGAAAATGATGGCCGTTCATTTCGATACAGGCTTCAGTTCTTTTGTGCATATTATCGCACTATAGACTATTGTACCTAATTCCAATTACCAGTTTCGTCCTTCGTACTAGTAACTCATGTTGAAATAATTCTGTACCTACTCTATAAAAGAGTACCTTACGTACTGTAAATTCAATCTTCACTTCTGTCCGATCCGAAAAAATAAAATTACTCAGACATGCTATCTACTGTCCATCCATGTAGTTATGTCGGAGGATCGTAGAAAGTGGGGAAATCACGTGACAATTATTTAACGAGGCCCTTTTATTTAAGTTATTTTAAACAGTTGCATAATATTACGCAGATGTCCAATTCCTAACAGAAATTAATGTTCTCTGAAAAGACTAAGACAGCCCAGCCACTAGCATTTTCAGCGGCGTGAGCAGAAGCAGATGGGGAAAATCGGGATGCGACGTAGGCAAACGGACGACAGCACCTATGCGAAAATATGATTCAATATTGAAAGCTGTTTCGTCACTAGAAAACGCGAACATATTTCTGGAACGTACTATACTCAGTACTGCTTGACTGCATGTACGCGGCCTTGGTTGTGTTGGAAGTTTACTAGTAGAAGGGGTGGGAGTGAAGTACATTCTAAAACTCAGGTACAATAAAAATTGAAGTAAAAATAAAATGATGTCCCTGTATTTTTAACATGGCAATTTCACAACACATTTTCCTGAACATATAAAGGAATTAAGCTAAGAAAAAATTATGTTACTTTATCCAAAAAGGAATACAGTAGAACCTCGATTATCCGTCACTCTATTAACCGATTGGTGAATTATCCGTCTTTCTCTCGCTTTTTTTCTGCAGAAATATATAAAGTACTGTACATTGTATTGGCATGTTATTACAAGCCTTTTTTCTTACACAGTATGTCTACTTTCGAATTGTCGTACAGTAAAACTTCTGTACAAAGTGTCTTCTACGGATGTCAAAAGAAATCTTGTTGTGCTAAGTATCAGAAAAAAGTGTAAATAATTGAGTGATTTGAGGAAAGAGAAACTGTGGCTCATCTCGCAACAGGATGTGAGTTTGGAGTGTACAAAATGTGTAAATCTACAACTTTCCACAGGCAGCCATTACAAGGCATTTCGTTGCCCCTTAAAAAAACCCATCGTTGACAATGAGCCTTAAATTACTGAACTTCTCATCCACTACCTGGCTTGTTAAATAAAAATCATGGAGGAAATTATCAAAGTGTAAGTATTATTCACTAAATTACGAAGCATTTTTATGGTACGGATTATCCAATTTTTTCGATTAACCATTCAGTCTACCACCCCCTTCATTACCACAGATAATAAAGGTTCTACTGTACATTCAGGCTCCCAAAAACTGTCCTAGCAAGGATGCTGAAAGAAACCGTAACAAAATTAGAATGTCCCATAAAAAGAAAAGTATAGCTATATATTGGATTATCAGGATGTAAAGAACTCAGATTATACTTTTCAACGTGTTTAATCTCATTTTTAAAACCTTAATATAGATCGCTATGTTTAAAGGAATGTATTATCGTACTGTTTATTTAAATCAGGGATGTAAATGAGAAATCGTGTGTGATGTATTACCACAGTCTACTATATACAGTCGCGAAGCTCAATATGTAGTAAAAATGCAAACATGGGTAGTTGCCCACCACTAGGATCACTACTATCGCCTCATCATCGCAGATCTCTCTCCTAGCAGCCGACAAAATATGTTACACTTTCGTTGTCGTGTCCTTTTGGAAAAACTAACACCTTCCTTCCATTATTGAAATATTAAATGCATGAAATTAATTTATTATTTTAATGAAGTATATTAAATTCCACCATAAACTCGAAGATACCTGCAAGAAATAAGTTAATATCATTTTTGTTTGTGCAAAACGAACTGAAATTTACTATAATCGTTTCACTCATTCAAGATAATAGCGATAATTAACTATGAAACCAATAAATATTAATTTGCATTTCCCTTTACAACAATAATAATGGAAATATGAATTAATGGAGTAACTTACGTGTACCGGTACTTGTAGTGTAGGCTTACGTAGTTAACAAAGTGGGATGAGGTTAAGCAATAATATAATCACACCGTAATTGGAAATAAAACGTGATCAATAAATTTTATTGTAACAGACTTTTTCTACGTCTCTAGTAAAGTAACAAATAAAAATAACAACAAAATTAACAGCTATAATTAAAAACATATCCTTTGAAAAAAGAAGTAGGCCTAAGCAATAATAATCCCACCAGAATTGAAAATAAAACGTGATCAATAAATTTCATTAAAACAAACTTAATTTTTCTACGTCTCTAGTAAAATATAATTATTCCAATTATTGTATTTTAGCCATTAACATTTTCATTACAACCAATAACGAACATTTCACAAGCATCAATGTGATATACGCAACGAGCTAGCACTCGAAGGAAATACGACGCAGTCCAAAGTCGACCGTGGACAGTCTGTCGTTTCTAGTTGCTAACCGCTTGGAGCGCTTTATCACGAGATTTGCAAAAAATCACCTCAAGCTTCGCGACTGTATATAGTAGACTGTGGTATTACCCTCCTCCAACACAGTGATGTGATGCTGAGAGGGTTGTTTATGTCAAAGCCATGCAATTCTCCCTCATCGCACGCACCTAAACTAAACACAGTATTTGTAGAATTTAATAATTGAGGAATTCGGAAGTAAAACTTGGTAAGTGGCGTTTTAGTGTTTTGAAGTTATGGGTAGGTAAACTTTTATACGTGCAACAGTTTGTATAGTTACCAGGAAAGTAAAATCTGTATACTTCTGCTATATGTTGAGATGTTGGAGAACTAACTACTGCATTTGACGCAGAATGTAAGGTACAGACTGATTATTTATTCCTGACATCAGCGACGCGAAAGAGGGGAAGTAATAGGAGTAGTGGGGAGAGCTCCAGAGTAGACATAAGGGCGAGCGACCGGTAAAGGAATGCAGTACAACTTAATATTGTACTAGAAACATACCGCATGCATGACATCCTATCGCACCAAAGACAAGCGAGTGAATAACCCAAACACCCCTTGGCGAAACTAAATGGACTCGCCTGACCCAGGTGCATATCTCCGGCGACTGTCAGGACTAACAGTATTAAACGTTACATATCTCTTTTTGACCAAAATGTCAGTTACCATGATTTACGCCTGAGTCCCTCAATTATCATTGTATGTGACAAGAGTTGAAATTTTCTGTTTTCGACGAAAGTTTCAGCATTATCTTTCTCTATTACCGAAGATTTTGACTTAGAGATAAAAAGTTAACCATATAATATAGGCACAGTAATAATAGTAATAAAAGGCATATGACTCGGTTAAGAGAGAAGTATTATATGATATTCTTATTTAATTTGGTATTCCGAAGAAACTAGTTCGATTAATTAAAATGTGTCTCAGTGAAACGTACAGCAGAGTCCGTATAGGTTAGTTTCTGTCAGATGCGTTTCCAATTCACTGTGGGCTAAAGCAATAAGATGCACTATCACCTTTACTTTTTAACTTTGCTCTAGAGTATGCCATTAGGAAAGTCCAGGATAACAGAGAGGGTTTGGAATTGAACGGGTTACATCAGCTGCTTGTCTATGCGGATGACGTGAATATATTAGGAGAAAATACACTAACGATTAGGGAAAATACGGGAATTTTACTGGAAGCAATTAAAGAGATAGGTTTGGAAGTAAATCCCGAAAAGACAAAGTATATGATTATGTCTCGTGATCAGAATATTGTACGAAATGGAAATATAAGAATTGGAAATTTATCTTCTGAAGAGGTGGAGAAGTTCAAATATCTTGGAGCAACAGTAACAAATATATATATATATATATATATATATATATATATATATATATATATGATACTCGGGAGGAAATTAAACACAGAATAAATATGGGAAATGCCTGTTATTATTCGGTTGAAAAGCTTTTATCATCCAGTCTGCTGTCAAAAAATCTGAAAGCTAGAATTTATAAAACAGTTATATTACCGGTTGTTCTATATGATTGTGAAACTTGGACTCTCACTTTGAGAGAGGAACATAGATTAAGGGTGTTTGAGAATGAGGTGCTCAGGAAAATATTTGGGGCTAAGAGGGATGAAGTTACAGGAGAATGGAGAAAGTTACACAACACAGAACTACACGCATTGTATTCTTCACCTGACATAATTAGGAACATTAAATCCAGACGTTTGAGATGGGCAGGGCATGTAGCACGTATGGGCGAATCCAGAAATGCATATAGAGTGTTAGTTGAGAGGCCGGAGGGAAAATGACCTCTAGGGAGGCCGAGACGTAGATGGGAATATAATATTAAAATGGATTTGAGGGAGGTGGGATATGATGATAGAGAATGGATTAATCTTGCTCAGTATAGGGACCGATGGCGGGCTTATGTGAGGGCGGCAATGAACCTCCGGGTTCCTTAAAAGCCAGTAAGTAAGTAAGTAAATAATAATACTAATAATAATAATAATAATAATAATAATAATGTGCTTGGAGTTGGATATACCAGTGCATGTCATAACGGTGTTGATGATACTGATTTTGATGACAAAATTTTCGAAATGAATCAATTAATTTTATTTCGTAATAAGAAATTGTACAAAGAGCTTTTCCTTCCTATTCATTCCTTGGACACCCCTGTTCTAGTTCTTCTCCACAACCAATGTCAATCTGTCACTATAGAAACAAGGACGCCTTTTAGTTCGTCCTCTGCTATTGTGAAGTGAGGAAGAATATTGGCAGAAGAATTACTTAACCTCTACTTTGAACACGAAGATTGATGATCGGAAAATTGAGGAGTGATAAGGTAGGCTACAAGACGTTGTCTACCTCAAACATGAGGAAGGTCTGCTCATACAACCAAAAATAACTTTTATCGATTTTAAAAATGCATGTGGAATAGACGTTCATTCTAAAATCTAAGAATTCCAAGTTTGTCATCAACTTTAATTTATTCAAGTCACGACATTGCAAACAACTGACATTATCATCCCAGACTACTCAATCAGTGACTTCTAAATTCATGTTGTTAACTGTTTGTTTGAAGACCTCACAGTAAAAGAAAACCGATGTATTAAATAATCAATATGTTTTTTATTTAAACGAATTGGCACATTGTCTCGAAAGTAGGCAGAATCGCAAATCTATATATATAATTTTAACTGGTAATGGAAATTACGGGGTAACGGCTGAACGGATTTTAATAAATGACCCCTCATGCTGAAGTTTGGGACCAAAGTTTTTCAGAAAAATAGCAGTTTTCAGTGAAATATCAATTTTCCTACATCATTTTCCAAAATACATCTGTCGTCAGTTTTGAGAAATAATGACTTTTCAGAATAAAACAAAATACACGCTACAATAAACAATAGGATGTTTCACGCAGGCCATGACCTGTAGGATTGCTGACATATTTAGAGCTCAAATTCAATTGGTTATTAAAAACTTCAAGACTTATAAAAATAATTCACAGGTCTGATTCTGCGGTGTGTAATTTTATGAGTACAGCTGTGTATTGGATATTAAAATCTACAGAATTTGAAATGGTTTGATGACATTATTACCATTAGAAATGAAATATTATTATAGTTATGATGTGGCTATTTTTAATTAATTATGCATATTAATGCTATATTGATGACATGAAAGTGAAACGTTTTGGGGTTATATAAGTAGATGTAGAGATTATCTTAAATTAGATCTTCATTTCTATAATAAAATTTACTGAGTGGCGGCTGTATAGTAGAATACAGGGACATCATTTTATTTTTACTAATATTTTTAATATTAACCTGGCTATACCTTTGGATTAATGGTTCATAGCCGGAAACACGGTTTGCTACCCCCTTCCACGATTGAAGTTAGATGATTCTGGCGTAAAATACAAACAAATCACTTTACTAGGTATAGGAGGGAAGAAAAGTAGTTCATTTACGTAAACTAGAAGATATCGTAATTTTGAGTTTGATCACTTTCATTAGGTTTTTGTTTAATCAAAATATTATTAATATTATTAATAATGAGTGTTTTTACTCACGAACTGAGCTGTCCATTCGAACGTATTCATTATGCAGTGTATATTATACTGTCTACAGCACATTAGCGTACAATATGGAGAATGAAGTTAAATTGAAAAATAATCATAATATGGATATTTAAACACATTTTTGAAAATGGTGGTCGTTCATTTCGATACAGGCTTTAGTTCTTTTTCGCATATTATCGCACGATATACTATTGTACCTAATTCCAATTTTTTTTAGTAGGTTATTTTACGACGCTGTATCAACATCTCAGGTTATTTAGCGTCTGAATGATATGAAGGTGATAATGACGGTGAAATGAGTCCGGGGTCCAGCACCGAAAGTTACCCAGCATTTGCTCATATTGGATTGAGGGAAAACCCCGGAAAAACCTCAACCAGATAACTTGCCCCGACCGGGAATCGAACTCGGGCCACCTGGTTTCGCGGCCAGACGCGCCAGCCGTTACTCCACAGATGTGGACTCTAATTCCAATTACCAGTTTCGTCCTTCGTACTAGTAACTCATGTTGAAATAATTTTATACCCATTATATAGAAGAGTACTTTACGTAGGCTACTGTAAATTCAATCTTCACTTCTGCCCGACCCGCACAGATAAAATTACTCAGACATGCTATCTACTGTCCGTCCAAGTGGTTATGTCGCAGGATCGTAGAAAGGGGGGAAATCACGTGAAAGTTAATTACTTTTATTTAAGTTATTTTAAATAGTTGCGGGTGAGGGAAATCGGGATGCGACGTAGGGAAACGGACGACAGTACGTGTGCGAAAATATGATTCAATATTGAAAGCTCTTTCGTCACTGGAAAACGCGAACATATTTCTGGAACGTACTATACTCACTAACTCAGTACTGTTTGTGTTTACTACGACCTTAAGGCGACTTTGACTGTATATGCTTGGTTCTGTGAGGAGAACAGTTGAAAGTTCACTAGTAGAGGGGGCGGGAGTGAAGTACATTCAAAAACTCAGGTACAATAAAAATTGAAGTAAAAATAAAATGATGTCCCTGTATAAGTACAAAACTTACGTAAGATAATATTGTTATTAAAAATCAAATTTTTTATAGTTATTAATCAAGTGGGGTTGGGTCTTTTTCATATATTTAATGGCATTGTGATGTAGATATTTATATATTCAAATTCAAATTTATTTACAATTTACATTTGAATTGAATACATATGAATAGATACCCGAAATGAGCATAATGCTCGTGCTCGGGTACAGTCCAGTAGTCTACATAAATTTTACAGGGTTCAAATAATAATGCTGATGATATAAATAATAGTAACAATAATAATAATAATAATAATAATAATAATAATAATAATAGAATAATAGTGACAGAAATGATACAAAGATTGTAATACAAAATAATTTATTAATAATAATAATAATAATAATAATAATAATAATAATAGTGATAAAACAAAAATATTTACAATAATAAAATAAATACTAAGACGGATAAAATAAAATATAAAACCACTAGCGAGAGTTAACACAACTTAAATAAGCATATAATAACCGGAAAAAATGCCAAACTCGAAAATCAACAGAAAAGTTCGTTGTATCGCAGACGACAGCAACCGCCGTATTGACATTGTGTTGTGCATTAATAGTAGTAGGGGGAGCCGAAAGTCTACGTAACTGCCGTTCTCTTCCAATCTTCTCGTAAAATCATGGGAAGTTAATGCTGAAAAAACAAAATGTCTACGAGTCAAACTGTTCATTATTACCAGGATAAATACAAATAATACTGAAATATATTAATCGAGTTTCAGTTATAGATCTCTCCTTTTGTGCAAGAGGACTCATATCAAAATATTTTATGAATAGCGGGGAAAATATAAATTTCAATAACTTTCTAGTGACAAGATATAGTGACAAGTACAATCAAGTGTATCTGTGGCGATGCTAAGAAAATCATTTATTGGAGATATACACTGTTATTAATTAAGAAAATGATCTATTTATATTTATTACAATGTTTTATCTTATAGGGTACATGCATCAGATAAATACAATAAAAATTAGTACCATATAATGCTAGTAACACTTAAAAAAATTATAATAAAATTTATGAAATCATACAAACATTTTCACTTTATTTTTAAACTTAAGAATGTGTAAATTGCTTAGGTCTGGATTATTTTTCAATACTGAATGCGTCATTCTCTTCAGTATTGGCTCGAGAGAGCGCAAAAATTACAGTTCCTAAGGAAAGACCAATTAAGTAACCTAGCATTGATTCTCAGAGCTCAATGAGGACAGACCAGGACAAAGATTCTGAAATAAAGCAGACAATCTTAATATTTATGTGTGATATATAAGACATGTTGAAAATGTTTTAATATGCTAAGTAGCTCTATAGTAGGAGGCGATATAAATGTCTGAATTGATTTTGAAGATGATGACAGTACTTAACAAGACAACGAGCTCCTTCATTACCCGTACTGTCACACGTCATTCCAACAAGGTTTGTATCGATCACGAAGAATATAAATGAGGAAAACAAGAACATAAGACTATCGACACGTAACAAGAATTCTCCCGGGTAATGGTTGCTCATGGCCAGTGTCACGATGGCTGGTGGCGTGTCAGAGCCAGCCCGGTCCTGGCCCGGTCCTACAGACAGCGCCACAACAGGAGGAATCTCAACTAATCAGGAACTGGCTGGTAACGTCTTGTGGTTTGTATTGTATAAGCCTGTAGTGAGCATGGAGTAAGTCTGTCGTATGATTAATACATTACTATAGTCACCGTATTTGCACGGCGCCAAAACTGTACCTTAATTATTATTTAAAAATATTTTACGCCAATGAAGAGGGAAGTGTACTTATTGATGCCTTTTTCTGTTAGACATAGTGTCCCACAAGTGTGGAACCATAGACCAAATCTCTAATTCATTTTCTGATTATCTGAAGTTGGATCTTTTCCGAGCAGTAATAAATGAAGTCTTAATTCCAAGCATTCGCCGGTAGGTGACACCAGTCACCTTCGGCTCAGATTATTTGCTCACGATGTTCTGAGCCATAGTGGATCAAGTCACCAAAGCGTTGCATCAATTAACATCACAATTGTTTATATTTTATAAATCTAGAATTTGAAAATGAAACAATAAAATTATTGCTAGTCAAATTAGATAGGCCACTAGAGCAAGTTAACTTTAAGTCCTATTATCTCAAAACTACGTCTCATGGACTTGATCCACTTTAGCTCTGAACGCCTCATATTTTGAGCATGAAAACATGTCATCACAATTTCAGATACACTTCCAAAATGGTTCCCAAGATTTTATACAATTTATAAGAAAATATTTTTAACGACACAGCTGTTCTTAATCAATCACTCTAAAAGTTTCAACACATAAGTAAGTCTATGAGAGTTGTTTGTGATAAAAAAAAATTAAACGAAAGGATGCATAAGTTTCTGAGATATAAATTTCATCAAAGTATCCCCTTAAGTAAAGAGGAACGCATTCAAGTCATCTTATTTGTTGGCAACCGCAGACATAGGGAAGATATCCTCGAATTTAATCGGCTGCTGACGCTTTATCCACTAAGATACACCGGATTCCAGTTTCAATGCCGGATTGAATCCTCCCAGTGGAGTGGAAAGAGAGGAGGCTGTTCAGTAACCTTTATATGAAACAGCGAGTCGAAGTCAGGATAGGAGAAGAAATGTCTGAAGGAAGTGAAATAGGGAGAAGAGTACGTCAAGGATGCCCTTTATCATATACCCTGTTCAAGATCTACTTAGAGGATTTAGTGAAGCACTGTTTTCAGAACATGGGAGGAGTGATAGTAGGAGGAAGAAGAATAAAGTGTATAAGATTTGCTGATGATATGGCGTTGTTAGCAGAAGAGGAGATGATACTAAAGGATATGCTACTGGAGCTAAATGACAGCTGTGAGCAGTATGGGATGAAGATAAACACCAACAAGACGAATACCATGGTCATAGGAAGAAAAGTAAAGAAGGTAAACTTTCGAATTCTAAATGAGGCAGTAGAGCAAGTGGACAGCTTCAAATACTTGGGGTGTACTATAAGCAGTAACATGAGCTGCTGCCAGGAAGTCAAAAGGAGAACAGCAATGTCAAAGGAAGCAATGTCAAAGAAAAAGGAGCATTTTCTGCGGACCTCTGGAGAAATAACTAAAAAAAAAGGAGACTAGTGAAGTGCTTTGTGTGGAGTGTGGCATTGTATGGGGCAGAAACATGGACATTACGACGAAGTGAAGAGAAGCGACTAGAATCATTTTAAATGTGGGCATGGAGAAGAATGGAGGGTGTGAAGTGGACAGACAGAATGAGAAACGAAGCTGTGTTGGAAATAGTGGGTGAAGAAAGAATGATGCTGAAACTGATTAGGAAGAGGAAAAGGAATTAGCTGGGCACTGGTTGAGAAGAAACTGCCTTTGAAGGATACACTGGAAGGAATGGTGAACGGGAGAAGAGTTCGGGGCAGAAGAAATCAGATGATAGATTGCATTGATATATGGATCATATGCGGAGACTAAGACGAAGGCAGAAAATAGGAAAGACTTGAGAATGCTGGGTTTGCAGTGAAAGACCTGCCCTTGGGCAGAACACTATGAATGAATGACTGAAAGAATGACGGTTTACATTGATCAAACATTATTTACACTATTGTACACTATTTTCAATATAAGTAGACTATACCTAGGTGGAACTAGGGAATGAAATATCTTGTATTACAATACACAAACTGTACATAAGCCTAATATTGTAAATAACGTTTGATCGATGTAGGTCTACATCTTTATTACAGTGTAAAAGTAGCGAATTCTAGTGTACAGAAGTGGCAAAAAAAAAACCGGACCGACCCTTGTAGCTGATTTCAGATCCTTGTTCATTCCAGTGCACGATAGACTGGTAACTAAGACTTTCGTGGTTCGAATCCTGCCTGAGAAGGAAACTTTATTCATATTTATTCCCAATACTTTTCGATTGCCGGTAAAATTCATGTTCTGGGGATAATAAGTTAATTAAGTAGTAAAATATCGCTGCAATGGAAAAGTATTGGGAATAAATTTGAGCAAGGAACAAAAAAAAAACGTTTCCTTCCCAGGCAGGATTCGAACCACGAAAGTTTTAGTTACCAGTCTATCGTGCTCTAGAGTGAACAAGGCTCTGAAATCAGCTACAAGGGTCGGTCCGGTTTTTTTTTTTTGCCACTACTGTACATAGTATAAATAATTTAAATTGTAATTAATAGTGTAATTGTTAAAGTGATCCACATTTTGTTCTGCCCAACTTTACGAAACAAGAGTCACGTGAGCCGTCAGTCAAGAACTTCGCTAGCTTGATGCACGCGCGTGTTCCAGTTAAAAACTGCAGTAATGCTTAATGTTGTAGCTTCCTGGGACAAAGTACGGTCCCTTGTTATAAGATTTTTATCGCGGTAAAAAAAGTCCATTTGCTGTCGGTGGGTTTGAAGCCGTAACCCTTGATAAATGACGCGCATGACGGTGACTTCGCCGCCAAGCACTCGTTCACCGCTAGTCTCTTGCGCTCTGCCAGCAGTCAACTCCGGTCTCTGTTAGAAGCATCCAGCTACGGCTAGTCTCTGTATTGTGGCGGTTGCTAGAGGTCGAACCGCGGACCTCTGCGCTCCGTGCGTGATGCCTGGTAGCGTGGAGTGGGCCATTGAACTGGGGTCGATATTATTACCACAGAGCTCGGCGCAGTTGGCTCGTGGGTGGCCGCTTTCTGGAGATTCTACCTCCTCTTTTTAAAATGCAGTGTTTATGCAAATACGAGGGGGACCAACAACGTGCAGCGGTGCTGGAGTCTTCCGAAATGCCTCTCAGTAAGCAAGGTCAGTCATTTCAACACACGAGCGAAAAAGTTGATAATTCCATTATGCATGACAGTTACATACCGATTAGACTTTTATTATTATTATTATTATTATTATTATTATCATCATCATCATCATCATCATCATCATCATCATTATTATTATTATTATTATTATTATTATTATTATTATTATTATGCCTTAGCCATACTTGGTATCTAAAGTGACCTTTATTCCTTAGCAACCTAAGCAATTGCTTTATTCACAACACTGAATTAAAAGTTTTTATCCATGACCATAACGAAAAACATGTCTTTACTAAATACTTTTGCGTTTGTAAAGTAGGCTTTTATTCAACACTAGCCGTACCCGTGCGCTCCGCTGCACCCGTTAGAAATAAATATAAAGTAATTACATAATTAAAATAGGACGTTTGATCCAAGGAACATTCGTCTTTGATAGAAGGATAAATCGTTTAATATGTTACTTAATTTAAATTGCATCCAAATAATTAAAATGCGATCATTTTGGTCCAGAGACACTCATTTGGTTCAATGACAATTCCTTTAATATGTTTCTTAATTTTTATTACATGCAACCATAGTTTAATGAACATTGACATCATTTAGATTTAATGTGTATACTTTATTTTACTTGTTATAGGTTTCCATTGAATTATGGTAATAACTTAATTTTAACCCTTGTTTTCTACGTATTCAGTAAATGGCGCTTGGCCCACTATGGTTCTGAACCCTTCAAATAACTTAAATTATATTATATTATATTATATTATATTATATTATATTATATTATATTATATTATATTATATTATATTATAAGTTACTGTAATAACATTATAGCATTATGTCCAGCTAGAGAAACTACACTTTCCAATGGTGAAATAATAATTAATTATACAAATCGGTTAATTTAGCTTCCGATATTAACTTCATACAAACACAGAAACATTCTCTGTAGGCTATCTTTCATAGCTTTCGATTGTTACTGTCCAAGGCCCCTTATAGACGAAGTCATTTGTTTTTTAATTCATTACACGGCCTTAGATGGCAGTTATTTTAATTTTAAAACTCATTTATCTCATTAATATCAGTCCTATCAAAATTTTTCAAAGAATAAAACTTATCGCAAATTATTTTTAAAGAAACTTTTGTTATGTAACATTTTTCACAAAAATCAATAATAAGGGAGATATTTCGATTTATTTAATTCAGGTTCCCTTATAATCCCCCTTTGAAATAATGTATTTTGAATGCCATATAGCCTAAAATCTAAGTTACAACGGACATAATTTATATTCCAATTTTCATCGAAATCCGTTCATCCATTTTCGCGTGAAAAGGTAACAAACATACAGACAGACAGACAGACAGACAGACAGACATACAAACAAAAATTTCAAAAAAGCGATTTTCGGTTTCAGGGTGGTTAATTATATATGTTAGGACCAATTATTTTTGGAAAATCGAAAATTACCAGAAACATTTCGGCTACAGATTTATTATTAGTATAGATTATTATTATTATTATTATTATTATTATTATTATTATTATTATTATTATTATTATTATTATTATTATTATTATTATACCCATGATTGGTATCTAAAGTCTTTATTTCATCGTCCTTAGCAACCTAAGCAATTGCTTTATTCACAGCACTGAAAAGTTTTTAATTCACTGCTGTGAATTAAAACATTTTCCCATGGCAACCAACACATTAGCAACCATAAAATTCATGCATTCATTCATTTATAACTTCTTCATAACAACACATTACAAAGAAAGGTGTACAATTTAAAATTAAATTTAGACACCAGTAATGGATAAAATATTGTATAGCACACGAGAATAAACAGATTATGCGCTAAATTTTCTACTCGCGCATAAAATCGAATTTTTTTCTCTTTGCTATTAGTACGCTTCTGCATTTCTTAGGGTCAATTTCTAAAACACGGACGAAATCGTGGTTCCAAACCCACCGTGATCGAGGTCTGAATCCTTGTGCGATTTCTAAAACGAAGTCGAGACGCGGCTTGAGAAGAAACCGAGGTTTGTGGGTTTTATATATGGCAACGCAGCTTAGAATCGGTTTTTATTTTTGTAAACTGTCGATATTAGAAAGAAATTAACATCAGGATTAATACTTTTATTGAATTGCAGTAACTAACATTCTTTTGTTCTCAGCTAGGTATTGTTATATTTACTAATTTACAGGATATAATTTGTGCGTTTAAAATACTAGCATTACTTAGTATTTAATAGGGAACGGATTTTTAGGTACCAGAATAATATTCCCCAAATAATTAGCACAAATCGAGCGTTTCTGTTGTAGTTTATCATTTGTTCATTACTACCAACATTAACTACCTGAAAACCCGGTTCTAAGGAATCAGTAACCTAAATATTAACTCCATAAAAATTTCAATTGAAACTAAAATGTAGTGTGGTTCTATTTTCATATATAATAGACCTACTATGTTGAAAGCCCTAGTAGCACAAAACTTAAACTGAGAAAACAAAATCACGTTTGCTTCATATTCCTGTAGGCTCACGTCATTTTCGAGTATTAAATAAAATGTCCAAAACTACTGTAAAAACTAAAAATTAAGTTATATCGTCTTAAGGTATAAAATATTATATCTTACTTCCCTCAAAGCAACAAGAACGTGTAAAAAAATTGTCAACCTGTCGCCTCTTGCATTTCGTTACAGATTATTATTTAGCATTCTTTCTAAATTTTGCGTTGATTCCTTCGAAAATCGAAATATTCGCCTGAAATTGTCGTCGTTATATAGTTACAAAGGATTATTCCTGCCACTCATCACTAATCCGGGGATTTAATACCGTAGAGACAAATTTTCCTTCTATAATTACCCAGCTGATCATCTACCTCCATCTTGTACACATGAAGCCTTGGTTTTAAACCTGCCCCAGCCGTGGTCTCTGCTTCAGACCATGGTTTCGAGCCATGGCTCAGAAAAATGGAAAAGACCTCGTTTTATAAACCCAAACGCGGTTTAAAGCCATGGCCGGGGTCTAGACCTCGTTTTAGAAATCGACCCTTAATGTTCTGAAATGAACATTTCACATTATTTTGTCTTTCTTATTCAATTTTATAGACATTATGGTTCCGATAAGCCTATTAATAAGCTTTAAGTAATTATATTTCCGTCTATGGCTTGCCTATTCCAAATATTTATTTTAATTTGTTTTTGTTGACAAACGTTTTCGCTCTATTTCGAGCATCTTCAATAATTAGAACATAAGGTAAGTTAACAATTTAAGTATATAAAAGAGACGAAAATAATTGCATATATGTTAGACATAATTTACATGACATATAGTTAAAGTTTACAAAACTGGTCAAAGTTATAGTAGGCTAAATAATAATTGAAGTTAAAAAAAATACCAATCTAAAAATATACAAGCTATTTGTCTGTCAGTCATAATCTAAATTTTGCGTTTACTATTTTCACAAACGTAAGTTGTAGCGAACATGGCTTCAATAGAGCAAGCGAAAGAACGAAGCTTCGGATATTTGTTTTTTGGCAAAGATTTGAAAAGTTCAACATCTGCCAAAGTCCTTACATCTAGCTTTCATTTAACATCACATTGTAAATCTGTGAGTTTAAATTGAAGATCTAACCCCATTATTCGTGCATCTGCTGAAAAAGGATGACATACAGAGATGATGATGATGATGATAATGATGATAATAATAATAATAATAATAATAATAATAATAATAACAACAACAACAACAACACTTAACCTTTTAATCTTTCATGAGTGACATGTAGTATAATGCCGTTTTATGTTATACAACCGTTTTCGTCGTAACACGTGTGAACAAATCATACATTTAATATCCTCATCATATTGGCAGCAAAAAAATGCGTCCTCCCATCCTACTTGAAACTTTCGTTTTTGTAGAGGTACATGGTTTCGAGAGAGACATTGCGACGATACGCCACTCGCAAGTCAGACACAAATACAAATGGAACGGAGTTTGACTCCAGTGAGTGCGAGAGTGGGAGTTGGGGGAGGTAGGAAGCAAGAGAAATGCATAGCTATCATTGCGAGCCACAATGTGCTCGCGAGTCACATTTTCGCCACGGTTGTTTTACATAATGCATATTAAAAAAAAATTGTAAACGAATTTTCACTCACATATAACTATATAAAATTAGTAATTTTTACAACAATATTGCGCGATTTAATAATTATGAACATACAACATAAAAATGTTTGTTTTATTAGTAAGTGAAGGTTCGTAGTATGTCTTTTAAAAATATTTTTAACTTTTTAACTTAATTTAAGTCTTTTAACATTAACCTTCAATATTGTGTTAACATTCAACCCTACCTATTAAATCAAATGCCTTTCAAATGAGGTTAACTTCTTGGAAATTACATGTATCTGATGATGTCGCGAAGGCGACGAAAACGTTAATACAAATTATTGTAAAATATGTATTAATATGAAAGTTCTACTCTTTGATATTATGTGATATGCAGGCTTCGAGACTTCGGACCCAATAGAGCAGTTCAGTGGTAAATCCGTATAACGGCGTACTGAGTATAGTGGTAAACCGTACAGTGGGTGGGGGTACTGTAGAATGAATGCCAACAAATACGCAAAGGAAAACGCTCTGGATTTGAAGGTTCTGACGAATAATTTGGTTTTCATACAAACCTATTTTAAAACTGTGTCTGAAAGTATTACGCGGTTAGAAAAGTCAGAGCAAGAGATGCCGGAAGCCCTCAAATTAATTGAGGAAATGACACCGAGAAAATGAGACACCAAGTACACCGGTTACGGAACGCGTAAAACAGAAGTGAAATGAATTTTATGTAAAAATAACGGATATGGAACATTGTTTAATATAAACAGCAAATTAGTGGGCATAGAGTCACCCGAGAGTAAAGGACTGTGTCTTAGAGACTGCAATGATGTTAGGTTTTTTCGTTTTGCTCCTATCACGTCATGCGACGTAGAGCGCAGCTTTTCACAGTAACTGTGTTTGGCAGATAACCGAAAAAGATTTACGTTTGAGACACTGAAAATGTATCTTGTAGTACATTGCAATTCGGTACTGTAACTTCACTTCCTAAAGAGGACCAATAGGATAAATGAAAAAATTAAAATTGCTACATGCTTATTTCCACCATTAACACTGTGTATAATTAAACACAAATGCTTATAAAAGACAGGAGAATAAATGCTTTTCATATTCTTTTGACATTATCATTTTGTAATGTATATTTACTTTCATAATATACATATTTGTGTTTCCCCTTACTACCGTACTCTACTCTAAATAGCAACGTTGTTACCTCAACACATCTCTATCTACCTGCACCGAGTGGACAACCTATACTGCATGCACAGTAAACTTATTGTATCGGGTCCAAAGTCTCGAAGCCTGGTGATAAGTCAATGACGGAAATACAGGGACATCATTTTATTTTTACTTGCATTTTTATTGTACCTGCATTTCTGGATGTACTTCACTCTCACCCCTTCACTAATGTCCTTGCTCCCGTCAGACACACAAACTTACGGCCGCTGTTGCGTTCGAAGTCTTCAAGCAGTGAAGTAAACACAGCAGTGTATAGTGTGTTTCAGAAATATGGTTGCGTTTTCTATAACCTATATTAATAATATCGTACTAAAAATTATATTGAAGAAACGATAAATTCAATTTCAGAGGATATGATTCAAAATGTTTTTTATAATATGCGTAAAGAATTGAAGCCTGCATTGTAATGAACGGCAACCATTTTCAGCAGCTTGTTTAAAAATTCATATTAGCTTATTTTGAATTGAGGTGGCTAGAAGCAAAGGAATGCTAGTGAAATTTGTAATAACATGAGTTAAGTGCATCCAGTGTAAGCAAAAGTATCTAAAATTTTAGCGGCAAAGGGATATTTTAATCGCATCACAAATTAAAATTTAAATAAAAAATTTCACCGATTTTACGAAAGCTTAAATATTTAAACCCCATTTTCTCAAAAGTAACTTAAGTGCACTTACAGCCCTTTACTTATGACCCCCTCAATTTAAATGCACTCTCTATATTGTTTGTTAACATCAATAATTAATATGCTAAATAAAGTAGACATTACATAACGAACATAGCCGCCTGAAAAGTTGACTTCTTAGAAAAAAAAATGTTACTACTCTACTGTATTTTGATAAATTCCGTAAAAGTGATAATCAAACTGAAAATCTTAATATCGTATTTTCCTGTAACATAAATAGATACACTACTTTTCTCTCCTCCTATACCTAGTAAAATGATTTGTTTACATATTGCACTAGTAACATCAAACTCCTGTAATGGAAGGGGGCAACAGTGTTTCCGAGTATAGCCAGGTTAATGTTAAAAAAAAGTGATGTCCCTGTATAATGCAACATTTATTTGATATTACTTAGAGACTTATCTGAACACTCTCAAAATGAATTGAAAATGAGGAAAAAGTGTTTAATAGAGTATTGTTTCCATCATATGGGATAGGACGCGCAAATGACCCTAGTTTGAAACAAGTTCGCGTCCTTGGTTTTGAACAGCTAGATGTTATTGTTCAGACCACCTTCATTCTGAACTTGTAACAATGCGGTGTACCATATCTGCAAAAGGTATATATACAGGGACATCATTTTATTTTTACTTCAATTTTTATTGTACCTGAGTTTTTTAATGTACTTTACTCCCACCCCCTCTACTAGTAAACTTCCAACCGTTCTCCACACAGAACCAAGCGTATACAGTCAAAGTCGCCTTAAGGTCATAGTAAACACAAACAGTACTGAGTGAGTATAGTATGTTCCAGAAATATATTCGCGTTTTCCAATGACGAAAGAGCTTTCAATATTGAATCATATTTTTGCACAGATACTGTCGTCCGTTTGCCTACATCGCATCCCGGTTTCCCCCACCCGCTTCTGCTGTAAAGGCTAGTGGCTGGGCTGTCTTAGCTCTTTTCTGAAAACATTAATTTCTGTTAGGAATTGGACGTCTACGTAATATTATACAACTGTTTAAAATAATTTAAATA
Source organism: Periplaneta americana (assembly GCF_040183065.1). Lineage (NCBI taxonomy): Eukaryota > Metazoa > Arthropoda > Insecta > Blattodea > Blattidae > Periplaneta > Periplaneta americana. The sequence continues at coordinate 191,867,644 of NC_091121.1, forward strand.
AAAGGGCCTCGTTAATTAATTGTCACGTGATTTCCCTCCTTTCTAAAACCCTGCGACATAACCACTTGGATGCACAGTAGATAGCATGTCTGAGTAATTTTATCTTTTCGGATCGGGCAGAAGTGAAGATGGAATTTACAGTACGTAAGGTAATCTTTCATATAGTAGATACGAAATTATTTCAACATGAGTTACTAGTATGAAGGACGAAACTGATAATTGGAATTAGGTACAATAGTCTATAGCGTGATAATATGCAAAAAAGAACTGTAGAATGTATCGAAATGAACGGCCACCATTTTCAAAATTGTGTTTAAATATCCATATTATGATTATTTTGCAATTTAACTTCATTCTCTATATTGTAAGCTAATGTGCTGTAGACAGTATAATGTACACTGCATAATGAATACGTCCGAATGGATAGTTCATTTCGTGAGTAAAAACACTTATTGTTAACACTGTACTGTATTTTGATTAAAGAAAAACCTACTGAAAATTATCAAACTCAAAATCGCGATATTTCCTACTCTACGTGAATGGATTAACTACTTTTCTTCCCTCCTGTACCTCCTGAGTTATAGTACGAAGGACGAAACTGGTAATTGGAATTAGGTACAATAGTCTATAGCGTGATAATATGCAAAAAAGAACTGTAGAATGTATCGAAATGAACGGCCACCATTTTCAAAATTGTGTTTAAATATCCATATTATGATTATTTTGCAATTTAACTTCATTCTCTATATTGTAAGCTAATGTGCTGTAGACAGTATAATGTACACTGCATAATGAATACATCCGAATGGATAGTTCATTTCGTGAGTAAAAACACTTATTGTTAACACTGTACTGTATTTTGATTAAAGAAAAACCTACTGAAAATTATCAAACTCAAAATCGCGATATTTCCTACTCTACGTGAATGGATTAACTACTTTTCTTCCCTCCTGTACCTAGTAAAGTGATTTGTTTGTATATTATGCCAGTATCATCGAAGTTCAGTCGTGGAAGGGGATAGCAAACGGTGTTTCAGTTTAATCCAAAGGTATAGCCAGGTTAATATTAGAAATGTTAGTAAAAATAAAATGATGTCCCTGTACTTGGCCCGTATTTTGCGAAAAACGATGGGTACATGCTCTGACTGTTAACCAGGATCGGTATAGGAACCTTTATCACACCATTTCTGAGGGATCTACGAAGACTTTGTCGTGCACGAAACATCGCTCAACATACCCAATGGTTCCAGCAAGATGGGACCATCTGGCACACTGCTAGAAACTCACTCAATTTTCTTCGGGAACTTTTTGATGAACGCATATTTCTCGTGGAATATTTCTTACGTATTTTTTATGATTCATACATTTAAAACTGTGTTTTATTTTGTATTCTCGACGTGCTTGATATTACGAAATCCGCAGCATGAATCCGCCTGGAATCTGCCTGGAGAGAAATAAAAAATAGGTTGCAGCCGCCAAATTACTCTTCAAGGAACGACCACTCATATAAATTGAGGGAAAGAAGACAGAGGACGGACACTGGAAAGTTTTCTTTTCTCAATCGTACTATCAGGGACTTGAATGCTTTACCTGCAGACTCACTAAAGGCTTTACCAACAACCAAAAATGCTTTTAAAAATAAGCTTAAGGACCTTACTAATAGACGGTAATTATACACAGTAGTTAAAGGGTGTAAATGATATGTTGTTATTGAAGTGTTGTATCAGTGAAGAATTATGTTGTCAGTGAAGTGTGTTGTATCAGTGAAGAAGTATGTCGTGTCAGTGAAGTGTGCTGTGTAAGTGAAACGTGTTCCTGTCAGTGAAGCTTTGTAGTTTATAGTGGCAGTGCAAAGAATTTGAACAGTGAAATGTTTTTGAAGTGTTAGTGAAATCAGGATAGAATCAGTGAAATGTGCCTTAGTTCCAGTGCAGTGAGTGAGTTGACAGCGAAATGAGTGTAATGTTGAAAGGTACTTGTGCAGATATGAAAATATCATACTCGTGGGTTTTAGTTCGATCTTAGTTTTAAGATACAAATTAGAATATTTCAAATGTTATTTTAAGTGATCGTTTCATTTAATTTATTATATTCCCTGTTGTTGTTATTATTATTATTATTATTATTATTATTATTATTATTATTATTATTATTTATTAGTATTATTATTATTAATTGTATTTTTAATTAATTATTGTCATTATTGAGTGTAATTAGTTACCACTGCCTCCGGGTATATACCCATTACAGTGTGAATAAATACATACATACATACATACATACAAATTGTCTAATAATAAAGAAATTAGTCCACCACTGTGTAGCAACAGTTAGCACATCTGACCGTGAAACGAGCTGGCCCGGAATCAAATCCTGTTTGCGACAAGTTACCTGGTACAGGTTTTTTTCCGGGGTTTTCCCTAAACCCATTAAGAGCAAATCATGGGTAACTTTTGTCGCTGGACCCCGGACTCCTCTCGCTAGCATTGTTACTTCGATCTCACTCAGACGCTAGACAATCATAGTAGTTGATAAAGCGTCTTAAAATAGCCAATAAAATAAAGGTCTGTCGCGCTATTTTAAAACTAAATACGGAATGCAAAACTTTAGGCAGTCGTGATGTATGCGGCATATGCTATGGGTAAAACGGGCAGTTTTTACGTTTTAGGATTTGGCTTACAAGGGAACGTTCAACACTGGAAGGTTGTGTAGGACCTTCAAATTTTACACACTGATACGTCTTATTAATGTAAGATGTTGTGCCAAAAAATTGCGACGATAATATGCGCGGTATTAAAACGATGTTCCGAATATCGCTGTGAATCTAGTATTTGCAGAGCCTTTTGACTATAGCCTGTGGCAGAGACGCGGGAGAAACAAGGCTGCAACTGAACGTCTGTAAACAACAGAGTTAAATAGGGTCCATCACTACGAACAAAATATGAACTGATTTCTGGCATGCCTGAGCTAGACTGTGACTATAAATTAAGACTTTATAACAGTATTAAGTTTTTTGACTTGTTCCATATTCTAGCTGTGAAGCAATGCTTATGAATACCATGGAATGTTAATAAATACAGTACAATACAATGGTATTTTTTTAGGTAGGTTATTTTACGACGCTTTATCAACAGCTGAGGTTATTTAGCGTCTGAATGAGATGAAGGTGATAATGCCGGTGAAATGAGTCCGGGGTCCAACACCGAAAGTTACCCAGCATTTGCTCATATTGGGTTGAGGGAAAACCCCGGAAAAAACCTCAACCAGGTAACTTGTCCCGACCGGGAATCGAACCCGGGCCACCTGGTTTCGCAGCTAGACGCTCTAGCCGTTACTCCACAGGTGTGGACATACAATGGTATTAGAACCATTGTTCTACAAATCTTCGACTGCTCAAATGATGCATATATAAAATATTTTAGAAATTATTTACTCATAGTCACAATACTTTTAATTCTTTTATGCTCGACCATGCCGAAATGTAGTAATTATACACCTGGTAGTAGCCCTTTAATGCACCTCATTAAAGTACACCTATTCATTATACTTCAATTGTTCGATGAGAAATCACCATTGTACCATTATGAAACCGGAAGTATCGATTATTCTCGGATATGCAATCGAAAGACAATTAGCGAAATGTCACGGAGGCGGAAATCCAATACTGTCGCAGAAGGTTATGTTCTGTTACTATAATAATTAGCGTTAATTGTAAATAATATTCATCTCGTTTTTCAATTCTAAATCAATTTCCAGGTTATATCAATATTAATGTTCATGTTATTCTCTAGATTATATCAAGGTCAATGACATTCGTCCCTCGGAAAAAATCAATACTTTCGCGTCTGCGCACATCTCACAATTTAGAAGGTCAGTTCCGCTCTTCACTTAGATAACCATAACATGAATACTTATGAATAATTTCAAGTTAGAAATATGGTCGAGCATAAAAAGTCGTATGAAACTTGCCTATAATGGTAATTAAGACGCTCGTATGAAAATTATGAAACTCGCTTGCGCTCGTTTCATAAACAAACATACTCGCGTCTTAATTACTATCATTATAGGCTCGTTGCATAAAGTACTATAAAGAATGAATAGAAAATCTTCAAAGTACACAAAGAAAATGTAAATAACTGGTTTCTTTAATTTCAAAATGACTTAAATCCAAGTCATGTGATCCCAGTTCCACCCACCAATCCTATGAGTGTGTGATATTTTTTCACTTCCATCAATAGATTTTTAATAATTGACAGAAGTCATAATATGCCGAAAAGGAAGTTATCATTTTAAATTTTACAAGGGATATTTTTAATTGTTCTTTTGCGAACATTGCGATTTCATGGAGAAACGTCACTTTGGAAATGCACCCTTCAATTATGGTATAACATGTTAAAACATATCTATACTAATAATAAATCTGTAGCCGAAATTTTTCTGGTAATTTTCGATTTTCCAAAAATAATTGGTCCTAACATACATAATTAACCACCCTGAAACCGAAAATCGCTTTTTTGAAATTTTTGTTTGTATGTCTGTCTGTCTGTCTGTATGTTTGTTACCTTTTCACGCGATAATGGCTGAACCTATTTCGATGAAAATTGGAATATAAATTAAGTTCGTTGTAACTTAGATTATAGGCTATATGGCATTCAAAATACGTTATTTAAAAGGGGGGTTACAAGGGGGCCTGAATTAAATAAATCGAAATATCTCGCTTATTATTGATTTTTGTGAAATATGTTATATAACAAACGTTTCTTTAAAAATGATTTCTGATAAGTTTTATTCTCTGAAAAATTTTGATAGGACTGATATTTAATGAGATAAATGAGTTTTAAAATTAAAATAACTGCCATCTAAGGCGGTGTATTGAAATAAAAAACAAATGACTTCGTCTATAAGGGGCCTTGGACACAACAATCGATAGCCTACAGACAATGTTTCTGTGTTTGTATGAAGTAATATCGGAAGCTAAATTAACCGATTTGTATAATTAATTATTATTTCATCATTGGAAAGTGTAGTTTATCTGGATGGACATAATGCTATAATGTTATTACAGTAACTTGTGAGTGAATTGAGGACAGGTAAGATTAAAATTGCTTCTCATGCACAGAAAACTTGATAGGTTATTCTGTATATTCATTTCCTGTATTTCTTATAATAATGTTTATGAACATATTCATTTTTATCTCAGAGAATTAATGAACAACGAGAGTGTATTGATTTAGTATGCAGTAATAGTACGTTAGCTTAGCAATCCATTATTTTATAATTCGAATTTTAACTATGCTCAATTGAATCGTGTTAAAATACATATGCAATAAATGCAATGCAATGCAAAAAAATTGGGTAATGAACCAAGCAGATTATGTTGCGCTGTTGTAAAAGTTGTTCCTCCTGAGATTCAAGAGCTCCCACAACAAATTAAAAACTTTCTAATTCGAGTACATCCGTTATCAACTCACTTTTTCATAATATAATATAATAAAAACATAATAATAAATCTGTAGCCAAAATTTTTCTGTTAATTTTCGCTTTTCCAAAAATAATTGGTAATAACAATTAAGGAACATGTTAAAGGAATTGTCATTGCACCAAATGAGTGGTCTCTGGATCAAAATGATCGCATTTTAATATTTTAAATACAATTTAAATTAAGTAACATATTAAACGATTTATCCTTCTATCAAACACGAATGTTCCCTGGATCAAATGTCCTATTTTAAGTATGTAATTACTTTATATTTATTTCTAACGGGTGCAGCGGAGCGCACGGGTAGGGCTAGTTTAGAATATTTTCTTTCAAAGCCGTCTGCTTTTGTTTATAAGTTTTAATGGACTTTCTGTGTGTTTAACTTCTCAACATGGCAACCACGCAATAGGCAAATCAGATACAAGTATCAGGAACTTTGCTGTTTTTTCTCCAAAGCGAAACTAGGTAATTTGCTAGCGTACAGGAAGTCCGATCTTGCACGTAAGCTGATTCCTGTTAGTGACTTGCGTAGTGTAAACTGACTCGTTAGTGCCACATCGAGTGGGTGTATGTAACTCACACTTTACTTTGACATGTTCCGTCTCCATAGAAACGTTGACGTGGCCGAACATATCAACACATGACTGCCGCATATCTGTGTTCAATTCTTTAAGCAGTGCTATAGATTCAACTTCTGCCACATATTTTTCACTATCGGGGTAAGACTTTAAAAGCTAATTTTAAAATATTATACAATTTCTTATTATTATATTACATTTTAATTTTTAACGCAGTGAATTTAATTCTAATAACGTTTATTTGCTTATTTATGTTCGTTAAACTTATTTAATTTTAATTTCATTTTAAAAGTAATTCCATTCGTTTCCAAAGTGAAATAACAATAATGATAATAATAATAATAATAATAATAATAATAATAATAATAGCTATAAAAAAAACTGAATGTTAGAATTTGTAAAATAGTTACCGGTTGTTCTGTATGGTTGTGAAACTTGGACTCTCACTTTAAGAGAGGAACAGAGGTTAAGGATGTTCGAGAATAAGGTACTTAGGAAAATATTTGGGGCTAAGAGGGATGAAGTTACAGGAGAATGGAGAAAGTTACGCAACGCAGAACTGCACGCATTGTATTTTCATCTGACATAATTAAAAACATTAAATCCAGACGTTTGAGATGAGCAGGGCATGTAGCACGTATGGGCGAATCCAGAAATGCATATAGAGTGTTAGTTGGGAGGCCGGAGGGACTAAGACCTTTGGGGAGGCCGAGACGTAGATGGGAGGATAATATTAAAATGGATTTGAGGGAGGTGGGATATGATGGTAGGGACTGAATTAATCTTGCTCAGGATAGGGACCGATGGCGGGCTTATGTGAGGGCGGCAATGAACCTCCGGGTTCCTTAAAAGCCATAAGTAAGTAAGTAATAATAATAATAATAATAATAATAATAATAATAATAATAATAATAACAACAACAATAACAACAATAATAATAATAATAGCTCTCAAAAAACTAAACGTTAGAATTTGTAAAACAGTTATATTACCGGTTGTTCTTTATGGCTGCGAAACTTGGACTCTCACTTTGAGAGAGGAACAGAGGTTGAGGATAATTGAGTATAAGATGCTTAGGAAAATATTTGAGGCTAAGAGGGATGAAGTTACAGGAGAATGGAGAAAGTTACACAACACAGAACTGCACGCATTGTATTCTTCACCTGACATAATTATGAACATTAAATCCAGACGTTAGAGATGGGCAGAGCATGTAGCACATATGGGCGAATCCAGAAATGCATATAGAGTGTTAGTTGGGAGGCCGGAGGGAATACGACCTTTGGGGAGGCCGAGACATAGATGGGAGGATAATATTAAAATGGATTTGAGGGAGGTGGGATATGATGGTAGGGACTGGATTAATCTTGCTCAGGATAGGGACCGATGGCGGGCTTATGTGAGGGCGGCAATGAACCTCTGGGTTTCTTAAAAGCCATAAGTAAGTAGTAGTAATAATAATAATAATTATTATTATTATTATTATTATTATTATTATTATTATTATTATTATTATTATTATTATTATTATTATTATTATTATTATTATAGCTCTCAAAAAACTAAACGTTAGGATTTGTAAAACAGTTATATTACCGGTTGTTCTTTATGGTTGTGAAACTTGGACTCTCACTTTGAGAGAGGAACAGAGGTTGAGGATATTTGAGAATAAGGTGCTCAGGAAAATATTTGAGGCTAAGAGGGATGAAGTTACAGGAGAATGGAGAAAGTTACACAACACAGAACTGCACGCATTGTATTCTTCACCTGACATAATTATGAACATTAAATCCAGACGTTTGAGATGGGCAGAGCATGTAGCACGTATGGGCAAATCCAGAAAGGCATATAGAGTGTTAGTTGGGAGGCCGGAGGGAAATTGGTCGAAATTTCATGATAACATTTCTTCTGCCATAACCACTTGGCCAGTCCTCATTTCGTATCGCTAGACTAAAACTTGACGCTTTAAACTACGAAACTACGGCGCGAGACTAACAGTCCCATGTTATATTTAACAGAATATCCAAACGACTGAACGCTTCATCATCTCAGCTGGCTCAACCAAGGGCCTGCGTTTGACGATATCTCAACATTAACTCAACTTTTTAATTGCAGAAGAACTCCAAGATGAGTGATGCCAATGTGTCCGTTGTAGGCAGTCAGCAAAATCTCGTTCCGGTTTCTTCAAGAAGAGCGAGGTGAGTTGCAGCTGCAAAGCACTTCCAGAGTACAGACCGATTATTTAGTCCTGACAGCTCAGCGACGCGAAAGAGGGGAAGTAATAGGAGTAGTGGGGAGAGCTCCGGAGTAGAGATAAGGGCGAGCGGTCGGTAAAGGAATGCAGTACAGCTTAATTGTACTAGAAATATACCGCTCCACCGTACGCATGACATCCCATCCCTCCGAATAATAATAATAATAATAATAATAATAATAATAATAATAATAATAATAATAATAATAATAATAATAATAATGTTTTATTTTCGCTGGCAGAGTTAAGGCCATAAGGCCTTCTCTTCCACTCAACCAGTCTTAATCAATACAATACATAAATTTAAATTACAAATATTTACACTACACTTAAAAGGTTCTCCAGCAATAATCTTCACTACACATTTATTTAAATTTAGATAAATCTATAAGGTAAAGTAGTAACTTAATTTATGAGCTAATTTAATTCAATGAATTATAATTAATTTAATATTTGAGATAGCTAGTAAAATGATGAAAATTAATTTAATATAAGCTTACTAGGACTATGTTACAGGGAGAATATATATATTTCTATTTCTATAATGAGAATATTAATGTAATTGCCATTAGAGGTTTTGTAAATCTATTTAGAAAAATTAATGATAATAATAATAATAATAATAATAATAATAATAATAATAATAATAAGAATGGACAGATGTTAGTTTCATTATAAGTAACAAATATTAATCAGCAATTCATCTGTTAAGTAAGAATTTATGCAATTTTGACCTAAATGAAGTTATTGTCCAACAACCCCTTATATCACTCTGAAGCGAGGGAAGCGAGTGACTAACCCTATCACCCCTTAGCGTAACTAAATGGACTGACCCAGGCGCACATCTCCGGCGACTGTCAGGACTAAATAATCGTACTGTACATCTACAGTTTCCATGTCTTCTCTTCCATTCTTTGTATACGTCCCTTATTTATCTTCCTTGCTTCTTTTCTCTTCCTTTTTCTTCTTTCGCCTTCTTCTTTTCTTCTTTCTTGTTTCGTGACATGGATTTCTCTTTTTTTATTACTTTTTATTCTTTACTCTCTTTTTTCCATTGTTTTCTTTTTAACTTTGGCTACACCATGTAAAATGAATGGACAATTCAATAATCCCCAAAATGATGATAAAAGTATTCAGTGTAAATGAAATTCTTAACTTTAAAGATTTAACCGGTATTAACTAATGTCATCCCAGCTATACCTTCCGGTACAACCACTATGTTACGACTTATCTCAATTAATAAATAATGAGAGCGACGGGCGATGTGTACATATTTTAGAGCCAAAATCATCATTACAATCTACAAAAAATTACAATTAAATCCAATTTCATAATAAAATTCCAAATAATAATCCAATAATAAATATAAATGTAATCCATCTCCACCAAAACATAAACTGCACCTTGACCTGAAATAATTTATTAAATTAAATTAAGAAAATTTTGGTAAGGTCCAATGCGGATTATCGATTAAGGGACAGATTCCTCATCCAGAGGACTTCGACGGTTAGGAAGACCCTTTAGAAGACTGCTAGAGGGGCCGAAACAGGTCTATACAGGCCTAATTCGTGAGAGATGATGATGATAATGATGATGATGATGATGATTGTTTTTAACTTTTGTTTCGCTCTTCACAGCTTTATTAATTTACTTATGTTTATTTCTGTTGTCTTTTTTCTTAATTTTCGTCCTATTTTTTATTGAATTAATTTGTGTCTTTCGTTTGTTTTGTTTCTTATCAAATTACCTGTTTATATTTTACTCTTTTCTTGATTAATCTGCTCTCACCTTGTAATTCATTCTTCTTTCAACCATCCATTTTTCAACTTTTCTTTATTTCCGTTTTCTCTCACTCTTTTCCTTTCTTTTATTTAATATTTTTATTCATTTTTCCCTTGTCTTTTCTTTGTTTCTTCTTTCTCGTGTATCTTTTACTTATCGCCCTATACATGTATTGCTTGCTTTCTTGCTTCCTATTACGTCGAGATTTTTTTTTTTTTTAATTTTTGCGCATTTCCTGAATTTCCCAAAATCGAACTATTGGTTCTAACAGTTTTAGATAATATAGTCCAATCACACACGGAGATAATAAGCTTAAATGCTTCATAATTTTGCCTTTTAGAAAAATTCAACATTGATGAAATTATAGAATATCGATTTTCTATGTTACAGATTTGAGTTTTAAATATAGATGGTATTAGCACAGGTTCCATCTTGCATAATTAATTGTAACAATGAAATGTATTGCATTTGTTCGATTCTTACCGTCTTTTGTTTCCTTCAGTGCCTCAAACTTACAGACGAAAAGCCTTTGAGAGTTTTATTTTCATCTGGCATCAATATTACATTTCTACCTCTATTCGGCAAAGATAACTGCGTATTTTTACATTAAATAGCAGTACATATCTCTGGCCTCACTGTCCATATTGAAATTACCACAGTTTGACACAATACAGAGCACAGGATTCTTTTGTATCAGCTACAAGGGTCGGTCCGGTTTTTTTTTTTTTGCCATTACTATACTTCATTTTCTTCGTCACCATTTCACCAATTATTTATTCATTATTTCGTGAAGTAGTTATACTGTAAATTCTTTGGTCGCGGTCGGCGGGAAAAGGTACATAAGTCAATAAAATTAATTTTACAGGAGAGATTTTCTTTTTAATTTACTCTTAACTGAATGTAAGTATAATAATGAAATTCATGTATGTTGGTTAAAATAAGACCCTTTTCAACTTAAAATACAAGAAATTTTATTATTTCAAAAATTAGAAAAAATACTTGACTGATGTGATTAGGTACAACAGAAAAATCGACTTTTTTTACTTATGTGCCTTTTCCCGCCGACCAAAGGATTGTGAGCTTATGGAATTTATATTCGATTTAAAGAAAATTCTGTCAAATTTGAGTGGACAAAGCGGATATTCGCTTTTCATTCCACTATTGCATCATTATTCTAACTGTATTTAAATAGCTTCTTTAGATAAAAGGAGGCATGAATGAAGATATTACTAATCCATTGCGCTTTATGAGAAAGTGCATGATCTTTATGCACGGTAAAGAGCAAGGCTGACATATCTGTAGTGACTGAAAGCGGAAATACAATAGGATCAGACCAAAAGTCACGAGCATATTAAAATCGCGGTTAAATCACAGAGAAAAATGCACATTAAGGGAGAAAGTCCTACATGTATTACTACTTTTTTATTTTTTTCCTGAAATCAAGGCAAAGACATTCACATATCTTGGAGCAACAGTAACAAATATAAATGACACTCGGGAGGAAATTAAACGCAGTATAAATATGGGAAATGCCTGTTATTATTTGGTTGAGAAGCTTTTATCATCCAGTCTGCTGTCCAAAAATTTGAAAGTTAGTATTTATAAAACAGTTATATTACCGGTTGTTCTGTATGGTTGTGAAACTTGGACTCTCACTTTGAGAGAGGAACAGAGATTAAGGGTGTTTGAGAGTAAGGTTCTTAGGAAAATATTTGGGGCTAAGAGGGATGAAGTTACAGGAGAATGGAGAAAGTTACACAACTCAGAACTGCACGCATTGTTTTCTTCACCTGACATAATTAGGAACATTAAATCCAGACGTTTGAGATGGACAGGGCATGTAGCACGTATGGGGAATCCATAAATGCATATAGAGTGTTAGTTGGGAGACCGGAGGGAAAGAGACCTTTGGGGAGGCCGAGACGTAGATGCGAAGATAATATTAAAATGGATTTGAGTGAGGTGGGATATGATGATAGAGACTGGATTAATCTTGCTCAGGAGAGGGACCAATGGCGGGCTTATGTGAGGGCGGTATGAACCTCCGGGTTCCTTAAAAGCCAGTGAGTGAGTAAGTAAGTAATCAAGGCAATGACACATTTCTTTTATCAACGTAGGAGTTCAGAAACGTCTTTCTAGTAAAGCTCGCTTCCAACGCCTGTAGACAACGGTGCTATTCCCATGGACTTCTTTATTGCTCTTGAAATGGTGATTAACCTATGAAAATCTGATGGTCCAGATCCGAACTGTATGGCGGATGAATGAGTCGGAAGTTCTCATACATTCTCTTCGATTCTCCTCACGCAGAAACTTTGCGATTTGAGGCTCTGTGTTGCCGAATCGGAGAAATATTTTCGTAGGCGATTTTGCATGCAGTACGAAATGAAACTATTTTAAATAGTTACTGAAATTGAATATTTTCATATGTGATAGCATAACGAATAGACTCAGTGTACATAACTGGTATAGGAGAATCTAGACGAAAAGATGGGGACTCCTGTCGTCCGGACTTTTTTTTTTTCATAAAAATCAAGTTCCCGTATATTTTAATCTTCCATCGTAATATTATCATCAAGCCCTTCGTAGATTGAGAGAATGGAAGAAAATGTAAATGAAAATTCATTCGTTTTTCTTTCACAGAATATAAACTGCCGTTTTGTACGGCCCTTTAATGCAGGAAACAGACAAACGGTAAAACGAAACACAAATAAAACGGAATGGAATGCCTGAGCTGGACGGACAGCCCTGGTTATGAATATACAGCACGGAAGAGGACATGTAAACAAAATGGAAATCGATAACCAGTAGAAGAGCACAGAGACTGTCTCCTAACTTTTATTTGTTTGCGGTGCCTTCCTCAATAGACTCTGACGTCTTTTTCAAACTCTGAATCACGAAGATGGTGACGTCACCGTACAGGTCAGTGCAGACATACACGAATTTCTTATACATTGTCTTATTTCTTAAATGTTACATCGAAAGCCTTCGTAATCTCTATAAACATTCTAACGAAATTTACTCGAACTACAGATTTTGGGCTTTTTTTTTTTTACTTTCTATTAAACAACAAAATGAAACTCAAATGACACGTGATCAGTACGATATTGTGTTCGAGACAACACAGAACTTCACAATTATAAAGAACAAATGTTCAAATCATATCGGTAAGCAGTATTCAAACTCAGGATTGTGGTTTTCACGTAGTGTCAAAGATACACATAGGCGATAGAATTGAACAACGATCGAGAAAGCAAGACTAACAGCGCCCGCAAACCCGAAAACCCGCACGACAATGTTGTATATGTCGCTTCGTTGACGTTAAGACTGCTTGTGTTTCAAGTCTTCGGGAGTGATCAACTCTCGAACGCCAAGCAGCCTTGAATCGCCACAGTTCTTTATACCAGACTGAACTTTTATCTGTTTTGGCAACTGTTATATAAACAATCAAAAAGCCTATTTGAAACAACATCTCTACCTTTCAGTGTATAATAATCCGTTCCCTAGTCTTTATTTAATTACTAGGTCCTTATTAAAAGGCTGGGAATTTTCTTTTCGTATGTTTGAGATCAAGTGTGTAATCTCAAGTAAAAAAATATTAACGCTTTTTTAACGTTAGGTTTTATGTTTCTTAGAAATGCAAATTTATTTGAAAATTGGATGATGTCAATCAAGAAAAGATCAACATTTATCTGCCAACAGTTGATTACTTGAAAGCAAAATACCAGCTTGAAGACATTGAGGTGATTGGTCTTCTTATTGGAGCTCCTGGTGTGATTCCCAAGTTCTTTGAACGCTTCAGGAAGACTTTTGAACTACCACAGACACTTACTGCTGACATCATAACTTCAGTTTTGAAACGCTCTTGCCAAATTCTGAGTCATCATATTCACTCTGTTTAATTTTTTTTATTCACTTTCTATTCATATGTGTTTATTTTAATTTTCTTTCTACAAAATTTATGTAAACATTTAATATTGCAAAATTCATGTAGGAGAGTATACTGAGTCTCATTTAAACATTATAATGTTATTTATTTCAATGATGTATGTTATTCAAAGTTACGAAATCTTTCCACGCCGACCAAATGCTATTTCGAGAATGATGAGCGAGACTCGAAGCGCACGAGAATGACGAGACGAGACTCGAAAGACAAATGCAACGAACACAGCGAGCGAGAGCTGCAGTTAGTTTTGTCCATCTCTAATAGGCGAGATTCGAACTCGCGATCTTGGCTTTTATACAATGTCAGAGCTGTATCGAAACAATACACTACAGTCGATGTTCTGTTTTTTTTACATAACTTAACAACAAAAGTAATTTGTTGTACAGATTTTATAATATTATGGAATCAAAAAACTACCAAAGTATTGTAGGAGTTAACGAGCTGGACTCATGCTTCAGGGCTGTGTGCATATTTCACTATCACAAATTCCATTAACATCAAATAACGTCGTAGTTGATTAGCATTGTTAAATAACCGGTTAAAAATTATACAGTCAAAATTTGAGTTAAGGCAGAAATATGTGAAAAATAAATTCTGCTAGTAACAATTTTGAAGTTACTTGCATTTAAATTTAGTCAAGAGAAGGCGGCAGACCCTAGTGAAGTCAAGCAACGAGTGACTGAGTGTTATGTCAGTTATTTGTATTATGATATTTGCAGTGGCGGCTCCTGCATATTTCTTAAGGGGAGGAAAGAAGTTAACAGCACGAAATGACACCTTCTTGAATGAAACAAGCTACAAATTAGCCTACATGCATACATGTAAGACCAGGTAGTGTTGGGGTTGGCCTTCCCTTCTGTATAGCAATAATCTGTTCTTGTAAACTGAGTTTCCTAAATTGTCCAAAATATATTATGTCTTCACTTCCATTCATTGTTGAATAATTGCGCAAATTAACAATTACAAGGAAATTCACCACCTCGTAGCATTTTTCGAGCACACTACAGCATCACACGTGTTGGAGGAGACCAGCTACTAACTCGTAACCGGAACCGTTTTACGGAAATGGAAATGGGAATGGTAAATAATCTGAGGAAAGCGAGAACACTGCACCCACCCACGTGGTCTGTGTTGCCACATGTACATTTTACAAGTTCAGTATCACATGCTTTTGAAGAATGTCAGTTCTTGTAAAGTCATACTATCATTATTATTCAAAGCTGCTGGTGGCCGATTAATTTTTTATGTTAAAAATGATGTAGTTTGGAGTACCTACTTTCAGTTTCAAATATATTTGTACAAAACTGACAACTTGGCTGTTGCCCTGTCTAGTAAACAATGAATAGAAGTGAATTTCAGGGGCCAACTACGTAGAACTACTTCCTCTTTGTTTTACATAAACCTGACTTTAACTTTCAAATATCCACGAAAGTTTCAAACCATGAATAGTAGCCTATATAAAGTGCAATGAATAGTATTTTTGGTTTATAATTTAAAAAAAAAAAGTTTACATGGTGTCTTTCAAAGCGTTGCGTTAAAACTGTTTTTGTTGTGTCTCCTCCTAGATGTGTTATAGTCCTGTTGAATTTAACATCGTTAGGTGGCAGCGGTAGCGAGCTTGCTGCACGACCAGTCGGTTTCTATTTCCCGCCCATGCGCTGATTCAGAGGAGGATCTCCTCCCTCTCCGTTCATTTACATGCTTTAAAACTCTGCTTCTTTCTCTAGCCGCTAGTGCGCTGTTGTCTATGTGTGTTAACTGCAGTAGAGGAGGAATGGAGTGCCTTTCCTTCACACAATCTTGCATCTTTCTCACATTTTTCTACAGCACATGAGCGCGCGTCGTTTAAAACTCGATCAACCGAGTTTTTCTTATAGCTGTGAACTTAAAAATTATCGAATCTTCCTCGAATTTCAAGGCACATATTTTATTTGGTATTTACTTTCAAAAGAAGAAAATGTGAGGAGGACGTTCCTCCCTTCCCTCCCCCGAGAAACCGCCACTGGATATTTGGTTAGATTCTGTGAAAATCAATTCCAATTGTGCCTTCTAACTTCATCGTCTTAATTTAACAAAAAATATTGCAGAAAGAAAAACATCAATACTAAAAAATATTCATATGGTATGAAGTGAAATTGTTTAAGTTTTGAATAAAAAGTGCATGAGATTTACTGATGTCATGGCGTTGTTAGCAGAAGAGGAGACGATACTAAGGGATATGCTACTGGAGCTAAATGACAGCTGTGAGCAGTATGGGATGAAGATAAATACAAACAAGACGAAGACCATGGTTATCGGAAGAAAAATAAAGAAGATAAACTTTCGAATTCTAAATGAGGCAGTAGAACACGTGGACAACTTCAAATACTTGGGGTGTACTGTTTTCTTCGGCAGAACACTATGAATAAATGAATTAATTAATACAGAATCATATCTTTCATAGATACTTAATATACATGTTATAATTAAAGGATTCTGGCGACATAATGGTGAGCAAGATGCTGATATTTTTAACGGATTCAGAAGATTGCAAAAAAATAAAATGTCCATTTTATCATCTTTCGCCTACACCTCTAAAAAAAACTATACGTTATAGACAGACAGACAGACAGATAGATATGCTTTATTGAGTTTGACTTGTGTCTACAGACAATCAAACTAAGTCAAAAGACAATAAGTCAAAGTAACAGATTCTTGAGCATACCATGAAAAGCACTGATTTTATAAAATGTATGAGTAGTAAAATATTTTAATACAATATTTATATTTTTATTGGGTTATTTTACGACGCTGTATCAACATCTGAGGTTATTTAGCGTCTGAATGATGTAAAGGTGATAATGCCAGTGAAATGAGTCCGGGGTCCAACACCGAAAGTTACCCAGCATTTGCTCGTATTGAGTTGAGGGAAAACCCCCGAAAAAAACCTCAACAAGGTAACTTGCCCCGACCGGGATTCGAACCCGGGCCACCTGGTTTCGCGGCCAGACGCGCTGACCGTTACTCCACAGGTGTGGACTATACAATCTTAAAATGTCTCATACCCATAATTGTAACATCATTAGACAGCATGTTATAGAACTTTATATTTTGTTTAAAAAATGTTGTCTTCTACAGGGTTGTTTCCGATCTCTAATAACAAATTTGAATGACATCATGGCGTTCAGGAGTCACACGACAGCTGAACTGTGGCGCGAGGTGACAGACCAGTAGTGAGTGGTCTCATAGTCAGAGTGCACGGCGAATCAAAGCAGAAATTCCCAAGAAAATCGAGCCTTTTTGGGAGGGGTACATTACGACCATTACAGATGCCAAGTACAGTTAAGTGAAAATAAAATAAGCCTGCAATAAACGAGGTTTCGTTATTTCCAAGAAAGGCATCCTCTGTGTACTTAGTAAGATTGGTAAAGCTCGAGTGGAGATTGGAGATTTATCCTTCGAAGAGGTGGAAAAATTCAAATATCTTGGAGCAACAGTAACAAATATAAATGACACTCGGGAGGAAATTAAACGCAGAATAAATATGGGAAATGCGTGTTATTATTCGGTTGAGAAGCTCTTATCATCCAGTCTGCTGTCCAAAAATCTGAAAGTTAGAATTTATAAAACAGTTATCTTACCGGTTCTTCTGTATGGTTGTGAAACTTGGACTCTCACTCTGAGAGAGGAACATAGGTTAAGGGTGTTTGAGAATAAGGTTCTTAGGAAAATATTTGGGGCTAAGCGGGATGAAGTTACAGGAGAATGGAGAAAGTTACACAACACAGAACTTCACGCATTGTATTCTTCACCTGACATAATTAGGAACTTAAAATCCAGACGTTTGAGATGGGCAGGGCATGTAGCACGTATGGGCGAATCCAGAAATGCATATAGAGTGTTAGTTGGGAGACCGGAGGGAAAAAGACCTTTAGGGAGGCCGAGACGTAGATGGGAGGATAATATTAAAATGGATTTGAGGGAGGTGGGGTATGATGATAGAGACTGGATTAATCTTGCACAGGATAGGGACCGATGGCGGGCTTATGTAAGGGCGGCAATGAACCTTCGGGTTCCTTAAAAGCCATTTGTAAGTAAGTAAGTAAAGCTCGAATGGAATTAATTTGTATCATCTCGTGGGGTGTGGCGACTTGCGACGAGGGGTAGATTTGCTTGCTTTTTCAACTCTGGAATTAATTCCATCCGAGCTTTGCCCGTCTTATTAGGTACACACAAGATGCCTTTCTTGGAAATAACCAAACCACGTTTTTTGCAGGCTCCTACTCTACTTAGTATCGGAAAGCGTTGTTATGTGCCCCTCCAAAAAAAGCTCGATTTTCTTTGGAATTGCTACTGTGATACACCGTGCACTCTGATTAAGAAATCACTCACTACTGGACTGTCACCTCTCACCACAGTTCAGCTGTCGTATGATTCCTGAAGCACATGACGTCGTTCAAACTACCCTATATGTATATCATTATATTCTCATGACAGAGTTATAATTTGAAACAGTCTCTATTTTTATTTTAAAGGGAAATTTCATGAATATAATAAAATACAAAAACTAAGATATGATGAATTCAGTTTTTGTTTATAAACATACCTCTAGAGAAACTTGCCAAGATTTTTTATTATAATTTAGAAGGAAATATAAATTTTGACAAATATGAGACTTGCCTGTATGTTGCACTGAAAATTACAATTGTATACGTTGAAAAGAAAAATGCATTTATTTTTTTTTCTGTCATTCTCTTAATGTACGAGGTCCATGCTAACATCATGGACATATTAATATCAAAGGAAGATACACGAAAACTTACATGTTGTGAAACAATCGCTTTACTTTTCGCCACATACTCAAGAAACAATTATTTCGAATAAAGCATTTTTCTACCTTTCCAGAAGACCACAATAAATAATACAGAGCCTACTGAACATTATTCTTCTTCTCTCTGAATTTCACACCTCTTGAAATCAAAAATTGATAGTTCGAAGGTAACACGTCAATACAAAGACGGTCTCACCCTTAATCGGAATACGTACATAAAAAGAAACGTTAATGCACATGATTAGACTACGTATAATCCCAGATCACATATACATTGCTCATCCCTATGTTAAAATCGGTGCACTTTGAAGAGAACAACCGCCAGGATCGCCACCCGTCCGCCGTAAACGAACACGAGATGGCAGTACAGTCGCTAAAGCAATTAAAATGGGAGTTATGACGTGACTCCTTATGTAACAACTAGATGGCAGCATAGTAAACCTGACAAAAGTTTTTACCGTCAAAACCTATAACGCCGAGCAATCTGGATATATACGATCTAGGGTATAAGTAATCAGATGGGAAAAGCTGCAAAATGCAATGGAACGTTAAGGAAACAATTTTCGCATGGTTTGTAAAATCTTTCTAACTGAAGTATGGCTAGAATGCAGGCGTTACAGATAACATAACACAACATGACACACACGACACACGACACGAGACACAAGACACGAGACACACAAGACACATAGGACACACAGGACACACACGACACACAAGACACATAGGACACACACGACACACACGACACACAAGACACACAAGACACACACGACACACAAGACACATAGGACACACACGACACACACGACACACAAGACACATAGGACACACAGGACACACACGACACACAAGACACATAGGACACACACGACACACACGACACACACGACACACACGACACACACGACACACACGACACACAAGACACACAAGACACACAAGGCACACACGACACACAAGACACACACGACACACAAGACACATAGGACACACAGGACACACACGACACACACGACACACAAGACACATAGGACACATAGGACACACAGGACACACACGACACACACGACACACAAGACACATAGGACACATAGGACACACAGGACACACACGACACACACGACACACACGACACACACGACACACAAGACACATAGGACACATAGGACACACAGGACACACACGACACACACGACACACAAGACACACAAGACACATAGGACACACACGACACACAAGACACATAGGACACACAGGACACACACGACACACACGACACACACGACACACAAGACACACAAGACACACAGGACACACAGGACACACACGACACACACGACACACACGAGACACACGACACACACGACACAAAAGACTCATAGGACACACAGGACACACACGACACACAAGACACACACGACACACAAGACACATAGGACACACAGGACACACACGACACACACGACACACAAGACACATAGGACACACAGGACACACACAACACACAAGACACACACGACACACAAGACAAACACGACACACAAGACACACGCGACACACAAAACACACGTGACATACACGCGACATACACGCGGCACACGACACACAAGAAACACAAGACACACACGAACAACACTGACGCGTTTGAGTTAATATTTCGTGAAAGTTTTATACTATAGGTTATTATTTCCTGAAAATATAAAGATTTGGTTTAATATTTCGTGAAATTTTCATACTTTAGTTTAATATTTCTTGGAAATATGAAGGCTTCGTTAATATTTCGTGAAATTTTCATAATATAGATTAATTAATGTTGAAAATATGAACTTTTGGTACACATTTCGTGAAATTTTCAAACTATAGGTTAACATTTCTTGAAAATGTGAAGATTTGGGTTAATATATCGTGATATTTTCATATTACAGTTTAATATTTCTTGAAAGTATGAAGGCTTGGGTTAATATTTCGTGGAATTTTCATACCATAGGTTAATATTTGTTAAAAATATGAAGGTTTGGGTTAATATTTCGTGGACGTTTCATGCGATAGGTTAATATGTCTTGAAAATATGAGGTTATGGTTTAATGTGTCGTGAAATTTTCATACTTTAGGTTTATATTTCTTGAAATTATGAAGTTTTGGATAATACTTAGTGAAATTTTCATACTTTAGGTTAATGTTTCTTCAAATGTGAGGGTCTAGGAAAATAATTCGCGAAATGTTCATACCTTAGGTTAATATTCATTGAAAATATGAAGTTTTAGGTTAATATTTCGTGAAATTTTCGTAATATAGGTTAGTATTTCCTGAAAATATCAAGGTTTGGGTTAATACTCGTATTTCGTGAAATTTTCATATTATAGATCAATATTTCTTGAAAATATGGAGGGTTGTATTAATATTTCTTGATATTTTTATAATATAGGTTAATATTTCTTGAAAATATGACGTTTTGGGTTCATATTACTTGAAATTTTCATACTTTAGGTCAATATTTCTTGAAAATATGAAGGTTTGGGTTAATATTTTTTGTTAAATGTTCTTAACATTCTATAATATTTCTTGAAAATATGTATGTTTGGGGTAATATTTCGTGAAATTTCTAAATATAGCTTAATATGTCTGTCTGGACAACAGAGAAGCCTTAGCTGGACCACTATCGAGCGTTAGCTGGACCACTGACGAGCGTTAGCTGGACCACTGTCGAGCGTTAGCTGGACCACTGACGAGCGTTAGCTGGACAACTGACGAGCGTTAGCTGGACCACAGAGGAGCGTTAGCTGGACCAATGATTAGCATTAGCTGAACCACTGACAAGCGTTAGCTGGACCACTGACAAGCGTTAGCTGGACTACTGCCTAGCGTTAGATCGACCACTGACGAGCGTTAGCTGGACCACAGAGGAGCCTTAGCTGGACCACTGACTAGCGTTAGCTGAACCACTGACAAGCGTTAGCTAGACCACTGACGAGCGTTAGCTGTGCCTCTGAGGAGCGTTAGTTGGACCACTGACGAGAGTTAGCTAGACCACTGATGAGCGTTAAGCAGGACAACTGACAACCGTTAGCTGAACCACTGACGAGCGTTAGCTGGACCTCTGACAAGCGTTAGCTGGACCAATGTCGAGCGTTACCTGGACCACTGACGAGCGTTAGCTGGACAACTAACGAGCGTTAGCTGGACCACTGACAAGCGTTAGCTGGACCACTGACAAGCGTTAGCTGGACACTGACTAGCGTTAGCTGAACCACTGACAAGCGTTAGCTGGACCACTGACAAGTGTTAGCTGGACCACTGACAAGCGTTAGCTGGACCACTGACAAGCGTTAGCTGGACCACTGACAAGCGTTAGCTGGACCACTGACAAGCGTTAGCTGTACCACTGACAAGCGTTAGCTGGACCACTGAAAAGCGTTAGCTGGACCACTGACAAGCATTAGCTTCACAACTGACGGGCGTTAGCTGTACCACTGACAAGCGTTAGCTGGACCACTGACGAGCGTTAGCTGGACCACTGACGAGCGTTAGCTGGACCACTGTCGAGCGTTAGCTGGACCACTCACGAGCGTTAGCCGGACCACTGACAAGCGTTAGATGGACCACTGACAAGCGTTAGCTGGACCACAGAGGAGCGTTAGCTGCACCACTGACAAGCGTTAGCTGGACCACTGACTAGCGTTAGCTGAACCACTGACAAGCGTTAGCTGGACCACTGACATGCGTTAGCTCGACCACTGACGAGCGTTAGCTGGACAACAGAGAAGCCTTAGCTGGACCACTATCAAGCGTTAGCTGGACCACTGACGAGCGTTAGCTGGACCACTGTCGAGCGTTAGCTGGACCACTGACGAGCGTTAGCTGGACAACTGACGAGCGTTAGCTGGACCACAGAGGAGCGTTAGCTGGACCAATGATTAGCATTAGCTGAACCACTGACAAGCGTTAGCTGGACTACTGACAAGCGTTAGCTGGACTACTGACTAGCGTTAGCTGAACCACTGACAAGCGTTAGCTGGACCACTGACATGCGTTAGATCGACCACTGACGAGCGTTAGCTGGACCACAGAGGAGCCTTAGCTGGACCACTGACTAGCGTTAGCTGAACCACTGACAAGCGTTAGCTGGACCACTGACTAGCGTTTGCTGAACCACTGACGAGCGTTAGCTAGACCACTGACGAGCGTTAGCCTGACTACTGACAAGCGTTAGCTGGACCACTGACTAGCGTTTGCTGAACCACTGACGAGCGTTAGCTAGACCACTGACGAGCGTTAGCCGGACCACTGACAAGCGTTGGCTGGACCACTGACAAGCGTTAGCTGGACCACTGAAAAGCGTTAGCTGGAACACTGACAAGCATTAGCTTCACAACTGACGAGCGTTAGCTGGGCCACTGACAAGCGTTATCTGGACCACTGACAAGCGTTAGCTGGACCACTGACTAGCATTTGCTGGACCACTGACAAGCGTTAGCTGTCCACTGTCGAGCGTTAGCTGGACCACAGAGGAGCGTTAGCTGGACCACTGACGAGCGTTGGCCTGACTACTGACAAGCGTTAGCTGGACCACTGACTAGCGTTTGCTGAACCACTGACGAGCGTTAGCTAGACCACTGACGAGCGTTAGCCGGACCACTGACAAGCGTTGGCTGGACCACTGACAAGCGTTAGCTGGACCACTGAAAAGCGTTAGCTGGAACACTGACAAGCATTAGCTTCACAACTGACGAGCGTTAGCTGGGCCACTGACAAGCGTTATCTGGACCACTGACAAGCGTTAGCTGGACCACTGACTAGCATTTGCTGGACCACTGACAAGCGTTAGCTGTCCACTGTCGAGCGTTAGCTGGACCACAGAGGAGCGTTAGCTGGACCACTGACTAGCGTTAGCTGAACCACTGACAACCGTTAGCTGGACCACAGAGGAGCGTTGGCTGCACCACTGACAAGCGTTAGCTGGACCACTGACTAGCGTTTGCTGAACCACTGACAAGCGTTAGCTGGACCACTGACTAGCGTTAGCTGGGCCACTGTCGAGCGTTAGCTGGACCACTGTCGAGCGTTAGCTGGACCACTGACGAGCGTTAGCTAGACCACTGTCGAGCGTTAGCTGGACCACAGAGAAGCCTTAGCTAGACCACTATCGAGCGTTAGCTGGACCACTGACGAGCGTTAGCTGGACCACTGTCGAGCGTTAGCTGGACCACTGTCGAGCGTTAGCTGGACCACTGACGAGCGTTAGCTGGACAACTGACGAGTGTTAGCTGGACCACAGAGAAGCGTTAGCTGGACCACTGACTAACGTTAGCTGAAACACTGACAAGCGTTAGCTGGACCACTGACAAGCGTTAGCTGGATCACAGAGGAGCGTTAGCTGGACCACTGACAAGCGTTAGCTGGACCACTGACTAGCGTTAACTGAACCACTGACAAGCGTTAGCTGGACCACTCACAAGCGTTAGCTTGACCACTGTCAAGCGTTAGCTGGACCATAGAGGAGCCTTAGCTCCACCACTATTTAGCGTTAGCTGGACCACTGACTAGCCTTAGCTGGACCACTGACAAGCGTTAGCTAGACCACTGTCGAGCGTTAGCTGGACCACAGAGGAGCCTTAGCTGCACCACTATCGAGCGTTAGCTGGACGACTGACTAGCCTTAGCTGGACCACTGACAAGCGTTAGCTGGACCACTGACTAGCGTTTACTGAGCCACTGAGAAGCGTTAGCTGGACCACTGACATGCGTTAGCTCGACCACTGACGAGCGTTCGCTGGACCATAGAGGAGCCATAGCTGGACCACTATCGAACGTTAGCTGGACCACTGACGAGCGTTAGCTGGACCACTGTCGAGCGTTAGCTGGACCACAGAAGAGCGTTAGCTGGACAACTGACGAGCGTTAACTGGACCACAGAGGAGCGTTAGCTGGACCACTGACATGCGTTTGCTCGACCACTGACGAGCGTTAGCTGGACCACAGAGGAGCGTTAGCTGGACCACTGACAAGCGTTAGCTGGACCACTGACTAGCGTTAGCTGAACCACTGACAGGCGTTAGCTGGACCACTGATTAGCGTTTGCTGAACCACTGACGAGCGTTAGCTGGACCACTGACGAGCGTTAGCTGGACCACTGACGAACGTTAGCCGGACCACTGACAAGCGTTAGCTAAACCACTGACAAGCGTTAGCTGGACCAGTGTCGAACGTTAGCTGGACCACTGACGAACGTTAGCTGGACCACTAACGAGCCTTAGCCGGACCACTGACAAGCGTTAACTGACCACTGTCGAGCGATAGTTGGACCACTGACAACCGTTAGCTAGACCACTGTCGAGCGTTAGCTGGACCACTGACAAGCGTTAGCTAGACCACTGACTAGCGTTTGCTGAACCACTGACAAGCGTTAGCTGGACCACTGACAAGCGTTAGCTAGACCACTGACTAGCGATTGCTGAACCACTAACAAGCGTTAGCTGGACCACTGTCGAGCGTTAGCTGGACCACTGACAAGCGTTAGCTGGACCACTGACAAGCGTTAGCTGGACCACTGACTAGCGTCAGCTGGACCACTGACTAGCGTTAGCTGAAGCACTGACGAGCGTTAGCTGGACCACTGACAAGCGTTAGCTGGACCACTGACTAGCCTTAGCTGGACCACTGACAAGCGTTAGCTGACCACTGTCGAGCGTTAGCTGGACCGCTGACGAGCGTTAGCTGGACCACTGACAAGCGTTAGCTGGACCACTGTCGAGCGTTAGCTGGACCACTGACAAGCGTTAGCTGGACCACTGACAAGCGTTAGCTGGACCACTGACTAGCGTTTGCTGAACCACTGACAAGCGTTAGCTGGACCACTGACATGCGTTAGCTCGACCACTGACGAGCGTTTGCTGGACCACAGAGGAGCCTTAGCTGGACCACTATCGAGCGTTAGCTGGACCACTGACGAGCGTTACCTGGACCACTGTCGAGCGTTAGCTGGACCACTGAAGAGCGTTAGCTAGACAACTGACGAGCGTTAACAGGACCACACAGGAGCGTTAGCTGGACCACTGACTAGCGTTAGCTGAACCACTGACAAGCGTTAGCTTGACCACAGAGGAGCGTTAGCTGGACCACTGACAAGCGTTAGCTGGACCACTGACAAGCGTTAGCTGGACCACTGACTAGCGTTAGCTGAACCACTGACAAGCATTAGCTGGACCACTGATTAGCGTTTGCTGAACCACTGACGAGCGTTGGCTAGACTACTGTCGAGCGTTAGCTGGACCACTATCGAGCGTTAGTTGGACCACTGACGAGCGTTAACTGGACCACTGACGAGCGTTAGCTGGACCACTGACGAGCGTTAGCCGGACCACTGACAAGCGTTAGCTAAACCACTGACAAGCGTTAGCTGGACCAGTGTCGAACGTTAGCTGGACCACTGACGAACGTTAGCTGGACCACTGACGAGCCTTAGCCGGACCACTGACAAGCGTTAACTGACCACTGCCGAGCGATAGCTGGACCACTGACAACCGTTAGCTAGACCACTGTCGAGCGTTAGCTGGACCACTGACAAGCGTTAGCTAGACCACTGACTAGCGTTTGCTGAACCACTGACAAGCGTTAGCTGGACCACTGACAAGCGTTAGCTAGACCACTGACTAGCGTTTGCTGAACCACTGACAAGCGTCAGCTGGACCACTAACTAGCGTTTGCTGAACCACTGACAAGCGTTAGCTGGACCACTGTCGAGCGTTAGCTGGACCACTGACAAGCGTTAGCTGACCACTGTCGAGCGTTAGCTGGACCGCTGACGAGCGTTAGCTGGACCACTGACAAGCGTTAGCTGGACCACTGTCGAGCGTTAGCTGGACCACAGAGGAGCGTTAGTTGGACCACTGACAAGCATTAGCTCGACCACTGACGAGCGTTAGCTAGACCATTGACAAGCGTTAACTGGACCACTGGCTAGCGTTAGCTGGACCACTGACAAGCGTTAGCTGGACCACTGACAAGCGTTAGCTGGACTACTGAAAAGCGTTAGCTGGACCACTGACAAGCATTAGCTTCACAACTGACGAGCGTTAGCTGGATCACTGACGAGCGTTAGCTGGACCACTGACAAGCGTTAGCTGGACCACTGACTAGCGTTAGCTGAACCACTGACAATCGTTAGCTGGACCATTGACAAGCATTAGCTTCACCACTGACAAGCGTTAGCTGGACCACTGACTAGCCTTAACTGGACCACTGAGAAGCGTTAGCTGACCACTGTCGAGTGTCAGCTGGACCACTGACAAGCGTTATCTGGACCACTGATGAGCGTTAGCTGGACCACTGACAAGCGTTAGCTGGACCACTGTCGAGCGTTAGCTGGACCACTGACGAGCGTTAGCTGGACCACTGACAAGCGTTAGCTGGACCACTGACGAACGTTAGCTGCACCACAGAGGTGCGTTAGTTGGACCACTGACAAGCATTAGCTCGACCACTGACGAGCGTTAGCTGGACCACTGAGAAGCGTTTGCTGGACCACTGACTAGCGTTAGCTGAACCACTGACAAGCGTTAGCTGGACCACTGTAAAGCGTTAGCTGGACCACTTACAAGCATTAGCTTCACAACTGACGAGCGTTAGCTGGACCACTGACAAGCGTTAGCTAGACCACTGACTAGCGTTAGCTGGACTACTGAAAAGCGTTAGCTGGACCACTGACAAGCATTAGCTGGACTACTGAAAAGCGTTAGCTGGACCACTATCGAGCGTTAGTTGGACCACTGACGAACGTTAGCTGGACCACTGACGAGCCTTAGCCGGACCACTGACAAGCGTTAACTGACCACTGTCGAGCGATAGCTGGACCACTGACAACCGTTAGCTAGACCACTGTCGAGCGTTAGCTGGACCACTGACAAGCGTTAGCTAGACCACTGACTAGCGTTTGCTGAACCACTGACAAGCGTCAGCTGGACCACTGACTAGCGTTTGCTGAACCACTGACAAGCGTTAGCTGGAACACTGTCGAGCGTTAGCTGGACCACTGACAAGCGTTAGCTGGACCACTGACAAGCGTTAGCTGGACCACTGACTAGCGTCAGCTGGACCACTGACTAGCGTTAGCTGAAGCACTGTCGAGCGTTAGCTGGACCGCTGACGAGCGTTAGCTGGACCACTGACAAGCGTTAGCTGGACCACTGTCGAGCGTTAGCTGGACCACAGAGGAGCGTTAGTTGGACCACTGACAAGCATTAGCTCGACCACTGACGAGCGTTAGCTAGACCATTGACAAGCGTTAACTGGACCACTGGCTAGCGTTAGCTGGACCACTGACAAGCGTTAGCTGGACCACTGACAAGCGTTAGCTGGACCACTGACGAGCGTTAGCTGGACCACTGACAAGCGTTAGCTGGACTACTGAAAAGCGTTAGCTGGACCACTGACAAGCATTAGCTTCACAACTGACGAGCGTTAGCTGGACCACTGACGAGCGTTAGCTGGACCACTGACAAGCGTTAGCTAGACCACTGACTAGCGTTTGCTGAACCACTGACAAGCGTCAGCTGGACCACTAACTAGCGTTTGCTGAACCACTGACAAGCGTTAGCTGGACCACTGTCGAGCGTTAGCTGGACCACTGACAAGCGTTAGCTGACCACTGTCGAGCGTTAGCTGGATCGCTGACGAGCGTTAGCTGGACCACTGACAAGCGTTAGCTGGACCACTGTCGAGCGTTAGCTGGACCACAGAGGAGCGTTAGTTGGACCACTGACAAGCATTAGCTCGACCACTGACGAGCGTTAGCTAGACCATTGACAAGCGTTAACTGGACCACTGGCTAGCGTTAGCTGGACCACTGAAAAGCGTTAGCTGGACCACTGACAAGCGTTAGCTGGACCACTGACAAGCGTTAGCTGGACCACTGACAAGCGTTAGCTGGACTACTGAAAAGCGTTAGCTGGACCACTGACAAGCATTAGCTTCACAACTGACGAGCGTTAGCTGGACCACTGACGAGCGTTAGCTGGACCACTGACAAGCGTTAGCTGGACCACTGACTAGCGTTAGCTGAACCACTGACAATCGTTAGCTGGACCATTGACAAGCATTAGCTTCACCACTGACAAGCGTTAGCTGGACCACTGACTAGCCTTAGCTGGACCACTGAGAAGCGTTAGCTGACCACTGTCGAGTGTCAGCTGGACCACTGACAAGCGTTATCTGGACCACTGATGAGCGTTAGCTGGACCACTGACAAGCGTTAGCTGGACCACTGTCGAGCGTTAGCTGGACCACTGACGAGCGTTAGCTGGACCACTGACAAGCGTTAGCTGGACCACTGACGAACGTTAGCTGCACCACAGAGGTGCGTTAGTTGGACCACTGACAAGCATTAGCTCGACCACTGACGAGCGTTAGCTGGACCACTGAGAAGCGTTAGCTGGACCACTGACTAGCGTTAGCTGAACCACTGACAAGCGTTAGCTGGACCACTGTAAAGCGTTAGCTGGACCACTTACAAGCATTAGCTTCACAACTGACGAGCGTTAGCTGGACCACTGACAAGCGTTAGCTAGACCACTGACTAGCGTTAGCTGGACTACTGAAAAGCGTTAGCTGGACCACTGACAAGCATTAGCTGGACTACTGAAAAGCGTTAGCTGGACCACTATCGAGCGTTAGTTGGACCACTGACGAACGTTAGCTGGACCACTGACGAGCCTTAGCCGGACCACTGACAAGCGTTAACTGACCACTGTCGAGCGATAGCTGGACCACTGACAACCGTTAGCTAGACCACTGTCGAGCGTTAGCTGGACCACTGACAAGCGTTAGCTAGACCACTGACTAGCGTTTGCTGAACCACTGACAAGCGTCAGCTGGACCACTGACTAGCGTTTTCTGAACCACTGACAAGCGTTAGTTGGACCACTGTCGAGCGTTAGCTGGACCACTGACAAGCGTTAGCTGGACCACTGACAAGCGTTAGCTGGACCACTGACTAGCGTCAGCTGGACCACTGACTAGCGTTAGCTGAAGCACTGTCGAGCGTTAGCTGGACCGCTGACGAGCGTTAGCTGGACCACTGACAAGCGTTAGCTGGACCACTGTCGAGCGTTAGCTGGACCACAGAGGAGCGTTAGTTGGACCACTGACAAGCATTAGCTCGACCACTGACGAGCGTTAGCTAGACCATTGACAAGCGTTAACTGGACCACTGGCTAGCGTTAGCTGGACCACTGACAAGCGTTAGCTGGACCACTGACAAGCGTTAGCTGGACCACTGACGAGCGTTTGCTGGACCACTGACAAGCGTTAGCTGGACTACTGAAAAGCGTTAGCTGGACCACTGACAAGCATTAGCTTCACAACTGACGAGCGTTAGCTGGACCACTGACGAGCGTTAGCTGGACCACTGACAAGCGTTAGCTGGACCACTGACTAGCGTTAGCTGAACCACTGACAAGCGTTAGCTGGACCATTGACTAGCATTAGCTTCACCACTGACAAGCGTTAGCTGGACCACTGACTAGCCTTAGCTGGACCACTGACTAGCGTTAGCTGACCACTGTCGAGTGTCAGCTGGACCACTGACAAGCGTTATCTGGACCACTGATGAGCGTTAGCTGGACCACTGACAAGCGTTAGCTGGACCACTGTCGAGCGTTAGCTGGACCACTGACGAGCGTTAGCTGGACCACTGACAAGCGTTAGCTGGACCACTGACGAACGTTAGCTGGACCACAGAGGTGCGTTAGTTGGACCACTGACAAGCATTAGCTCGACCACTGACGAGCGTTAGCTGGACCACTGAGAAGCGTTAGCTGGACTTCTGACTGGCGTTAGCTGAACCACTGACAAGCGTTAGCTGGACCACTGTAAAGCGTTAGCTGGACCACTGACAAGCATTAGCTTCACAAGTGACGAGCGTTAGCTGGACCACTGACGAGCGTTAGCTGGACTACTGACAAGCGTTATCTGGACCACTGACAAGCGTTAGCTGGACCACTGACTAGCCTTAGCTGGACCACTGACAAGCGTTAGCTTACCACTGTCGAGCGTTAGCTGGACCACTGACAAGCGTTAGCTGGACCACTGACGAACGTTAGTTGGACCACTGTCGAGCGTTAGCTTGACCACAGAGGAGCCTTAGCTGGACCACTGTCGAGCGTTAGCTGGACCACTGACGAGCGTTAGCTGGAACACTGAGGAGCGTTAGCTGGACCACTGTCGAACTTCAGCTATTCCACTGACGAGCGTTAGCTGGACCTCTGACGAGCGTTAGCTGGACCTCTGACGAGCGTTACCTGGATCACTGACAAGCGTCAGCTCTACCACTGACAAGTGTTATCTGGACTAGTGAGGAGCGTTACAGAACCACTGATGTGCGTTAGCTGGTTTGGCTTAATATTTCGTGAATTTTTTATACTATAGATTAATTTTTCTTGAAAATATGAAGGTTTGATTTAATATATCGTTACATTTTCATACTATAGTTCAATATTTCTAGAAAGTATGAAGGCTTGGGTTAGAATTTCGTTAAATTTTCATTCCACAGATTAGTATTAGTGGAAAATATGAAGGTTTGGGTTAATATTTCGTGAACTTTTCATACTATAAGTTATTATTTCTTGAAAATATGAAGACTTGGTTTAATATTTCGTGATATGTTCATACTATATATTAATATTTCCTGAAAATATGAAGGTTTTGGATAACATTTCTTGAAATTTTTATATTTTAGATTAATATTTCTTGAAAATATTAAGGTTTGGGTTCATATTTCGTGAAATTTTCATACTATAGGTTAATAATATTTCTTGAAAATATGAAGTTTTGGGTTAATATTTCGTGAAATTTCATTCTATAGGTTAATTATTCTTGAAAATATGAAGTTTTGGTACGCATTTCGTGAAATTTTCATAATATAGGTTAACATTTCTTGAAAATATGAAGGTTTTGGTTAACATATTGTGAAATTTTCATACTATAGTTTAATATTTCTTGAAAGTATGAAGGCTTGATTTCATATTTCGTGAAATTTTCTAGCATGGGTTAATATTTGTTGAAAATATGAAGGTTTGGGTTAATATTTCGTGAAATGTTCATAATTAAGCTTAATATTTATTGGAATTATAAAGTTTTGGTAAATTTTTAGTTAAATTTTCAAACTTTAGGTTAACGTTTCTTCAAATATGACGGTCGGGGGAATAATTCGTAAAATTTTTCTTCTAAATATGAAGTTTTGGGTTAACATTTTGTGAAATTTTCATAATATAGTATAGTATTTCTTGAAACTATGAAGCTTTGTGTCAATATTACGTGAATTTGTAATACTATAGGTTAATATATCTTGAAAATATGCAGGTTTGTATTAATATTTCGTGAAATTTTTATATTATAAATGAATATTTCTTGCAAATATGAAGTTTTGGGTTAATATTTAGTGAAATTATCATAGTGTAGGTTGATATTTCTTTAAAATATGAAGTATTAGTTTAATATTTCGTGAAATTTTCATACTATAGTTTAATATTTCTTGAAAGTATGAAGGCTTGATTTAATATTTCGTGAAATTTTTATACTCTGGATTAATATTTCTTGAAAATATGAAGGTTTGGGTTAATATTTCGTGAAATTTTCATACTTTAGATTAATACTTCTTGAAATTATGAAGGTATGGGTTAATATTTCGTGAAATTCTAATAGTATAGGTAAATATGTCTTGAAAATATGAAGTTTTGGGTTAATATTTCATGCAATTTTCATACTTAAGTTAATATTTCTTGAAAATATGAAGTCTTGTGTTAATATTTCGCGAAATTTTCAAACTGTAGGTTAAATTTCTTGAAAATATGAACGTTTGGTTTCATATTTTGTGCAATTTTCATTTTATGGGTTAATATTTCTTGAAAATATGAAGTTTTGGTTTAACATTTCGTTAAATTGTCATATTTGAGATTAATATTTCTTGAAATTATGATGTCTTGGGTTAATATTTCGTGAAATTTTCATACTCTATGTTAATTTTTCTTGAAAATATGAAGCTTTTTTTTAATATTTCTTGAAATTTTCATGCTTAAGGTTAATATTTCTTAAAATATGAAGGTTTGGGTTAAGATTTCGTGAAATTTTCATATTATAAGTTAATATCTCTTGAAAATATGACAGCACGACGCACACGCGACTCACACGCGACACACAAGGGATGCACACACAACACACACACTACACACGCACGACGCACACGCGACACACACACACGACGCACACGCGACACACACACGACGCACACACGACGCACACGCGACACACACACGACACACACGACACACACACGACGCACACGCGACACAAACACGACACACGCGACACACACGACACACACACGACGCACACGCGACACAAACACAACACACACGCGACGCACACACAACACACACACGACACACTCGACACACACATGATACACACGACGCACACGCGACACACACTCGACACACACGCGACTCACACGCGACACACAAGGGATGCACACACAACACACACACTACACACGCACGACGCACACGCGACACACACACACGACGCACACGCGACACACACACGACGCACACACGACGCACACGCGACACACACACGACACACACGACACACACACGACGCACACGCGACACAAACACGACACACGCGACACACACGACACACACACGACGCACACGCGACACAAACACAACACACACGCGACGCACACACAACACACACACGACACACTCGACACACACATGATACACACGACGCACACGCGACACACACTCGACACACACGCGACTCACACGCGACACACAAGGGATGCACACACAACACACACACACGACACACGCGAACCACACACGACGCACACGCGACACACACACACGATACACACGACGCACACGCGACACAAACACAACACACACACGACGCACACGCGACACACACACGACACACACACGACGCACACGCGACACACACACGACACATACACGACGCACACGCGACGTACACGCGACACACATACGACGCACACGCGACGCACACACGACACGACACACAAGACACACGAAACACACACGATACACGACACACAAGACACACGATTCACGACACACAAGACACAACACATATACGACGCACAGGACTCACACAACACACAAGAAACAGACGACACACACGACACAGAAGACACACACGACACACAAGACACGAAACACACACGACGCACAAGACACGAAACACACACGACACATAAGACACACAAGACACGAAACACACACGACATACAAGACACACGAAACACACACGACACACAAGACATGCGAAACACACACGACACACAAGACACACGAAGCACACAGGACACACAAGACACACGACAAACAAGACATACGAAACACACACGACACACAGGACACACGACATTTTGCCTCTCGACTCACATTTGATACTGCAGATTAGAGTTGGGTCGATTCGTGAACGAATCGTTCATTCGAACGACTAATAATAAAGAATCGTAAGAATCGATTCGTGGTATCAACGAATCGTCGTTCAAAAGAATCGTAACGAATCGTCGTTCAAAAGAATTGTAACGAATTGACATGGTATCGTAACCCACGATTCTATTTACTTGTTTGATGTAACCTGTCAACGGACATTTCCGAACCTTGCCGAATGTTCCCGAGCGAGAGTGAAATCAAAATACTGCGGTTGTTAAGTATGGAAAATAATGAACACAAACCTGAAATTTGCATAGTTAAATAGAGATGTAATGCAAAAAAATGTACTTCGTAATAAGGTTCAGTTGATAAATTATAATTTAGAAATATTATCTTGGGTAATTTTGTAGACTAATAGAGGTCATGCCGAATGGTTCCAGCCAATGAGAAAGAGACAATCCAATGTCTCGCCTCTTATGCCATCTATGCGAGAGATGTAGAACGCTTTTGTTCTACGCGTGGTATGCAAAGGGAAGTGTCCTGTAAGTCGTTCGTTGACGAATCGTTGGAATCGCAGAGTAGGAAGAATCGTGAACTTGTTGACGATTCAAAAGAATAGTTGGAATCGCAGACTGAGAAGAATCGTGAACGAATCGTTAGAATCGATTCGTAATGTATGATTGAATCGTTGGAATCGACTTCTGAAAAAAGAATCGTGTTGCCCAACTCTACTGCAGATATCCATGTAAGGTAACGCATTTTGAGACCGCAGAGATCTCTGACGGACACGGTCAGACACAATATAAAATGGGTACTCAATAGGGATTCAAATACTGAATTTAGGCAGGTACCTAAGAAAGAGATGAATATTATAAACTACGTACCGGTAGCTAACTTCGATATTTTAGATTTGTAGTGCGGACAATAATGTAGTCACAATTATTTTTAGAAACAATCCGTTTAGGCCATATTTCTTATCCGTATGTATGTCCGTATCCTATTACATGTTACGAGTATTGGTCTTAAATTCGCTTTCTGTGCAGCCTCAAGAAGAGGACGCGACTGGAGATCCGTCTGCTGGTGGTGATTGCGATTCTGGTGATATTACTGCTGATCTTCTTATTCGTCATCATCATCTTGGCTTGCGAAGTCGAAAACAACGAACCAGGCAAGTAGGCAATATCATGCTGTATTTTTATTCGCTGTTGAATTTAACGAGTGACCAAAGAGATAACATTTATTCCCTGACAAAAATAATTATATGAATTTATTTGTGTACGTATTGTGTATTATTTATTTATTTACTTATCAACTTATCTTTTTATTTATTTACTTATTTATTTATTTAGTTATTTACTCACTACTTACTTATTTATTCACTTATTTATTTATTTACTAATTTACTTATGTATTTACCTACTTTCTTATTTATTTACCTACTTATTTATTTATTTACTTATTTATTCACTTACTTATTTACTCACTTACTTATTTACTTACTTACTTACTTACTTATTTCTTTAATTATTTATTTATTTACTTATTTATTTATTTATTCATTTATTTATTTACTTATTTATTTACTACTTACTTACTTATTTACTTACTTAATTATTTACTTACTTACTTATTTATTTACTTATTTATTTACTTATTAATTAATTAATTATTTATTTATTTACTTACTTATTTATTTATATATTTTTTACTTTCTTAGTTATTTATTTACTTATTTATTTATTTACTTATTTATTTATTTAATTATTCTTTATTTATTTATTTACTTATTTATTTATTTACTTATTTATTTACTTATTTACTTATTTACTTCTTTATTTATTTATTTATTTACTTAATGATTTATTTATTTCTTTACTTATTTATTTACTTATTTACGTATTAATTTATTTATTTATTTATTTATTTATTCATTCATTCATTTATTCATTTAGTTATTTATTTATTATTTACTTAATTACTTATTTATTTACTTATTTATTTATTTACTTATTTACTTATTTATTTACTTATTATTTATTTATTTATTTATTTACTTATTTATGTATTTATTTACTTACTTAGTTACTTATTTACTTATTTATTTATTTACTTATTTACTTATTTATTTATTTACTTATTTACTTATTTATTTATTTATTTATTTACTTATTTACTTATTCATTTACTTATTTATTTACTTATTTACTTATTTATTTATTTATTTATTTACTTATTTATTTATTTACTTATTTATTTATTTATTTATTTATTTATTTATTTATTTATTTATTTATTTATTTATTTACTTATTTACTTATTCGTTTACTTATTTATTTACTTATTTACTTATTTACTAATTCATTTACTTATTTACTTATTTATTTATTTATTTATTTATTTATTTATTTATTTATTTATTTATTTATTTATTTATTTACTTATGTATTTATTTATTTATTTAATCCCCCTTCCTTTATTCATTATAATCTCCTATTTCTCTCCCAAGTAATATTTGTTTTCCAGTTCTATATTTCGTTATCATCTAGTAACATTAATCCATGTATTTTACTGTACTGCGTATGCATTATCCTAATTTTTCTTCCATTTTCAACTAGTCTGAGACTATTTTGCCTTATAATTCCTATCAATAATACCTTGCACTGTAACAGTTTCGTTTTTCCCTTACTGATATGTGACTTGCAATATATTTACGCAATGTAGACCTGTAAGAATTTTAGTGCTATTCTAACCTACGCTATTGGTTAGTATTCTGAAGCTAAAAATGTATTATTAATTCCATAGTTGCTTCGTACAGATTTTTTTTTCCTATTTTTAACAACAAAATTACGTATTTCTTACGCACTTATCAGAACAATTGTTACAAATCACGCCTCCCTTGTGAATTATTTGACTGTATATTAGGATGCAAAATTGAACTGTAAAGAATATAAGTTCCTAGAATTGTAATAATATTTTTGATAAATGCATAAGAGTAGGCCCTAATATAATTTTAAGTTAAAAAAGAATCTATACAAAGCAACTAAGGCAGTCTTGCGATGGTGACTAATAATTGCGGGCGAGAGCTATTTTATGCCCTCTGCGCGCGCGCGGAGCTCTTTTACCTGTAAACATTGCTAAAGGATGTACAGATCTTAGAACACAGTACATCATGACGGAACGGAAGCGCTTAAAGCTTTCAAGGAAGAGTGGAAGATACAATATTTATGCTTCCAACATGGTAATGAAGTCCAGTGTTTGTTGTGTAAAAAAAATATCATTTGCAAAAAAAAAAAAAGGAACTTAAAACGGCATTATGAGACGCAACATGAAAAAAAAATATATAGGCATTATTCAGGAGAAGAGACAAATAAATTCATTTCGGAATTGACATCGAAGGTAAATTAATTTACATTTGGGTCAGTAGATAGTATGTAGATTCCTGTTATTTCTTTATTTTAAATGTATTTTTGATGTTTTATTTGTTGCCTGTTTCTGGATATTTACTTTTATTAGACTACGTGTTTCTTTAATTTAGAAATAATATTTTATCTTTGATTGCACTTTAACTTATACTATTACTAAACTCAAAAAGCTAATTCACTTTTATTCCAATAACTATTTTCAGGATTTTGAGCAAATATGAACTAAACATTTTGAAAACTTTGATGCAAGGAGTTTTGTTAGTAACGTCAATATAAAATATACTTAAAAATATAATTTCAAAACTATCAGACCTAATTGCGCCAAATTTTGTACAGATATTATTATAGATCTGTTTACATAGTTTAAATTTCACAAATTTTGGCCAAAATTGTGGAAGTTTTAAAAGTCATACATATCCCCTTAAATGATTGACCCCAAAAATTACGATGGCTCTCAATATCTTAATTTAATCAATTTGTTTTTTTTTTTTTTTTTTTTTTTCGTGTTACGTGCATCTCACAAATCACTCTAAGAAAACTCATTAGGTACATAATCACGACTGGAGAGTAAGGACTACATTTTCATAATCACACAATCAAATACTCTATTTCAATCAATATTGCCATTATTATTTTTTCAACAAATACTCAAAAGTCACACACGTCGAGCAGGTAGACCCTATTAGTTTCTCCTAACTAATGAAGTGAAGTATTTACATAATAAATAATTGCTTTTAACAATAAAATGGTTTACATACAATTAATTTTTCCTATCTCTCTTTTTGTTCCTAAAAACCATTCCCTTTGCGATTTGTTTATATATGTATACTTAGCGGCAAAAAGAATGGGCCCGCCGACAATTTCTAAGTTCCAGAGACATAACATTGCGCATGCTCGTCTCGTCAAAGCCGTAGTTCACCAGGTAACACATAATTAAACCATTTAAATTTGCTGTATTTTGTTTAAGAGGCTAAAATATGTAATAAAATCGAATGGCGGGTTGATTCTAGATACATCAGGGCCCTTGAAGAGTGAAATAATAATAAAATTGATAAATACAAAATCAACCGGAGCGAATATGAACAGGAAAACCATGTATTATGCCGAAGCGATATAAACAGTTACAGTAGCGTAAGTTGTTACGGCATTGGTATATTGAACAAGTTAGTAGCAGTAGCTCAAGGTTCGAATCTCCCCAAATCTTCTTTTTTTATTACAAAATTTCCATCATATGTGTCTCGCAAAGCTATATTTATGTGGCGATATCTCTTAGAATATGCCCAAACTCTAATAATAATAAACCTCCCTCTCTCTTTCAAGCAATACTGCTATCTGTTAATATAACGTTCTGTCTCGTCATTACGCTTGAAGATGACACAGAAACAATAACTCATTGCCCTGGTTCGCATAGGTTATTCTGCGTACGCTACTCTCCGACAGGACTTCGATTGGAGAAATGCCATTTTCTCCGACCAGGTAATTGTCTCCAGTAACATTCTGTGTATGCTACTCTCCGACAGGACTTTGATTGCAGAAATGTCATTTTCTCCGACGAGGTAATTGTCTCCAATAGCAATGACAGTACTGCTCTAGTTTATTGTATGAATCACCACCGATACGCTTCGCGTGAGGGTCGCGTTTTGAGGGTGGATGGCATGCGATGGGGCAGGACTTCTGGAACGCATCCACGGTCTGTTTACGGCAGAAGTCTACGAACACATTTTGGCAAATGTAATGATCCCTTCCGCCCGAAAACGATATCCAGAAGGAACACTTTTCTTCCAGCAGGATAATCATCTGATAGACTACACACCGCCAACCGGATTCAAAGATGGATTACGAGGAGGCGTGATGTCGACGCAGTCGACTGGCCTCCAAATTCACCAAATATGAATCCGTTTCAAAATTTGTGGGCTGCAGTCAAAAGGATCCTACGCTCTAATTGGGCAGAACAACCACCCGTTTGGACACCTGAGGGATTGTAGGACAGAGTTCTAGATGCGTGGGAGAAGATGGCCAAGACTTTAGACCTGTTCCATAATCTTGTGGACTCCATGCCGCGCAGAATGAGGGCAGATGTTGACGCAGGTGGTTTGTGGACGAGATACTAGTCCCCACCACAGCCTTGTTTTGTTAATATATTAAAAAATTGTTTGTTTTTGTTAATGTAATTATTTATTTGTGTTTGATATGCGTCCGTTTTTTAGGATGTGAAACAATTATTTTTGTTTATACAGGCCAGGTCTCACCTATTAATAGCCCACAGGTGATGGCCAATAATATTTTTAAAAGGCAGGCATAATGAAGTTTGTTAACAAATGCCGTTTTACATTTAAACTAATAAATTAAGTAAAAGTTAAAATAAAAAAAAAATAATTTTACCGTATCAGCAGGCGAACTCACAACCTCTGGCACGGATGTCAGACTTCTTACCACTGGGCCACAAACTGCTCGTAAGGTTTATTACGTTATAAACGGACGACTTTCATGAAGAGACTCCACAGCAATGCCTTGCAGTGCGTTACGTTTACACGAGTGAACCGCGCGATAGAACTTAGCATTTCTATCGACCAAGAGTCGGCCCATTCTTTTTGCCGCTAAGTGTACATGTATATTAAATAACTGAGTAATTAGCCCTATTACATAGGCAGAAATTTAGTAACGCAAGTTATTGTAATAATT
Source organism: Periplaneta americana (assembly GCF_040183065.1). Classification (NCBI taxonomy): domain Eukaryota; kingdom Metazoa; phylum Arthropoda; class Insecta; order Blattodea; family Blattidae; genus Periplaneta; species Periplaneta americana. The sequence continues at coordinate 191,908,058 of NC_091121.1, forward strand.
GCTGCCTTTATTCGCTGCTGCATGTACATCCCTGTTGTCTACGTTACAGTGAATGCAATATGCGCTCGTGATCAAGGTCGAGATCTTCTACCATGATTGGGAGCTAATATCGTCTCATCCCTGAACTAAGGAATTAACATTATATTATAGCTTCAAAATACTAGCCAATTAAAAAATATGTATACTTCTGAATAGTTCATTCTCTATTTGTAATATTCTTTACCCTTAAAACTAAATAAAAAAGGTATTTTTCTAACAATTTCAAATTAGTGCAACTCTAAAAATATTGAGAATAGGACCCATGTTTATATGACATTTTTTGCTCCGAATGTCTTCGAAAATAAGCTCCGTAAGTGACGGTAACTCCCCGTGAATCACCCTGTATATGCTGTATTCATTCATTACTCTTCCATTATCGAATGCTTTTTTTCACGTGGTTATGCCAGTAATTTATTGGTAAATTAATTTTAATGGTTTGATTACGCTAATATTATTCCGTCAAAGGAGCTATGACACGATTCTTTTTTGAGTTATCATGTCGTAGATATTACTAGTTATGATGTGGTGCATACTGTTGTTAGAAATAACACTGAGACAGTCTTAAATAATATGAAGGAGCTACATTTATTAAGGACTAGCCGTACCCGTGCGCTCCGCTGCACCCGTTAGAAATAAATATAAAGTAATTACATAATTAAAATAGGACATTTAATCCAGGGAACATTCGTGTTTGATAGAAGGATAAATCGTTTAATTTGTTACTTAATTTAAATTGCATCCAAATAATTAAAATGCGATCATTTTGGTCCAGAGACACTCATTTGGTGCAATGACAATTCCTTTAACATGATTCTTAATTTTTATTACATGCAACCATAGTTTAATGAAGATTGACATTATTTAGATTTAATGTGTATATTTTATTTCACTTGTTATAGGTTTCCATTGAATTATGGTAATAACTTAATTTTAACCCATGTTTTCTACGTATTCAGTAAATGGCGCTTGGCCCACTATGGTTCTGAACCCTTCAAATAACTTAAATTATATTATATAATATTACATATTATATTATATTATATTATATTATATTATATTATATTATATTATATTATATTATATTATATTATATTATATTATATCAGAAGTTACTGTTATAACATTATAGTATTATGTCCATCTAGAGAAACTACACTTTCCAATGGTGAAATAGTAATTAATTATACAAATCGGTTAATTTAGCTTCCGATATTACTTCATACAAACACAGAAACATTCTCTGTAGGCTATCTTTCATAGCTTTCGATTGTTGCTGTCCAAGGTCCCTTATAGACGAAGTCATTTGGTTTTTAATTCATTACACGGCCTTAGATGGCAGTTATTTTAATTTTAAAACTCATTTATCTCATTAAATATCAGTCCTATCAAAATTTTTCAAGAAATAAAACTTATCGCAAATTATTTTTGAAGAAACTTTTGTTATGTAACATTTTTCACAAAAATCAATAATAAGCTAGATATTTCGATTTATTTAATTCAGGCCCCCTTATAACCCCCCTTTTGAATAATGTATTTTGAATGCCATATAGCCTAAAATCTAGGCTACAACGAACTTAATTTATATTCCAATTTCCATCGAAATCCGTTCAGCCATTATCGCGTGAAAAGGTAACAAACATACAGACAGACAGACATACAAACAAAAATAAAAAAAAAGCGATTTTCGGTTTCAGGGTGGTTAGTTATATATGTTAGGACCAATAATTTTTGGAAAATCGAAAATTACCAGAAAAATTTTGGCTACAGATTTATTATTAGTATAGATTTCATGTCTCTTAAAAATGCTTTGTCGCCGGTCAGGTTTTAACCCGCTAACCTCTGATCGAAAAGCGCCGTGAAAACGACTAGACCGCCGAGGACGACCTTTGACTTGGACAGACATCCATAGTCAAGGACTAAATGTAAACAAACGAACATCACATGGCACCAATCTCAATATCATTTGCACGCACGGCGCCATAAATGTCGCTGCATTGTTTGTCTGGTATCCATGGAGACATTAAAAGCGGTTTGTGAGGGCTTAACACATTGATTATTTTATCCAGTTGATAATCGCCGCTGTTGCAATGTCTCTTGCATTTTACGGTCATCGACCTCAAATATAATCAAGTTCATTGACTGGATGTGCGTGGAAAAATTCATGTTGACACACGCTACACGAGTAGGCCCAATCGAACATCATATTTGACATTTACTTCATAAAATTTTACTTCTTCCCTTGACCATGGATAGATCAGTAAATCTATATTGTGTGTAATACTATACTATTCGGGGAGGACAAATAGAGCTTATCAAAATAATTTCTCCTCAATGGGACACGTCATCAGTGGTGTGATCAAAGCATTGTAATGGCTGCGAGCGTTCCGAGATCCGGGTGAAAATTATTTTTAAATAATGCCCGCTTCACTTTTCTTCTTAAGCGAAATATACAGGGACATTATTTTATTTTTACTTCAATTTTTATTGTACCTGAGTTTTTGAATGTACTTCACTCCCACCCCCTCTAGTAATGAAGTTCAACCGTCCTCCACACAGATCCAAGACCGCATATACAGTCATAGTAGCCTCACGGTCATAGTAAACACTAAGTTCCAAAAATATGTTCACGTTTTCCAGTAACGAAAGAGCTTTCAATATTGCATAATTTTCCATTTGCCTACGTCGCATCCCGGTTTCCCTCACCTGCTTCCATTCGCCTCTCTGTAAATGCTAGTGGCTGGGCTGTCTTAGCTCTTTTCTGGGAACATTAATTTCTGTTAGGAATTCGACGTCTACGTAATATTATACCCATACAGTTGTTTAAAATAACTAAAATAAAAGGGCCTCGTTAAGTAATTAACTGTCACGTGATTTCCTCCCTTTCTACGACGCTGCGACGTAACCACTTGGACGGACAGCAGCTAGCATGTCTGAGTAATTTTATCTTTCCAGATAGGGCAGAAGTGAAGATTGAATTTACAGTACGTAAGGTCTCTTTTATAGAGTAGGTACAGAATTATTTCAATATGAGTTACTGATACGAAGTACGAACCTGGTAATTGGAATTACGTACAATAGTCTATAGTGCGATAATATACACATTAGAACTGAAGCCTGTATCGAAATGAACGGCCATCATTTTCAAAAATGTGTTTAAATATCCATGTTATGATTATTTTTCAAAAACCTAATGAAAATCATCAAACTCAAAATCGCGATATTTCCTAGTTTACGTAAATGGACGAACTAATTTTTTTCCCTCCTATACCTAGTAAAGCGATTTGTTTGTCTAATACGCCAGTATCATCGAACTCCAGTCGTGGAAGGAGATAGCAAACGGTGTTTCCGGTTCTTAATCGTTGATTCAAAGGTATAGCCAGGTTAATATTAGAAATGTTGGTAAAAATAAAATGATGTCCCTGTACATAAAATTAAAGTAATGCTATGATTTAACAGTTATTTACGATACAAGTGTTAAAAATGGCATTTTATTTTGTGAGTGGGGATGTTTGCGATACGAGGATTCACGTCGAGTGCAGTAAGCCTGCGAACAAAATAAAACCATTTTTAACACGTGTGTCTCACTTTTTTTTTCTTGCTGGTGTACGGACAACTCCCCCTATTGCTCTATTGCTCTTCATTGTAATAGTAAGACTTATGTAATCGCATTAAACGCAGGCGGTGGTAGTCTATAACTCAATACTAGAGCACTCGATTTCAGATCCAGAGGTCTCAGGTGCAAATCAGGTTGACCCAAACCTTTTTAATTTTTAATTATTTCAGTTAGTTATTATGAAAATTGGTTCAATAGGTGTTTTATTGATATACAGGGACATCACTTTATTTTTACCAACATTTTTAACATTAACCTGGCTATACTCGGAAACACTGTTGCCCCCTTCCATTACAGGAGTTTGATGTTACTAGTGCAATATGTAAACAAATCATTTTACTGGGTATAGGAGGAGAGAAAAGTAGTGTATCCATTTATGTTGTAGGGAAATACGATATTACGATTTTCAGTTTGATCATCACTTTTACGGAATTTATCAAAATACAGTAGAGTAGTAACATTTTTTTTTTTTCAAAAACTCAACTTTTCAGGCGGCTATGTTCGTTATGTAATGTCTACTTTATTTAGCATATTAATTATTGGTGTTAACATACAATATAGAGAGTGCATTTAAATTGAGGGGGTCATAAGTAAAGGGCTGTAAGTGCACTTAAGTTACTTTTGAGAAAATGGGGTTTAAATATTTAAGCTTTCGTAAAATCGGTGAAATTTTGTATTTAAATTTTAATTTGTGATGCGATTAAAATATCCCTTTGCCACTAAAATTTTAGATACTTTTGCTTACACTGTATGCACTTAACTCATGTTATTACAAATGTCACTAGCATTCCTTTGCTTCTAGCCACCTCAATTCAAAAAAAGCTAATCTGAATTTTTAAACAAGTTGCTGGAAAAGGTTGACGTTCATTACAATGCAGGCTTCAATTCAGTACGCATATTATTAAAAACATTTTGAAGCATATTCTCTGAAATTGAATTTATCGTTTCTTCAATATAATTTTTTAGTACGATATTATTAATATAGGTTCTTTCTTCTATAGAAAACGCAATCATATTTATGAAACACACTATACACTGCAGTGTTTACTTCACTGCTTGAAGACTTCGAATGCAACAGCGGCCGTAAGTTTGTGTGTCTGACGGGAGCAAGGACATTAGTGAAGGGGTGAGAGTGAAGGACATTCAGAAATTCAGGTACAATAAAAATGCAAGTAAAAATAAAATGATGTCCCTGCACTAGCCATACCCGTGCGCTCCGCTGCACTTGTTAGAAATAAATATAAAGTAATTACATAATTAAAATAGGACATCTGCCCCAGGGAACATTCGTGTTTGATAGAAGGATAAATAGTTTAATATGTTACTTAATTTAAATTGTATTTAAGTAGTTAAAATGCGATAATTTTGGCCCAGAGACCACTCATTTGGTCCAATGATAATTCCTTTAACATATTTCTTAATTGTTATTGCATGCAAATAATAAAATATCATTTGGTTCAGAGAACATCCGTTTTTGATGCAACGATAATTCGTTTAACATTTTTCTAAATTAGACTTGAATGCATCTTTAATAAATCACTCCAAATTAATAGAGTGGATTGTGTACGAAGATAATGTTTCTGTGCGTAAAGATCTATTTTCATCTTACCTCATTCCTTATATGTAGTATTACATCCATCTAGAGAAACTACAAATTTCAAATAGTGAAGGATTTATCTAAATTAGCTTCTGAGATTACTTCATACAAGCAGACAAATTTAATATTCTCTGTATATTAATATTGATAAACGTCAAGGCCGCCTTAAATAGACGGAGTCATTCGTTTCAATTTCATTATAGCCATCGATGTCGTTCCTGCAATAACTCCTTTGTGACATCGATTTTCAGATTTTTGCTCTATTAAATAACTGAAATAGTTATACAGCAAATAATACAATCTCCTATATGTAATTATATTTCTTTCTTTCGAAAATGTAAGAATTCACGATCTCCTATGTACCACTGCCATAGAATGAATAAATCTGTTTTTTCTTCCTACTGAAAATTTTTATATTTTGCACATAGGAATTACGGAACAACGACGCTATAATCTGAGGCGACGTTGGAAATGTATTGTATTGTTATTTTAAAACTCTTGTATATCCTTAAATATCAGTCCTATTAAAATTTTGCCTGGAATAAAACTTATCGGGAATCATTTTTAAAGAAACGTTTGTTATGTAACATTTATCACAAAAATCAATAATAAGCGAGATATTCCAGTTTATTTAATTCAGGCCCCCTTATAACCCCCCTTTTAAATGAAGTATTTTGAATGCCATATAGCCTAAAATCTAAGTTACAACGAATGTAATTTATGCTCCAATTTTCATCGAAATCCGTTCAGCCATTATCGCGTGAAAAGGTAACAAATATCCAGAAGACAGAGAGACAGACAAAAATTTCAAAAAAGCGATTTTCGGTTTCAGGATGATTAATTATACATGTTAACACCAATTATTTTTGGAAAATCGAAAATTACCAGAAAAATTTCGCTTACAGATTTATTATTAGTATAGATGTACGTTTATTAACTAAAAAGTATTTTTTTTTTAAGTAAGCCTGGCATTGCAGAACAGCTTTATTGGTCGCATGCAATTCCTGTCGTGTGACATCTGGTGGGAAACAATTGACAATCGGCGCAATAGTTGCAAGTCAGTGTTATATATATATATATATATATATATATATATATATATATATATATTTATTTATTTATTATTCAATTTAATAAACCCTATTTCACCCTGAGGTATATTAGGGTTATAGTTGGTATCAAAATACATATTTTATAAGCAATAAATAATAATAAAATTATAATACAAAATTGTGGTCAAGGTTACAATTCACATGAATTATGTACGAGAATGCACCTTAATGAAAGAATGGGTCGTTTCATAAAGCCTCAAGGCATGTCTCTATATTTATATCTAATGGTTATAGGAAGATATATATATATATATATATATATATATATATATAAAATAGCTTCGCAGAAGTGTTAATAGTTATTTATGCAACGATCATATAATGATAGCTATTGACACGAGTGTCTTAATAGCCATTATATGAAAGTTACATACAACTGTTTTTCTACGACCTGTAGTAAGGTTAGACAAAAATTAATTAATTAAAAATTAAAATTAATGCTTAGATATATACTTCTTTATATGACAAAATGGAAGTATGAATATGGTTTTAGATAATGGGAAACAAAAGAATGCAAGTGATTCTTATTTGCAGTTACTATAGGTACGAAAATAAATAAATGAAATCACAGTTCCTTTTTGTAAGTTTTAACGTTAACTGAAATATAAAATTTATTGAATAATGTCTGATTAAAGCATAAAATACGTAGTTTTGTAATTTTTCCATTTTAATTGAGTTTACTACACTTTTGCAGTTTGATTAAAGCATTTAACATCTCGAAATCAATCGAAATGATAACATGTCATTTCGATACAGATGAACTTTGCATAGTAACTTCATTTCAGTATAGTCGTAGAAAAGAAAGTAATTTTTTAACACGCTTGCCTATCGCTAAAATATCTAATTTCAGTTACGCCCGTCTAAAAATATAATTCCAACATTTTACGGGGAAAGAAAAGATATCGAGAAATTAGTTTTCGGCATGCCGTGCGTGTGACTATGTGCAGCAAGTTCTTAAAAAAAAAAAAAAAAAAAAAAAAAAGAAAGCCATGTGAATTTTGTTCATATTCATTACCTACGAGTTAATCTATACCGGATTGATGTATATCAAATACATTAATTTTTATATAAAATGATGGCTCCTTATTGGAAATCAAAGATACACAATGACGACTAACTTCTTCGTGATTTTTTATATTAAAGTAAACAGGAAACTTTGAGATGCACCATCGAAAAGAAAGACTTGAAAGCCGAAAAGTATCGGGAGAAAGTTAAGAACTTTGCTACAGATAGACAGGCAGACAGATAGATGGTAATTTTTGAATGCCTATACTCAGTATCGAACTAAAGGAGATGATGACTATCAGCAGTGGCTCACGATACAAAGAAACTTGGTTGTGAGATCAAACTGCGCATGCGCGGACTATCATGGAGTGATCCTTAGCTGGATTTATTTTCGCGTGAACATTCCAGATCAAATCAAGATGTTCCCTTCGTAGTCCGGTTACACATCTTGCATATACCAAGGTTAGGTTTGGTTAGTTTAGGTTTTTATTAACCAAGTCCGCGCATGCGCAGTTTGATCTCACACTCAAGTTCCTCCTGTCGTGAGACGCACGTTGACTGTGATGATGATGATGATGATGATGATGATGATGATATTATTACTAATATTATTGTTATTATTATTATTATTATTATTATTATTATTATTATTATTATTACTCGTATTATTATAAAGATTATCATTATGATGGTAGCGGTGGAAATAAACTGACAATCAATGTGTACTTGGTCAGTGGTTGTAAACTCCCTTGTTATGCGTGGATGAATTTCAACAAAGGCAATTCATATTTAAAAGATCTGTGTAGTCATATAATATAGCTAAACCGCAATATTTATAGTAACACATATTACATTTTCTAAATATAAATTATTACTATTGTTATTATTATTATTATTATTATTATTATTATTGTTATTGTTATTGTTATTGTTATTAAAATTTTGTCCAATATTATTTTGAGAAATTAACTCCGTATGTAGATGAAATTATTGGGGATCATCAGTGCGGTTTTAGGCGTAATAGATCGACTATTGATCAGATTTTTTATATTCGACAGATATTAGACAAGAAATAGGAGTGTAAGGGTATAGTACATCAGTTATTCATAGATTTCAAAAAGGCATATGATTCCCAAGAAACTAGTTCGATTAATTAAAATGTGTCTCAGTGAAAATTGCATCAAAGTCCATCTAGGCCAGTTTCTACCTGATGCTTTTCCAATTCTCTGTGGGCTAAAGCAAGGAGATGCGCTATCACCTTTACTTTTTAACTTCGCTCTAGAATATGCCATTAGGAAAGTTCAGGATAACAGAGAGGGTTTGGAATTGAACGGGTTACATCAGCTTCTTGTCTATACGGATGACGTGAATATGTTAGGAGAAAATCCACAAACGATTAGAGAAAACATGGGAATTTTACTTGAAGCAAGTAAAGCGATAGGTTTGGAAGTAAATCCCGAAAAGACTAAGTATATGATTATGTCTCGTGACCAGAATATTATACAAAATGGAAACATAAAAATTGGAGATTTATCCTTCGAAGGGGTGGAAAAATTCAAATATCTTGGAGCAACAGTAACAAATATAAATGACACTTGGGAGGAATAAATATGGGAAATGCCTGTTATTATTCGGTTGAGAAGCTTTTGTCATCTAGTCTTACTTACTTACTTACTTACTTACTTACTTACTGGCTTTTAAGGAACCCGGAGGTTCATTGCCGCCCTCACATAAGCTCGCCATTGGTCCCTATCCTGAGCAAAATGAATCCATTCTCTATCATCATATCCCACCTCCCTCAAATTATCAAGTCATCTAGTCTGCTGTCAAAAAATCTGAAAGAATTTATAAAACAGTTATATTACCTGTTGTTCTGTATGGTTGTGAAACTTGGTCTCTCACTTTGAGAGAGGAACAGAAATTAAAGGTCTCTGAGAATAAAGTGCTTAGGAAAATATTTGGGGCTAAGAGGGATGAAGTTACAGGAGAATGGAGAAAGTTACAAAACGCAGAACTGCACGCATTGTATTCTTCACCTGACATAATTAGGAACATTAAAGCCAGACGTTTAAGATGGGCAGGGCATGTAGCACGTATGGGCGAATCCAGAAATGCATATAGAGTGTTAGTTGTGAGGCCGGAGGGAAAAAGACCTTTGGGGAGGCCGAGACGTAGATGGGAGGATAATATTAAAATGGATTTGAGGGAAGTGGGATATGATGGTAGAGACTGGATTAATCTTGCACAGGATAGGGATCGATGGCGGGCTTATGTGAGGGCGGCAATGAACCTCTGTGTTCTTTAAAAGCCATAGGTTAGTAAGTATTATTATTATTATTATTATTATTATTATTATTATTATTATCATTATTATTATTATTAATCTAAATCTATCAGCCAGAATATTGCAAACTGCCATTATTACAGTATTGGAATCACAATAAGCAAAGATTGAAAAGCTTATGACCACCTCATAAAGTTGAAAGAAAAACAGACGTGTACTTCCATTAGGAACTGCGGAAAGTATGTCATCTGATAACAAAGACTGTCTCTCTCTGTCGCCATTAAGCTGGGTCATGGGGCCACCACTATCAGTCGACAGTATTTGTGTGAATTGTGTGTCATAAAATCAATAATTCAGGAGAAAATGCCTTGAACTCTGTCACAGAACTTTATTTATTACCCTTTCATTTAGGTACATGTACTAATTTTCTAAACTTCTTTTGTTACAAACACATTTAACCTTCTTCATAACAGGCGAGGTACAATTGTTTACTAGTTGTGTATAATTATTTAATTCTTGCTGACCATTCATTCCCAGAACCTGTACTTCTTTACATTATTTAGAGTTATACAGATAAATTATACTGTTTCAGTTAATACAATTTTGTCAACGAATTACCCGATTGAGGTGCAATTGTACCACGCTTTATAGCTCATGTTAAAATAATTATTAATATAAATGTGTTATAGCTTTGGTGGTAACTACATTAGGCCTACATTCTCTCCTCAGCAAATACATTACTTGTTTCTTGATTTATTTTTATACAGGGTGTTTCAAAACTGATGGTCAATAATTTACAGAAGAAAAGTATAAATTAACACAAGCAAAAAAGTTCCAATACACATTGGTCCGGAATTTAAGCGTTTTCGAGATAATGCACATTTTCTGTTGATATACCTCGCTGACTAAGAGCAGACGTGCAGACATTCCTAAATGAATTCTACCTAGAGCAGTTGTTCAAAATGCTGTCCATGATTCTGAATGCAACGTTGAGGTCGTCTCTGTAGTGAGCTGGGAATCCTTTCGGGCAGTCCTGAATCATTCCTTATTTGCTGAAAGACACTTTCAATCCGAAACCCTGAAGTGTGTCCACCTCAGAAGTGTAAACCAGGCATTTTACATGACCTCAAATACAGAAATCTAATCGAATTTAAATCCGGTGACCTAGGAGGCCACGATAGAGGCCCTACTCTGCCTAAGGAAATATCGCATGAACGGTTAATTTGAGGATCATTTTTTACTGGAATTTTTTGCTTCTTTTAGTTTGTACTTTTCATCTGTAAATTATTGACCATCACTTTTGAAACACAATGTATTTCCATTCTGAAATTTATCTAAAGCTAAAGGTGGTAGTAAATTTTTAAAAACAAATAAATTCCAAACAAAACACAATAGTTCTACAATGTCAAAGATGCATACAAGTTATGGGTATTGTAACAGATCTGGTCCAGTTCATACTGAAAGTCTGTTTTGATGCCTCCGAAATAGAGTGCAATTGATAAGGAAACATGATAATAAGTGCAACGAATTTTTTTTTTTTTTTTTTTTGTCTGCAGTGACGACTTAGAATAGAAGACAGTAAAAATGTGTAAAAACGTTTGTTGTTCGCGTGAAAAAAATGTTGTGATAACAATAGCAAATCTACGTGAAACTAAAGATTTTTTAGCCATTAATTTTGTACTGTACTAGAAATGTATATTTTTAGTTTGTGTTAAGTAATTTTGTGCGAGATCGTGCGTATTTGCTTGTTTTCCGCACAGAACCAATACGCGGTAAGTGTGAAATACCACATTCAGTATTCCCAACGTAACACACATAACAATTTCCCTCTTCTTACCGCTTAAGCGCCACATTTCATTTTACTGCTTTAGGCTTTTAACATATTATTTTTAGAGACGTTTAACATAGTAATAATTATAAATTGGAAACTTACCACTGCAATTTCACCTAAATTGCAATGTTAATTATTGTTTTTAAATATTTGCAAAAATTAAGTAAAGTCTACTATTCCACGAAACTTATTGCATTCCTGATACAAGTAACATTAAGGAAGCCGTGAAAAAATCAACAAGATTCCAGATGCCGATGTTATTACTGCAATATGTTATATAAATAATATTGTTAAAATATTAAAATGAAAAATAAATCATTACATAACCTTACCGTTTGTTTTAAGTTCACATTTACAGACTGGGGGAAAAAAAAGACAGACGTATATCACGGCCTGCTGGAGTATAGTAAACACAGAAAACATTTTATAGCAACAATGTTGAAGAAAGATATTTTGGTTTTCCGAAGTTGCCGTCATTAAACAGAAACCGAGATGGAGATTTCATTGCAACTAATTAGAAATTCGTCTTTCAGGTATGTAATAAACGATCTTCGCACAAAATAATGTACGATACACGAGCGGTATGTTTGTTTTCATGTTCTCGGAAATTAAAAAAGCTCAACTACGTTTCGCTTTTTCAATCTTTTCCTCGAACATGAAAACGTCAACATACCGCTCTTGTAACGTATATTACTATTTCTTCATAGGCTATATATAAGTCAAATTTAATTTTTGTCATTAATTGTATAAATAGCTGAAATTTTATATCTATTTTAACAACGGTGTACCGATTTCGAGGTAATATTGGCAATAGATAAATAATATTTGGCAACATGAAAATTCGCCTCAGAATTATCTGACATTCGATTTACGTTTATAGAATATGTCGGGAGAAAACTCAAACAAATAAATTTCCCATACGGAATTCGAACCCGGTCCTGAACGCAATCTCGGATCCAGACTCACTCATACCGATACTAAACTGTGGCCTCAATTGGCTAGTATAACGACTTTCCATGATAAAGACTAATGTTTCAGATCTCTGCAGCTTTTGAGAGAATGAAAAATAAGTAAAAAAGAAATATCTTAAATCGAGTATTAAATAAGTTATTATAATTACGCTTATCTTCATAATTCTAGCGATAAAATAATCTATAAATAATTAATACGAAAACGCGAGCCAAGATTTCGCATGGAAAACATATTCTGCTATACTACTGAAGTTTGTGGAAACCAGTGATTATGGGAAAATTCTGTAGCAATTTGTATTCAAGTTGAACTGGCTGGAGAAGTATAGCATGACCGAAAGTATTGCGTGATCGGAGGCTATATACCATATATCATGTGGAATGCCAAGACTCGAAAAGGAATGGTCATTTATACCTTTACAGCTACAAGTCGTAAAATCAGACTACCACATTATATGCCCCCACTTTCACTTACAAAGACTTGTATAACTCCATGATCATTAAACTTATCAGCAAGTTGTTATAAGTACGCATTAAAGAATCTGTGTAACTTTATAACGAACAAATTGCAAGAAACTTGCGAAGACTTTTGTCTGTCAGAACTTTATATTTGTATAGCGACGCATAAATAATTTCTAAGTGGCAGTCGTTAACATAAGAATTATGGACTCCAGTGACAGTGTGTGCTAACTCAATTCGCTTCGACTTCGTTTGGTTACATATGGAAGTTTTAAAATATTTAACTACTCCTTTCAGATTGCAGGAACTACTTAAGGTACTGTTATGGCGACTATTCAACTTACATGATGAATTTGCGATATTGGCCAATAACGTTTTCGAACCGCCTTTGTGTTTCTTGATAAGATGCCCCATACAATACGTCAGTGTCAATCACAGAAAATCAAAAAATGTCAACAAAATTTTACTTTGAAAATTGCATTTTCAGTAACTGTAACCTCAAGTAATAAATAAATGTCCGTAAGAACCTTTCGTGGTTTTATTCTGTTAATGCAACATTTCAGCGTATCTTATTTTTGAGGTTAAGTATTGTTGCTTCGTATTTCCGCTCTGAGTAGATGGCAGTAGTATTTAGTATGCCGTGATAGGTAGCAGTTTGTTTTGGAACTTCATTACAAGAAAACATAATATAGTAATATGCGTTACAAGAGCGGTATGTTGAAGTTTTCGTGTTCGAGGAAAAGTTTGGAAAAGCGAAACGTAGTTGAGCTTTTTTAATTTCCGAGAATTGAAAGAAAACATACCTCTCGTGTATCGCACATTATTTTGTGCGAAGACCGTTTATTACAAACCTGAAAGAGGAATTTCTAATTAGTTGCGATGAAATCTCCATCTTGGTTTCTGTTCCATGACGGCAAATTTGCAAAACAAAAATATATATCTTCAACATTGTTGCTTTAAAATGTTTTCTGTGTTTACTATACTCCAGCAGGCCGTGATATACGACTGTCTTTTTTTCCCCCCGTCTGGAATCTTGTTGATTTTTTCACGGCTTCCTTAATGTTACTTGCATCACGAATGCAGTAACTTTAGTGGAGCTGTAGAGTTTACTTAATTTTTGCAAATATTTAAAAACAATAATTAACAGTGCAATTTAGGTAAAATTGCAGTGGTAAGTTTCCAATTTATAATTATTACTATATAGAACGTCTCTAAAAATAATATGTTAAAAGCCTAAAGCAGTAAAATCAATATGTCACTTAAGCGGTAAGAAGAGGGAAATTGTTATGTGTGTTAGGTTGGGAATACTGAATGTGGAATTTTAGACTTTCCGCGGATTGGTTTTGTGCGGAAACCAAGCAAATACGCATGATCTCGCACAAATGTATTTTTATTAGGTTATTTTACGACGCTTTATCAACATCTTAAGTTATTTAGCGTCTGAATGAGATGAAGGTGATAATGCCGGTGAAATGAGTCCGGGGTCCAGCACCGAAAGTTACCCAGCATTTGCTCATATTGGGTTGAGGGAAAACCCCGGAAAAAATCTGAACCAGGTAACTTGCCCCGACCGGGAATCGAACCCGGGCCACCTGGTTTCGCGGCCAGACGAGCTTACCGTTACTCCACAGGTGTGGACAATATTGTTGTGTATTATATTAATTTTTGTAATTTGCGTAAGTAATTCCGTTTTGCAAGCTAGTTAATTTTATTCTTTTAAAAATGCTTACATATTGGGGGGGGGGGGAGAATTGGCGTGAAATATCTATCTTTGAAGTACAAAAGGAAAACGTTGTAACGTTTTGTCATGAAAAATTGTATTTACTCTGATGTTACTTGTGGTACAATGAAAACAGAAGTAGCCTTTCTCGTTCCATCCTCTTTTAATGTGTCTCCAGATTTTATAGGCCTATATGTGGTAGCTAATAGGTTATGTCCATTTTATTTTTATCTTATTGGGTTATTTTACGACGCTGTATCAACATCTAGATTATTTAGCGTCTGAATGAAATGAAGGTGATAATGCCGGTGAAGTGAGTGCAGGGTCCAGCACCGAAAGTTACCCAGCATTTGTTCATATTGGGTTGGGGAAAAACCCCGGAAAAAACCTCAACCAGATAACTTGCCCCGACCGGGATTCGAACCCGGGCCACCTGGTTCCGCGACCACACGCGCTGATCGTTACTCCACAGGTGTGGACAGGGTTACGTCCATTTTCTTTAGATCCTTCAACGAAATGGTGAAAAATGGACTGAGACAAGTGCCCAAAAGGCTTTGAGCTCACATAGATTCTTAATTACAGATTCAAATTTCCTTGCAAGGACCCGTGATTGCGTGCTTTTTTATTGTTTCTCCTCCAACTTTGCTCGTTCTACTATCATCATAATCATCATTAATTCATCAGCATCGAGAGATTTTCCTCACAAATTCATGGAAATACTGTGTATATGGGTTACGTTAAATGAAATACGCTGTGTCCCAAAAGTCATGGCAGGGTTTCAGATGATTATATTTTTTGATTGAATAGAGGTAGACATATAATATTGGTGCCAAATGTAAATAACTCTCAAAGTTTTTCGTCTGTAAGTTTGAGGCACTGAAGGAAACAAAAGACGGTAACAATCGAACAAATGCAATAATTTTCATTGTTACAATTAATTATACAAGATGGATGTTTAAAGAAAAGTGCAATGTATTTTATGGCTGGCAAAATTTGAATCTGATACTCGTATACAACGTGAATTTCATCGCGTATTTGACGAAGAAGCACCACATGATAATAACATTCGTCGTTGGGATAGACCAGGCATGCCAATTGATGCCCACAGGAGCAAGCGCGCGCTTTAGAACTCTGGAGAGCCTGAGCGCTTTACAGCGGAAAGGAAAGAGACAGACGAAAGAGGTGGTATATGCCGCTTGGTCGAGCTATATTCAGGGGTGGCCAGCACTGATTCAATAGATAAAGGGAAGAGAACTTATAAAAACTGTATCCATGTTAATTTTTAGATTTGCCTTAGAAGTATAAGTGCATTATAAGAATGTAAGTTTTAATTTTAATGCTCATTTTTCATAAGTTTGATTTTTTTATTCAAAAGAAATATTTTCTCAACTTTCCTTATAGAAAAGTGAAATTTTCAGGAATAGGCCTATTTATTTAGTAGCCTTACAGAATGTTTTCGTAAATCTAATATACCGTATATACGTATTACTGAAGATAGTCTATTGAAAATTTGGAAATTTTCGCATGGAAATTGTTTGTAAGGAAGTGAATTAACAAAGCAACTACTGTTACATCATAAGCAAAAGATACGTGCCCATGTGTTGTAAAAATGTCAGCTCTATAGCTTCAGCACATTTTGAGAAAATAATTTAATATTCTGATGATAGGAAGTTGCTCACAAATATCACCTTAAAAGCATAATGCGATAAGAGTTTTGTTATGTAATATTAATTACACTTAAAACAGATACAGTACCTAGGTAACTTTGCTTTGTACTGTAATATTGTTTTGATTAGTTTATTGATTACTTTTGTAAGGCTAAAGATACCATCAATATAAATTCCAACTTATCATGTCATACTCAATCTCTTTCTTTGGAATATCACTTTCTTTATGAATGATGTGTTTCATCCACTTAATACAGTATAATATTATACTGCTATGGAATTTAAGTGAATATTCCTTCTTAACTCGCTATTATGTTATTCATATTTAAAACACAAGTGCAATATTAAGAAATTGGTGTTAGTACTTTTGTTTTACAGACAATATAGATAATATTAAACAGAAAGAAGCCATATAAAAATAACGACATAAAATTTCACGTTCTGTTTGAAGTTTGTGTACCACTGTTTTCTTAATCCAACAGGTTGCTTATTCATATACACAACCCTTCCTCTTTCCATACTTAGCGCTTGCTGCCCGCGCACGACATCAAGGTCAGAAAAATGCGCTTGCTTTGACATCACTGGGATAGACGATCAAAAGAGACTGGAAGCCTATTGGAGAAAAAGCGTGTAGGCTAGTAAAGCCATCTACAATAATGATGAATCGTTGATGAACTGATCTCTTTGACTCCGAACAAATGCTCTTCGGATGGCTTCTACCGTTTCATCCTTTGTGGATGGTCTTTCACTACAGTTTTACTCCAATAGGCTATTACCTATCCCAACGACGAATGTTATTCTCGTTTGGTGGTTCTTGGTTAATTACGCGACGAAATTCACGTCGTACACGAGTACAGATTCAAATTTTACCAGCCACAAAACACATTGCATTTTTCTTTCGACATCCATCTTGTATAATTAATTGTAACACTGAAAATTATTGTATTTGTTCGATTCTTACAGTCTTTTGTTTCCTTCAGTGCCTCAAACTTACAGACGAAAAACTTTTGAGAGTTTTATTCTCTTCTGGCACCAATATTACATTTCTACGTCTATTCAATAATAGTACATTATGCAACGAGCCTATAATGATAGTAATTAAGACGCAAGTATGTTTGTTAATGAAACGAGCGCAAGCGAGTTTCATAATTTTCATACGAGCGTCTTAATTACCGTTATAGGCAAGTTTCATACGACTTTTTATGCTCGACCATATTTCTAACTTGAAATTATTCACAAGTATACATTTTATTTGTATCTGACAGAAGATCGGAAGTGACCTTGTTCATAGCTCGTGAATTGTGAGATGTGTGCAGACGCGAAAGTATTGATTTTTTCCGAGAAACAAATGTCTCGCGCTAGTTGTCTTTCGATTGCATATCCGAGAATAATCGATACTTGCGCTTTCATATTGCTACAATTGTATTTTCTGATTGGTGGAACACCTCAAACGTAATGAATATATGTACTTTAATGAGGTCAATTAAAGGGCTGCTACCAGGTGTATAATTACTACATTTCGGCATGGTCGAGCATAAAGTACATATTGTGTTTTATTAGGCTACTTTAATTCTAATATAGACGTTTTATGCAATGAATAGGATTTCCTTCAATTCCCTCTCATATTTTTTTTTTGTTTTGTTTTGCTTCTTTTTTGTTTTTGTTTTGCTTCTTCTTTGTTTTTGTTTTGCATTTCATGTAACTGAAGTATCACATAATAATAATAATAATAATAATAATAATAATAATAATAATAATAATAATAATAGCTTTCAATTTTGATACGGTATATTTTACTGGATTTTTCGTTTTCTTCTTCTTCAGCTAAGCTACAAGTACTAGGGCTACAGGGACCTGCATGCGGCAATGAAAAATGTATACAGTCAGGTAAAGCCTTTTATTGATTCTTATTTTTATGTATTTTAATTATCAATTTTATTTTCTTCATAATTGAGAACCTCCATGGAATAAGAGTGGATATAACACTTGGGCAACATGTTACCACAGTCTACTATATACAGTCACGAAGCTTGAGTTGTTGAGGTTGCTAGGAATAATAGACTATGCAGGTACTATTTTGCATTGTCTGTAATGAGGCGATAGCAGCGATCCTAGTGGTTAACAACTATCTGTAGATGCATATTTATTACATATTGAGCTTCGTGGTTGTATATACTAGACTGTGATGCTACATCGAACCTTTTTCCAAGGAGCTACTCAATTATTATGGGTATTAGTGCATAGCATTGTACTTATTGATTGTGAGCCAAAATGAAATCAATGTAACTGGTGACCAACAATCGAGTTGATTCGGCAACATTTCGCCGTCTCAAGGTACTGCACCTCTCGGCTGTTTGTTATTGGTTTAAGAGCTTATTTTAACTACATATTTTAATTATTAAATTATATCGAATTCTCACCATATTGCACAATGAACCACATACAAAGTAATAAAGTGTCATACTAGCACCACACAACAACTCAACTGTATACGAAATCTGTTATCAGGTTATCATTTATCAGCTGCTATGACTCGCGATGGCCGACCTTGACTACGTCAGGAACACGGTTTGAACATATTCATCTGTTTCCGATCAACTTGATCGTCGGACACCCGATACATACAGTAAAGTACACCTATTAAAACTGTGTTGTGGACAGTAAAACAATATGTGTACTATACATATTTTAAAATGTGTTAATTAATATAATATATACGTCTATTAAACATGTCACAAATAGTGAGTTAATGTGTTTACATGTCTTTTAAAACTTGTCAGTGGATAAAAGTCAGTGTATAAACTGCATACTTATATATTGATAAGGTACTTATCTACCCTTGGGAGAACAATTTTTAGTTTTTATTCAAATATTAAAAACTCTTTTTTTTTTTTTGATTGCTTGACACATAATTAAGGATTTTCATACAAAATAAACCCCTCAAATATTTTTGAGAGAACAGGGGGAGCAATGTTTTAAGGCGAAAGCTGAAATTTGTTTGTTTTAGTCGCTGGCCCACAGTTTTTATGTTAGAACAAAATTTCTTCAATTGTCTTACTCCTAAAAGAACACAGAATAAGCTATGAAAACAGTCTTATCCTATTAAGAAAAATTGCCATTTTTTTTTAATTTCAAACGTAAAAATAAAAATTTAAGATCTTGCAGTTTTAAATTGACTTTCTTAAACAGTAGGACATTGTTTATAGTTTGGCACTTGGCTACGTTAATCAGCTTCATTTTGGTGCAAGAATGATGAAAATATATCAATTCTAAGTGCAATTTGTGTTTACATTAGTGTTGTAAAATGCTGTAAAACTGAACATGAAAAAAAAATCATCTACTTCCTGAGAGCATGAAAAATTATAACCATATAAACACTTTCCTCACTGTATGAAAAATAATACAGTCAAACTCTACCGCCAAATTCGAATTGTTATTACAAGAAAAACATAAAATTGACAGAATGTGACGGATTCACACTTGCAGAACTACACTTCCGGTTTAAAGAAAGGGTGCTTCCGGTCAATAAAAACTCATCTAATTAATTAACCAAACATCATAGAGACAAAACTGATATATATATTTTTTGAACTAGAAAGTTCAAGCTTTCAGATGACATAAAAGTAAATAAAAAATTTTGTGGAAAATAAAAAATTAAAGGTAGATGAGTACCTTAAGATTATGTGTGAATTATCATTGTATGTATATCCGATAAAATTGTTTTACTGAAGAGTAAATCGGTGTATACATGAGGCTGTATCAAAAAGTAACCTTACTATCTAAATAACAAATCAGACACATAGTAGATCGTAGTACTACACACATATATACCGGGACATCACTTTATTTTTACTTGCATTTTTATTGTACCTGCGTTTCTGAATGTACTTGACTCCCACCCCTTTCACTAATCTTCTTGCTTCCGTCAGCCACACAAACTCACGGCCGCTGTTGCATTCGAAGTCTGCTGGCAGTGAAGTAAACAGTACAGAGTATAGTGTGTTTCAGAAATATGGTTGCGTTTTCCATAGAAGGAAGAGCCTATATTATTTAAGCTTATTTCCAGGGGCTGGTATTTATGGAGATTAATTTTATCATTTGTGTTTTTTATTATTAGTGTCGACGGAGAATGTTGGAGATTGATTTGTAGTCTTGGCGGACATTTTAGAAAATACAATTACTTTGACATTGGAGTATTAACTCAGTATGAATATTACTTTCCAATTAATAATTAACATTAAAGGTTCGTGTCGACCTGGTTGGCAAGTTGGTATGGCGCTGGCCTTCTATGCCCAAGGTTGCGGGTTCGATCCCGGGCCAGGTCGATGGCATTTAAGTGTGCTTAAATGTGACAGGCTCATGTCAGTAGATTTACTGGCATGTAAAAGAACTCCTGCGGGACAAAATTCCGGCACATCCGGCGACGCTGATATAACCTCTGCAGTTGCGAGCGTCGTTAAATAAAACATAACATTAAAGGTTCGTTGGATTCTGGTAAAGGTGAGATATTGCCAATAGACAATATTTGTTGGATTGAGACTGTATTTAACACGCATTCATTAAAAACGAAAAAAACTTGCAATTCTCAAATTCATATTTTCAAATTATTAGTGAAATGTTGAATTCTACGTCTTTTGAGTTCACTAATGTAATCAGAACACCTGGAATACCATGCAATGTAGCCTACTTGAATTTATAACAAATTCAAATGAAAAAATGTCCGAAAAAAGAACTCAGAATATGAAATTCGCTATAAAACGACGCAATAATAATAAATCGCGAATGTGTTCATATTTCGCTATTAGAACTCTATTTCGCGATTTGTCTTGATTATTTTATCCGCATATTATTAATCAGAATCACTTAATTCGTAAAAATTAGTAAAAATCTATTGTATATCTATTTCAATGTCGTGATTTTCGCGATCTCCATGAACACCTGGCCCTGCTTATTTCGCACAGGTACGGTGTGTAGCATGACTGAATAACTTTATCTGTGTGGACTGAGCAGAAGTGCAGATTAGAGTCACCGAAAGTACGGTAATATGCTGAATAAAGTAGCCATTATACAGAGTGTTTCAAAAATAGAGGGCATAATTTCAGGTATGTATTCCCCATATGTAGGCAGTACGAAAAGTTCATTACAACAGGTGTCCGGAAATGCTTGGTTTCCGAGTTATGGCCTTCAAAACAGTAATATTCACCGGAACGTTTTTCTTCCCGCAGGTAGTTGTCTTTACAACAGATGTTCAAAATGTCCACCTCCTGATTGAATACAGGCCTTACATCGATGTCTCATGGCTCTGTGAACACGATCCCAAATTCCAGGAGTATTGCGTATTTCCTCACAACCTGCCACAACTCGATTCCGAAGGGAGTCCATGTCGGGCACCGGAGACGAATACACCAATTATTTTAAATGGCCCCACAAGTAGAAATCGATAGGGTTGAAATCGGGTGAGCGTGGAGGCCAAGCAATTGGGCCACTTTTCGCTATCCATCGATCAGGCTACCTCTCCTGGTACAAACGACGAGCCAGCGCAGCACTGCCGTCCGCCTTACCGTACATGAAGTGCACTTCTGCCAGCTCCTGATTTGAGTAAATGTCGCACAGTACAGTGCCCAACACAACACTCAATGAACCCTTCGCCTCGGAATTAACTGTTAGAGTGTCCTCTGTTAATATCTTCTGTCATGGCACCTACCTCCGAGAAGAATATCACTATTTTGAAGGCCATAACTCGAAAACCAAGGGTTTCCGGGCACATGTTGTAATGAACTTTTTGTATTGTCTACATATGGGGAATACATAACTGAAATTATGCCCTCTATTTTTGAAACACCCTGTATAATGAATACAACCGCCTGAAGAGTTGAGTTTTTTGTGAAAGAAAACTATTACTACTCTACTGTATTTTAATTAAATACCGTAAAATTAATAAACAAACTGAAAATCGTAATATCGTATTTCCCTGTACCATAAGGGATACACTACTTTTCTCTCCTCCTATAGCTAGTAATTGTTTACATATTGCACTAGTAACACCAAACTCCTGTAATGGAAGGGGGTGACAGTGTTTCCGAGTACAGCCAGATTAATGTTAAAAATGTTGGTAAAAACAAATTATGATGTCCCTGTATAACAGGAACACTTTCATTGAACATAGTAGAGACTATGTTGAAAAGCGATGAAGTGTTTGTAGTCTTATTGTTCATATTCAATTAATAAAACAATTATTAAGGTTACTTTTTGACTCCCCGTCATATATTTATTAAAATATAAGGTTAATAGAGAGTCAGGCAAATTTCTACTCAGATTTGTTTCTGTCTGTTTGATGCAGCCTATTCTATACTGGAGTCCATAGATCGAAGGGTAGACCCTTGTGAAGACTTCTACGAATTCGCTTGTGGCAACTGGGGAAGAGCCCACCCCGTGTCAGAGGCGGAAATCTCCAACACGTGGTTCAACGAACGATCACAATTTTTGGTCAGACGACTTAAAGGTCAGAGTTCATCAGCCTTCAATGATTTAAATGTCATGTACTAAAGGCTGAAGTAAAATGTTATTTAAATGTGGGTTGTTATTATTACGACAATTCCATTATTATTACATTTTTCGCTGTTCGTGGTGTACAGAAAGTAAAGGTGATAGTCCAGCTAATATCACGTGTTATGCTTATTGAAATTCTCTTCCAATTGTCGTACCATTATCGTAGCGCAAGCATACCGCTCCAGAAAGATGGGAGAAACACAATAAAATGGGTGTACAAAGTTAACCCTAAGTAATGCCATTAATTCTGGTGGATGATTCCTTCAATAAAGAGCAAAAAAAAAAGTAAATAAAATACCATTTTGCTATATTTTGAATAGTTTTCCAGAAAAACTTGTATTTTAAAATAGGCCTACATGAATTATTAAATTGTGCAACGCTGCAATCAGCAGTGAGTGCACATAAGGCTGTGTTGCTCTGAATAGCCCCTTCACCTGGCTTGTTCTGAATAGGGAAGTGCAAGGTCATTGCCACGTACATTGTTCTTTTAAATTCGTAAGAAAAAATACAGATGATATACCGTTTAATTTTTGTGTTTAAACTGTGTTAGAGAACGGAAAATGAACAATGCTCATTTCACGTTAAACAAAATCTTAGGAAATTTAAAATAAACTCTACAACCTAATTTGAATTGAATCTTTAGAGATCACAGACAATAAGATATGTTTATTTCAAACTAAATTGAAAAGATTAAAAAATGTTTCTACAATCCCCTTTCAATTCTAGAGATTATTCTAGAGAACGTGAACAATAATTATGTTTATTTCACGTTAAAAGAAATTAAAACATTTAAAATTCTAAAGGAAAAATTAAAAGTACAATAGGCTTATTTTACGTTGAAGTAACGAACAAAATTTAAAATATTATTTTTAAACTTTTCGATTTAATTTTAACTAAATATGTGGTAAATATAGGCAATAAGAAGTGCTTGTTTTACGTTATACAAATCTAATTAATGATTTTAAAAAATCTCCGTTTGTCGTACTACGAGTATTTTCTTCAGCCAATTACAAATAGTTCCCTCCCACTTTAATTTTTAATGTAGTAACCAGTAAACTTACATACAAGAAATCAAATTTTCCAAGCCGTCTTTAAACGCGATTGTGTTGTGTTTACATTTCTCGCTGAATCATTCATTTCTCGCATTTGCGAGCTACATCTCTCCAGTCAATCACCTTTACAGCGTTGTCAGACTGCATCACGTTTCAAAATTCTTTTGCAGAACGAAATGTTACATTTGTTCGGAGCAAATTTCTGCACATGTAAAGGACAAAACTAAAATTATTTCAATAATTTATTACCATAATGTATTGCTCTCTTAAATTGACTGAGCATATTGACAATTATTTCAATAGCTTTCCCAAAATACGCTATGAAATGTTTCATATAAAATATTTTTTTCTCGAGAAGGAAGCAAAAACTAGCAAAATTGTGTTAAACTTTTGTTTGAAATATCTCAAAGAATAATTCCTTGAAATTAATGTCATTACTTACGGTTCACTCTCTATATTCAATATTTTTTAATTGAGTTATTTTACGACGCTGTATCAACATCTCAGGTTATTTAGCGTCTGAATGAAACGAAGGTGATAATGCCGGTGAAATGAGTCTGGAGTCCAGCACCGAAAGTTACCCAGCATTTGCTCGTATTGGGTTGAGGGAAAACCCCTGAAAAAACCTCAACCAGGTAACTTGCCCCGACCGGGATTCGAACCCGGGCCACCGAACCAGAATTCACTGCGTTTGGAACCTGGAGGGCTCTCATCTGAGCCTCAGTAAAGTAAATGAGTATAACTTAAAGTAATTGGTGATAATTCACAATTTTCGTAAGAAATGTTTCTTAAAAGTATGTAGCATTGAGTATATATTAGGCACCGGCGTGGCTCAGTCGGTTAAGGTGCTTGCCTGCCGGTCTGAAGTTGCGCTCGGACGCGGGTTCGATCCCCGCTTAGGCTGATTACCTGGTTGGGTTTTTCCGAGGTTTACCCCAACTGTAAGGTGAATGCCAGGTAATCTATGGCGAATCCTCGGCCTCATCTCGCCAAATACCATCTCGCTATCACTAGTCTCATCGACGCTAAATAACCTCGTAGTTGATACAGCGTCGTTAAATAACCAACTAAAAAATAAGTATATATTACACAACTAGAAATTATATGTAATTAATGTTTTTACTCTATTTATATAAGGATTCAGTATTACTATAACTTTATGGGTAACTGTATATTTATTTTCAGATCTTCTACAAGAAAATGGCACGAGCTCAGAGCCCCGAGCAGTCAAGGAAGCCAAGTTCTTCTTTGCAGCATGCAAAGATATTGGTACGTCCAGAATATATTTTGACTTCGGATATCGGCCGTTTTTATGTTGGCATTGCTCTGACACTTTTACGATATGAACTCGTTTTATCCTCTCTCTTTCCGAGGACATAGATTCTCCAAAAACATTTTTTTTATTTCCATTTATCACCCCTTGTTTTGATATTCCTTGTCACAAGAACTGATTAGGGACCAACGTATTAAAGTGGGCCCAAATTTTGTTTCGAGGCCTGTACATGTGAATATACAGAGACATCATTTTATTTTTACTAACATTTTTAATATTAACCTGGCTATACCTTTAGAGAACCGGAAACACCGTTTGATACCCCCTTCCACGACTGTAGTTCGATGATACTGGCGTAAAACACAAACAAATCACTTTACTAGGTATAGGAGGGAAGAAAAGTAGTTCATCCATTTACGTAAAGTAGGAAATATCGCGATTTTGAGTTCGATAATTATCATTAGGTTTTTGTTTAATTAAAATGCAGTACTGTATTAAGGGGACACTCAACTTAAAAATTGGAGAAAACGTGTCATTTTACGTATCAGTTTTACAATATTATCTTTTTGAAGCTATTTATGATCTTTTAATCGTTAAAAAAAAAAAATAAAATTTAATTTCATAGAAATAAAAAAATTCATTTTTACACCAATTTACGTGATAGAAGTAAATCAATACACAGAATTCTTCCACCCTTGATTGAGAAGGCACAGTCAAATGCACAAAGCCCAAAAATAAAAAATAATAATTAAAAGTGATATTTCAGTTAATAATTGATTAAAAAATTGAAAAATTTTTTATTTTTAAAAGTATTGGATCTAATGAGCTGAGATTTTGCATGTTACTTTCCACGTGTATATTAAATTTTTTCTCCAAATTTGAAAAAGATTGGTCAAATAAGAAAGGGTTCCAAAATATAGTTGAGCGTCCCCTTAAGAATAAGTGTTTTTACTCACGAACTGAGTTATCCATGTGGACGTATTCATTACGCAGTGTATATTATACTGTCTACAGCACATTAGCGTAGACTATAGAGAATGAAGTTAAATTGAGAAATAGTCATAATATGGATAGTTAAACACATTTCTGAAAATGGTGGCCGTTCATTTCGATACAGGCTTCAGTTCTAATGTGCATATTATCGCGCTATAGACTATTATACCTAATTCCAATTGCCAGTTTCGTCTTTCGTACTAGTAACTCATGTTGAAATAATTCTGTACCTACTCTATAAAAGAGTACCTTACGTACTGTAAATTCAATCTTCACTTCTACCCGATCCGAAAAGATAAAATTACTCAGACATACTGTCCGTCCAAATGGTTATGCCGCAGGATCGTAGAAAGGGGGGGGGAATCAGGTGACAGTTAATTACTTAACGAGGCCCTTTTATTTAAGTTATTATAAACAATTATATAATATTACGTAAACGTCCAATTCCTAACAGAATTAATGTTTTCAGAAAAGAGCTAAGACAACCCAGCTTTTACAGAGGGGCGAGCAGAAGCAGGTGGAGAAAATCGGGATACAACGTAGGCAAACGGACGACAGTACCTGTGCGAAAAAATGATTCAATATTGAAAGCTCTTTCGTCCCTGGAAAACGCGAATATATTTCTGGAACGTACTATTCTCACTCACTAACTCAGTACTGCTTACTATATGCGGCCTTGGTTCTGTATGGAGGACAGTTGGAACTTCATTTGTAGAAGGGGTGGGAGTGAAGTACATTCAAAAACTCAGGTACAATAAAAATTGAAGTAAAAATAAAATGATGTCCTTGTAGTATGTTGTATGGTATCATTATTCTTCATTTGAAAAATTTCACAATGATGAGATATCTTAAAAGATGGTAAGATGATATTTTAATATCGTGCAATATAATACAAATTAAAGTAATACATTATAACATCCATCGCTGTGGAGTAACGGTTAACGTGACTGACTGTGAAAAAAGCAGGTCCGGGTTCAAATCTGGTTGGGGTTATTTTCCCTCAACCAATTGCAATAGAATTGTTAGCAACCGTAGGTTGTGATCCAGCAGGCAGTATTTAGATCAAAACAATTTTTAAGCGTGTCTGGCAAAAACAACTGAAGGAATAATATCATCTCCTGCTATCTAGTGAATAAACGAGAAACTATTGTCTATAAGGCTGTCACACTATTGAAGAATGTATGTATGTATGTATTTATTCACACTGCAATGGGTATATACCCGGAGGCAGTGGTAACTAATTACACTCAATAATGACAATAATTAATTAAAAATACAATTAATAATAATACTAATAATTAATACTAATAATAATAATAATAATAATAACAACAACAACAACAGGGAATATACTAAATTAAATGAAACGATCACTTAAAATAATATTTGAAATATTCTAATTTGTATCTTAAAACTAAGATCGAACTAAAACCCACGAGTATATGTTCATATCTGCACAAGTACCTTTCAACATTACACTCATCGCTGTCAACTCACTCACTGCACTGGAACTACGACACATTTCACTGATTCTATCCTGATTTCACTAACACTTCAAAAACATTTCACTGTTCAAATACTTTGCACTGCCACTATAAACTATAAAGCTTCACTGACAGGAACACGTTTCACTTACACAGCACACTTCACTGACACGACATACTTCTTCACTGATACAACACACTTCACTGACACAACATAATTCTTCACTGATACAACACTTCAATAACAACATATCATTTACACCCTTTACATACTGTGTATAATTACCGTCTATTAGTAAAGTCCTTAAGCCTATTTTTAAATACATTTTTGGTTGTTGGTAAAGCCTTTAGTAAGTCTGCAGGTAAAGCATTCCAGTCCCTGATAGTACGATTGAGAAAAGAAAACTTTTCAGTGTCCGTCCTCTGCCTTCTTTCCCTCAATTTATATGAGTAACCCTCAATTTATATGAATGAAATGATATGAAATAAAGAACCAAAATCAGATTGAGAAGTCGGTAAATTTGAAACAAATGAGATTGGAAAATGAAGTGGGCTAACAGAGTTTTAAAAATGGCAATGTCATAGCATTGAGTTAGGGCTTAAATTTGATTTGTTATATATTCTCTACAATCAAAAGACTATTTTAAGTGAAAAAAAAAAATAAAAAAAAAACTGTGAATATTAGTCAAATTTCAGTATCCTCTTCCCTTAAAGCAGGCATGTCAAAACCCTGCACATCGTGCAGTCGCGCACATTGTGCACTTGTGTCTGTGCGATGTGCAGTTCCTATTCCCCTAACTGGAGGGAGTGAATCGGCTTGGAGGGGAACGCGACAGGGCTGTACATTACCTGCAGCAGCAGAACAGCTTTTGTTTCAGTAACACAGATCAGTACGGGTGCTCATTGAGCTGTGATTGTGAATGCGTTATGGAAAATAAAGTGAGGAGTCCACAGATATAACGAAGAAGAGGAATCACGGATCATATAACATAACTGTTATGATGTTTTCCTCAGCCAACAGTAATTATTTTAAAATGAAAGGCTTTCATCATATCATGTGGACCTAATAGTGATATGAGAATTTAAATCAGATTAGTATAGTTCTCAAAATATGATATTCGCCTGCTCTTATTTCTTAATCAGTACTCTCACGGCAAAACAAACATAATAATGATGTTTTGGAGTCTGTACCAACACAGCCATCAATGGTTAGACGACTTACAACTTTTATTTGATAAGCTGATAAGTGATGAGAATATAGTGAGGAATACATGTGAGGATCTTGAGGTTGTAAGGGAAGGAAGAAAGCATCCATTTGTAAGGCGGAAAATTTTTCTGGAAAAATAATACATAATGGCGAATTTTCAACCTCACGTTACTATATTATCTTAATATACTTACGTTAATAAATCTTTAAACCTGACATAAAGAAAATGTCCTCGCTTCACAGCTTGTGAAGTACTCTTTTAACTCAATTCAGTAACGCTCCCAACTTGCTGATACTTGCTCTCAACGTTTTCCAAATAAACTATATATAAATTTAAATTCAGGTTTAATTTATCCAATTTATTAATAATAATGTGAATTTATATTAATATACAGCAAGGAAATGATTCCAGTGTAAAAGCCTCACAATGTCCTATTGCATGTAATTGGGATTAAAATATTTCTTTAACATTTGTGCATCAATGCTCCCAATATTGCTTGACGAACAATGAAAGAATATTACTTTGAAATAATCAGTACCTACTACATAAAATGAAATACTGTGTTCGTTTTTTGTTGTTCCGAAATTACTGCAATATTTATATTTTCTTCAAATACTGTATACAAATCATGTAAATAAATGATTCTTTACAAACGACTGCTTTGTGAATTGTAACTGATTAAGTCTATTGTTTCTTGTGCTACAATTATTGTCAAATATAGACACTGACAATAATTGTGTTTTTTCCTTCTGCTAAGTATGTTTATAATGTCCAAATGTCAATTTAATGGAACATTAGAAGCGCAGAATAGATTCTTCTACATCCTTCCCGCTAAGAACTGGTAGGAGCAACACGTGAATGACGCAATCTGCACAGACCGGCGTTCCGCGCACAGACACTGCACTTTCAGTGTCTGATTTCTGACATGCCTGCCTTAAAGGAAATCTTTTTAAAGTTAAAATAATAATAATGACATTTCATCAACATCGTCCCCCCAGGCGATCAGATGTAATAAAAGGTAACACACTTATTTGGGATACCATGTCTTGCAGTATCTTTATCTGTCAAAGATCTGTGATCTTCTCTTTAAAATTAAATCCCTCTTTCATTGATGAGACTTAAAAATTTGCAGCAAGTCCTCTGTTGCATAAAAAGTAAATAAAACTGTCCTCATTACAGACACATTGGAGGATTTGGGTCTGGAGCCCATAATGGAGATACTGGGCAACTTAAGCCTGCCTAGACAGATTCCCGACAGTAAGACGGCGGCGGGTTGGGACATCGCCACCACACTGGCCAAGGCACAGAAACTGCTTAGCCTGGACACCTTAGTGCAACTGGGTCCAGATGTGGATTCTTCTGATAACGAGAAACTCATACTGAGCGTGAGAGCAGATCCAAACTATACACATAGTTGTATAATGTGTATAATTCAGACGTGGGCATCGGTAGTACATGTCGAACGGAGTCGAACGCAAGGACGTGATCTCCCTCCCTCCACACCCCTAGCTGGGATACCTGTCCGACTGGTTGAAGTACTGGCAGTCAGCGGTGGATTTCACTAAAAAAAATGTCGCTCTCTAAGGAAGCTCCTGAAGTAGAAAAGTCCAAAAATATTATTTCCACAAAGAATGGGGAAATGAATTCTTTTGTTGCGAAGAAGGGGAAAGCGTTAGGTGCTTATTATGCTACAAAATTTTACTAGCACGTTGAGCGACATTATGAAAAGACTCGTTTTAATGGAACAAATTTTTTTATTTTATTTTTATAATAATAGTAGTCCACACCTGTGGAGTAACGGTTAGCGCGTCTGGCCGCGAAACCCCAAGTGCAAGTGCACAAATATGGCTGGTTTAGATGTATATAAGCTTAAACAACTTTGCAAAGTGAAATATTCACATCTTCGGAGTTTTGTTATGAAAATTGCTTCTATGTTTGGCTCATCCTTTATTTGTGAACAGTTTTTTTCTCAGTTGGCCATTGTAAAATCCAAATCAAGATCACGCATTTCAGACGAAAATTTATTCTATCAGCTCACAATTTCAATGTCTGACGTAACTCCAAATTTTGAAACACTTGCTGATTTACGTGACGAAGAAGAATAAACGAATCCTTTCTTTTAAGGGCATGAGTCAATTGACGTAAATTGACAAAAACAACAAAGAACTACAGTAAGAAGTTTAAAAAAATAGCCTAATTGTTGTTTTTCTGTTTCTTAGGAATCTGCTTTATATTTTGTTAAGAATCTATTTCTCTTTAGTATTTTAATTTTATTTTGAAAGGATGCAAATTAGTGACTGATGCCCTTTCAAAACAAATAGGTTCAGATTATGGCATTACTTTTTAACTGTTGTGGAATTGTACGTTTTATATCCTTTTTATAAGGTTTTTACAGTAATTGTTTAAATTAGAAATACAGTTATGTTTCAGCTTTTTGTAAAATAGTTTGTATTTGTTTTGGAAAATTTGTTTTCTTTCATTGTCATTATTCATAAAAATAACATTTGTAGAAAACTGTGTATCTTTTTGTCCTGTCTAGACATCGGATTTTTAGGCTCGAATAGGATAGTTTGCAACAATTTTGCGTAAAAAGTCCTAAATGTATGCAACACGAGGAACTCTCGAGCGAGGATATTGCCTAAAACAAGGTAAATTAAAGAAAGTATATTTCAGTCTACGCTAAACGATCCTAAAAATCCGAGGTCTAGTAATTACTTACTGTTTCGACTTTCAATACTTCACGCCATTCACCGCTGAGTATTACGTTAACAGGTGATGCGTGTTGCAGCAATCTCAGTAGTACGGCGCATCTCTTTAAATGCCCACGTCTGGACTGTAGATATTGAACTCAGAATTAGTGATGTCCTTGTACAAATTAATATTTAAAAAAAGAGGGTGTTAGAATTAAAGAATGGGTGGTTGCATGGGTCAATGGCAATGCCTACCCAAAAAAATCCTCATGATTAAAAATTATGAATACTCCAATAAATTTACCCGCCGTAATTGGTATGTATGAGAAAATCAGCTGATTGTACTGGGCTCTTCGCTCAACAACCGGTAGATGGTGGCACATACGACAAAATGTGCTCGGACAGGGTTAAGGTAACCCCTTCACATGCCATGAAGGCACTTAGTGGACATGGAGGTAGAGCCTATGCTTTCTTGTCATCAGCACTATAATGAGGTGGTGTGGTCGGTATGTAGCAATAGTAAGTTTATTGGTGTTGATTTTACAGCACCAGTAATCAGTCTCAAGGCTTGATTTTGTCCAAAATCAAGCCATTTTGTCCAAAAAGTAAAAAAAAAGTAATGTAGCTGTTTTTGAAAATACACGACTTATATTATTTTTGATACAACAGCATATTTTTCCTCGAAATATAGTAACATGTAGTTTTTTGCTTGCAGCTGAGTCCTCCCACAGAAGCCAGGCCCCTGGTAGGCGCCCTGGTATCAGACCCCGAAGAGATGCCGCGGGCGGCGAGGATCAGCAACAAAGAGATAGTGAAGGCCAGGTTTTCGTATATGTCCGGTATCCTCGGAGAGATGGACGCGTGGGGCAAGACAGACGACGACACCAAACACAACGACAGCTACATCTCGGCTGCCGTCTTCAAAATTCTTATCTTCAGCGCCGAAGTCTCGGAGGTAAAACAATTGCATGAAAAAATACACACATACATCCCAGTATTCTGTAGAGCAGTGATGTCAATTGATGCCCATAGGAGCAAGCGCGCGCTTTAGAGCCCAGGAGAGCCTGAGCGCTTTACAGCGGAAAGGAAAGAGACAGATGAAAGAGGTAGTATATGCCGTTTGGTCGAGCTATATTCAGGGATGGCCAGCACTGATTCAATAGATAAAGGGAAGAGAACTTATTAAAACTGTATCCATGTTAATTTTTAGTTTTGTCTGAGAAGTATAAGTGCATTATAATAATGTAAGTTTTAATTTTAATGCTCATTTTTCACAAGTTTGCTTTTTTATTCAAAAGGAATATTTTCTCAACTATTTTACAGAAAAGTGAAATTTTCAGATATGTTTGTTTAGTAGCCTTACAGGTACTAAAACAATGTTTTCGCAAATCTAATATTATCGTAAATACGTATTACTGGAGATAGTGTATTAAAATGTTTCAAAATATTCGCATGGAAAATGTTTGTAAAGAAATGAATTAACAAAGCAAATACTGTTACATCACAAAGAAAGGATATGTGCCTATGTGTTGGTAAAACGTCAGCTCTATAGCTTCAGCAGATTTAGAGATAATTTAATATTCTGATAACAGAAAGTTGTGCACCAATATCACCTAAAAGCATAATGCGATAAGAGTTTTATTATATAATATAAGTTACAGTTAAAACATATACCTAGGCAACTTTGCTTTGTACTATAATATTGTTTTGATTACTTTTATAAGGCTAAAGCTACCATCAATATCAATTTCAACTTATGTCATATTCAGTGTCTTTCTTTGGGATAACACTTTCTTTATGAAAGATGTGTTTAATTCACTTAGTACAGTATAGTTGTAGTTATTATGTAATTTGTGTGAATATTCCTTCTTTACTCTTTATTACGTTATTAACGTTTAAAACACAACTGCAATATTAGGCTAAGAAATAGGTGTTAGTACTTTTGTTTTACAGACAGTATAGGAAATAACAAACAGAAAGAAGCCATATAAAAATAACGACATAAAATTTCACGTTCCGTTTGAAGTTTGTGCACCACTGTTTTCTTAATCCAACAGGCTGCTTATTCCTCCTAGCATACCTAGCGCTTAATGCCCGAGCATGACGTCAAGGACAGAAAAATGCGCTTGATGTCACATCACTGGTGTAGAGGTATATCACTATGCATAGGGATCACATCCACTCCATAGTCTGAGCTATCAGGCGACCTAGGCATGTAATATACAGGATGTTCTAAATGATGTTCCTCCACTACTAACTTCGCCCAGTGCGAAAAGTTGCATCACTGCTGGACAGAAGATTGAATGAACTCGTGGTAATCTAAGTTTAACTGATTTTTCAGTCAGTCCGAAGTCTGTGACTGTAAGGTCTCACTTAAAATGTACTTAAGCTTAGGAGTAAGTGTTGGTAATGTCAAATTTCTAGTTTGAAGTTTGCACGAAACTAAATAATTCAGATAATCCCAAAACGAGGAATGACTCAATGATAGAAGATAGTAATACCAAGATAAGACTATCATCGTGTTCTCGGCATGCTCTCTTTCCTTACAGGTACTACATGTAATCAAACACAACTGCAAAACTGTCACCAATATTATAATTAGCGGCTAAGCGCCCCGTGACAGAATGTTAACAAAACTTTTTGCCTTGGCAAGAACACGCAAATCTTAGAATTGCTTGTTAAACGAAACATTCAGCCCCTTTTTATGGATATAATAGTAATAATAATAATAATAATAATAATAATAATAATAATAATAATAATAATAATTATTATTATTATTATTATTATTATTATTATAAAATTGTACTGATTATAACATTAACAATGATAACAATAATTATAACAATTAAATGATGATAATAACAATAATAAAAATAATTATAAATAATGAAAATAATAATAATAATAATCTTATAATAATAACAATGAAATGGTAATGCTAATAACAATGGCATTAACAACAAGAATAAGAATAATGATAATAATAATAATAATAATAATAATAATAATAATAATAATAATAATAATAATAATAAAATTTTAATGATAGTAACATTAACAATGATAACAATAATAATAATTATAACAATAAAATGATAATGACAATAACAATAATAAAAATAATTATAAATAATGAAACTAATAATAATCATCATCTTCATAATAATAACAATAAAATGATAATGCTAATAACAATGGCATTAACAACAAGGATAAGAATAATGATAATAATAATAATAATAATAATAACAATAATAAAATTATAATGATAGTAACATTAACAATGATAACAATAATAATAATTATAACAATAAAATGATAATGACAATAACAATAATAAAAATAATTATAAATAATGAAAATAATAATAATCATCATCTTCATAATAATAACAATAAAATGATAATGATAATAACAATGATATTAATAACAAGGATAAGAATAATGATAATAATAATAACAATAACAATAAACTGATATTGATAATGATAACAATAGCATTAACAGCAATAATAAGATTAATGATAAAAATAAAATAATAATAATAATAATAGCAATACAATGGTAATGATAATAACAATAACATTAAGAACAACGATAAGAATAATGATAGTAGTAAAAATAATAATAATAATAACAAAATGATAATAATGATAACAATAGCATTGACAGTAACAATGATAACAATAATAATAATAAAATAATGCTAATAACAATAACATTATCAACAACAATGATAACAATAATGATAATAATAAAAATAATAATAATCATAATAATAACAATAAAATGATAATGACGGTGATAAGAACAATAACAACAATAATAAAATAATAATAATAAATAATAAGATAATGTTAATAACAATAACATTGTCAATAACAATGATAACAATAATGATAATAAAAATAATAATAGTCATAATAATAACAATAAAATGATGACGATGATAATAACAATAACAACAATGATAAAAATAATGATAATAAAAGTAATAATAATAATAATAATAATAACAGTAACATTAACAACAATCATAATAATGACAACAATAAAAATAATAATGTTTTTGCGCATTTTTTCCTCAGGGTATTTCTGAAGAAGTCACGAATTCCAGCTCTAACAACAACGCCAAAATGACATTGTCGACTTTGCAAAGCATCATGGACTTCAAAATTAAAGACGCAAAATACAAACACAAGGCAAGTACTTTGATTTATTTCCACTCTCTATGTCTAACCAAGCTTCTGAGCCCCCTGCAAATGAACGTTTAAAATTGAAGAGGTGAGAGTGAGATAGTCCAAAGCCACACTTTTAACAAAAATGTTTTTTGTGCGAGTTCATTCCTGACACGTATGAGAAAGCTGGTAGTAAATTGTTGTAGAAATTATTCAACAAATGAAGTAAGCATACACCGAAGAAATTACGACACCGCACCTAATAACGTTGGACTCTAAACTTTCAAGTACACTTTGCGTGGCCATGACTGTGTGGCTTAGGACTGCATCATTATCATCTCTTCGCATTCGTAGAGAACTTCCTGAACTTTCTTATCGCCTGCATATATTCATAGAGTATACTGGTGCTTGTCTTGCAGATCATCTGGAAGAACTACATGACTGCCCTCCTGGAAGGCACCGGGGTGTCTTTCGACGTAGACAACGATATTTTGTCTGTCACAGATGTCACTTACTTCCTGAACCTCGCTGTGGTCATCTCCAAGTCCCGTCTTGAGACTGTCCGTGAGTTCATGACCGTATGAATACAAATTACTGCTACTGCTACAATAGTGCATTCATTTTATCTTTCCACGCTCGCGTACGGGACCAGAATCGGCAGTAAGTAGGTGCGAGCGCTGCCATTCAAGGTCACGCGTAGTAGCTGATAAGACGGATGTCTATTACAGTGAAACTTCCCAATAGCGGACACCGCAGAGGAAAAATTAAATGTCCGTTATTGAGAAGTGTCCGCTATTTAGAAAATCGTTAGTATGTATACAGTACATTAAAATTCCTCATACATATTCAACACTATATTTTACAGTACAGTACAGTAGACAGTGAGATTGTTTACAGTATTCATCCAGAGAGAAATCGTACCAGTAAATGTTTTGTAAATGAAATGAACATCAGTCACTGTACCACTTCACCTTACACAAAGAAATCTGGAATTGCATTCTCCGTGTATGATTTTAAAATAATATCCTTTTTTTTTTTTTTTTTTTTTTTCAAAATTTCACTAACCTGAGTTTTTCCCACATTAAATTTTGTGGCCAGCTCACGAACACTTAATTTCTCCTTCTCACTACAGCTCGACCAAGTTAAGTCTGCGAGCCGAGAGGGGAAGTTGGAGGCAGTTCTGTAGTGAAAGGAGGCGGTAACGAGAGGAGACCAGTACAGTCACATACGACAATAAAGTTTTCCTACTGCACTTCAGTTCATAGAGCACTCCGAGAACAAGACACTTTGAAATAGACTGTACTTCTATATCTGCTTGTCACACTCTCGACAGTGAGGTTTGGCGTTCCGATTGGCAAGCGTGGGCATAGGAGAGAAAGTTGCATGAGGAGGGGAGGTTAGGAGACAGCATAACGGTTGTCACGGCTTGCCTTTTTCTGAAGACAAGGACAACAACTGCGTAGTGTATTTCAAACGATGTACACACTTTGAAATCTGAGCCTCAAATGACCTATGTGGCAACTGTGTTTTGCCTCTACATTCCTCTACATCCCATCCCGGTATCCCCACTCGCAGACTTGACTTGGGCAAGCTGTATGCTTTACAATATCCACTTTCTCTTTCAGTGACAAACGTTTACGTTTTTGTGACATTTCTAATGTGGCTGTACTTCCAAACACTCAACTTGATAAACTAAGAAAGTACGGACAGCTCATGTACAGTATCACAACTAACAACTGTGCTGCTTACCTTCAATAAAGTACAAGAACGTTCAAATGCACGATAATGATTGTTGCAAAGAATTCCGTTAGAATTCCGTTTAATTTACAACCACCTTTTTTTTTCACGCTGTCCGTTATTTGGAAGTTTTAATTGTTGTTGGGAAATACATTTGTGTCCGCGTCCGTTATTGAGAATGTCCGCTAATTGGAAGAATTTTATCATAAGGGCGAATGTTATTTTGCAGGGAAATTTTAAAATGTCCGCTATTGAGAGGAGTCCGCTATTGGGAAGTGTCCGTTAAGTGAAGTTTCAATGTATTGTACGCAGTGTTGAGCTTAATTTCTCTGTGTGTATTGCTTCAGAGGTTTGATACTCAACAAAGAATATTCATTTGCCGTAGCTTATGGGGGAGGTGATGGGTGAAATTTATACTTTCTACATTTTTCAAGCTATGTCTTTGAGTTTTTGTACATATAATCACACTGTGATAGATAATGATGTGGTGAAATTCCATTTCTATAAGTGATTTAGTTTCTGAGTTATTAGAAAAAATGTTTTGAAAAATTTGCATATTTCAAAATTAAATGTGTCGCTCAATTTTTCAGTAAAATTTGTAATTTTTTTTTTGCAAGACCGGTGACAAATTTAGAAAACATAACATATTAGTTTTTCTACATCTATACTACAAAAGGAGGAACAATTTTTATAACCACCGCATACCTAAAAATAAAATGTTTTCATTGCTACTATAAATATTTCATTTTTTTATTTCAAAAAGTATTCATTTAATCATAAAATTCATGTGGTATTTTGTTAACCATAGGATAGAGAACATAATCAAAATGTCATATTCCTAGCATAAAAATTGTAACAGCCTTTACACTTCGAACCTGACGAAATGTGCTGAAGAAAAGTGTGAGAAAACGTAAAATTTACATGGAGTTAAAATTCAAGGTGAAGCCATTTATATATTGTGTAATTTTTATGCTTGCGAGCGCCGCAGATCATTGGACCTTGCTCAATATAAATAACTCGTAAATAAATGAATAACAAATAAGTAACTAATAAATAACATATAAATAAATAAATAAGATAATCTAGTTATCTAATTACTACAATAAATAAGTAATTAATAAACAACTAATAAATAAATAAATAAATAACAAATAAATAAGATAATGTAGTTATGTAATTAGTTCAATAAATAAGTAATTAACAAACAACTAATAAATAAATAAATAACAAATAAATAAAATAATCTAGTTATGTTGTTGTTGTTTTCTAATGCCAGGCGTTTGACAATAAAGTCATTTGACCTCTTGCACTCCAATATTTTTCAAAGATATTATCATGACCAGCCACTGAAGCACAGATTTTGAGGTGTTCCGAATCCATTTCTTGGTTTGAGTTGCACACTGGGCAGTTAGGGGACTGATATATTCCAATTCTATGCAGGTGTTTGGCCAAACAATCATGGCCTGTTGCCAATCTAAATGCAGCTACAGACGATTTTCGTGGTAAATCGGGAATTAACTGTGGATTTTGAGTTCCATTTTTTCCCTTGGGATTGAGTTATCAAATTGTGTTTGTTGAAGTCTAAGTATGTAGATTTAATAAATCTCTTTACAGAGTAATACGTAGATTTAGTAACAGGTCTGTAAGTAGCAGTGCTGCCCTTCTTGCTAAAGCATCCGCATTCTCGTTTCCCAGGATTCCACAATGGGATGGTATCCAATCTAGTTATGTAATTACTTCAATAAATAAGTAATTAATAAACAATCTATACTAATGATAAATCAGTAGCCGAAATTTTTCTGGTAATTTTCGATTTTCCAAAAATAATTGGTCCTAACATATATAATTAACCACCCTGAAACCGAAAATCGCTTTTTTGAAATTTTTGTTTGTATGTCTGTCTGTCTATCTGTATGTTTGTTACCTTTCCACGCGATAATGGCTGAACGGATTTCGATGAAAATTGGAATATAAATTAAGTTCGTTGTAACTTAGATTTTAGGCTATATGGCATTCAAAATACACTATTTAAAAGGGGGTTATAAGGGAGCCTGAATTAAATAAATCGAAATATTTCGCTTATTATTGATTTCTGTGAAAAATGTTACATAACAACAGTTTCTTTTAAAATAATTTGCGATAAGCTTTATTCCTTGAACAATTTTGATAGGACTGATATTTAATGAGATAAATGAGTTTTAAAATTAAAATAACTGCCATCTAAGGCGGTGTATTGAAACAAAAAACAAACGACTTCGTCTATAAGGGGCCTTGGACACAACACTCGAAAGCTATGAAACATAGCCTACAGACAATGTTTCTGTGTTGGTATGAAGTAATATCGGAAGCTAAATTAACCGATTTGTATAATTAATTATTATTTCATCATTGCAAAGTGTAGTTTCTCTGGATGGACATAATGCTATAATGTTATTACAGTAACTTGTGAGTGAATTGAAGACAGGTTAGATTAAAATAGCTTCTTATGCACAGAAAACTTGATAGGTTATTCTGTATATTCATTTCCTGTATTTCTTAAAATAATGTTTATGAACATATTCATTTTTATCTCAGAGAATTAACGAACAAAGAGAGTGTATTGATTTAGTATGCAGTAATAGTACGTTAGCTTAGCAGTGCATTATTTTATAATTCAAATTTTAATTATGCTCAATTGAATCGTATTAAAATACATAAAATATATATATGAAATAAATGCAATGCAAAAAAAATTGGGTAATGTGCCAAGCAGATTAAGTTGCGCTTTTGTAAAAGTTGTTCCTCCTGAGATTCAAGAGCTCCCACAACAAATTTAAAACTTTCTAATTCGAGTACATCCGTTATCAACACACTTTTTACATAATATAATATAATATAATATAATATAATATAATATAATATAAACATAATAATAAATCTGTAGCCAAAATTTTTCTGTTAATTTTCGCTTTTCCAAAAATAATTGGTAATAACAATTAAGAAACATGTTAAAGGAATTGTCATTGCACCAAATGAGTGGTCTCTGGATCAAAATGATCGCATTTTAATATTTTAAATACAATTTAAATTAAGTAACATATTAAACGATTTATCCTTCTATCAAACACGAATGTTCCCTGGACCAAATGTCCTATTTTAATTATGTAATTACTTTATATTTATTTCTAACGGGTGCAGCGGTGCGCACGGGT
Source organism: Periplaneta americana (assembly GCF_040183065.1). Taxonomy (NCBI): domain Eukaryota; kingdom Metazoa; phylum Arthropoda; class Insecta; order Blattodea; family Blattidae; genus Periplaneta; species Periplaneta americana. Next base: position 191,948,711 of record NC_091121.1, read on the forward strand.
AGTTAATAATTAATAAATAGCAAATAAATAACTAATAAACAACTAATAAATAAATGAATGAATAAATAAATAACAAATAAGTAACTAATAAATAAATAATAAATAAATAACTCATAAATATGTATAACAAATAAATAAGTAATTAATAATAATAAATAACTAATAAATAAGTTACAAATAAAAGTAACTGATAACTAATAAATAATAAATAAATTTTCTAATGAAAGTTTAAGTGTTCTAATATTAACTACTTAGCATTACATTTGGTGAATTATTACATTGTTTCCTTTTTCGTTTAGAGTACCTATCTGTATTTCTGTACAAACTGATGTTATAACATGAATTGTTTCAGCATATCTAGCTGCTTTATACTTCTAAACTAGTAATTGTAATTGAGAATCCACTTAGTTGCACTTCCTTCTAGTAATTATAGCAATGTAACTTCAGTCGAATTGGATTGGACAGTTTGACACCAGTACTGGACTGCAAAGTTTAATGTCTTACTTGTATGTTACATCTCATCCACAGTTAATCGTTCGTTCTCGAGCAATTATTTTCGTATTAGCCGTCTTTCTTGTCGCGTGCAGCTGAAATCAAGTTGTGAACGGTTGTAAATTTCACAGTCATAATATTTTGTAAAACTTTAAACAGTAAATGCCAGGTTTAGTAGTTCATAATGAAATATTTATCAAAACCTCACGCAAACTTGTACGTGAAAAATCGATGACATAACGTCTTTCACAATACAAGGAACTATTCGTCAAATTGTCAGTTAATTTCTTCGACATTAGAAACGCCTAACATATTGTTGTTTCGCCTGATTGTAAAACATAACATAAAACAAATAGTAAAAATAATGAAATTGATTCTTACACTACTCTGCATTCATATGAAATTAACAGGCGATGGTAATCATAGCTAGAGGATTACGAAGCTGCTTCAAGAAGGTTACAAGATCTCTTGTGGTAAAACTTCATTTCACAGGCAGATGTACTAATACACAGTAGTAGAGTACTATAGTATAGAATTCTTCAGTTGGCAGAGAAATTTAGACAGAGAAAGATATATTTCTTACCTCTCACTCACCCAGTGGCTGACCGGACATCTGCGGGGGGGATGGTGGCAAGAGACATACACTCTCCATAAAACTATTTGTATGTGCAGTGGCGGATTCTTCTACTTCTACTTCCATGTTGTCGTCACCGTCATCGTCATCACTATCAGAGTCCAAACTTATTACGAAACGATCCACCGCTTTGTCAATCATTCCATCCCTTTCCCAATAAAAAATCCTCTTCCTTTTTAACATGTTCACACGCATTTTTCCAATTCTCTGGCGTGAACTTGGACAACGCTTCTTCAAATAATTTTATGACTTCACTGGATTTGAAAGATACATTATGTTTAGCGACATCATTTGTCACTTGTGCCCAGATGAACTCAATGACACTAAAATTGCAGTGGTATGGTGCAGTCGCACTACGGTACGCCGGTGTGGTTCACTTTGAGCTGAGGTATCCAGTTCGTACCTTACCATTTTCTCCTTTTTAAAATTTTATTATGTCGTACAATACGATTTTTGTCGCCTTTGGGTCGTACTCTGTTGTACTGACGTAACCAAAACTGCATGTCTGATTTAGAAGGTGCAAAAGTGGGAGCTGTACAGAATGTAAGAGGCGTTGTCCATTACAATGATGCTGTTTTGTGGAATGTTCGGAAGGAGTTTCTTTTCGAACCAATGTTTGAAATTAACGGCGTTCATTTCTTGACTTAATGCACAATAATAAATCGTCCCCCTTTTCCTAAGGGCACGTTCAGAGGAATGTCACCATCGTCACAAATACAAATTTTGCTCTTCATGTGATTGATGTTTATCCATGTTTGGTCTAGGTAAACGATAGGGCGGCCGGTTATTCGTAAGTCGCGCATCCTCCTTAAGAAATGGAATCGCTTAGCAATTATGTCGGGTTTTTCTGTCAGAAGCTTCCGTCCGAAGTTATTCTTAGCGTGACGGTAATTAAGTTTTTTTAGTCTTTACCGCACCGACCATTTGCTGCCATAAAATAACCCAGACTTACCGAGAGCATCACGAATATTTTCCACACTCGGACTGAAATCAGTCTTATACAGGGAGTAAATCTGTCTCTTAATGGCGGCCGCAGTGAATGAGTCTATATTGGTTTTCGTGGGAGTTCTTTTCGGCCGCTTTTTGCCCGGAGTTGACACTTTTCTTCCTGATTCATCTGCTTCTCTCTTTTCATTTAGGGTACGGTAAACAGTGCGTTCAGATACTCCACACGCAGCAGCAGTTCGCTTTGCTACTTCGATTATGTTTATTGTAGGGTTTCCGACTTTCAAAGCATCATACTCCTCCACGAAAAACTTATGTACATTGCACACTATTTCCCTGGCATCAGACTGCAGTGGCTTTCCTCTTGTTCCTACACCAAGAATCACAAACAGTAGGACAAGTAGGCCTAATATAAAGACAATACTTCTAACATTTTAATTATAAAATTATTATAAGGGCCTTCTCAAACTACACTGAAAAATGTTGTTAACACATAGTTGTAATAACATCCACCACTGACAATCTTTCCAGGTGTCCTGGTGAGGGAGGGGGAGGAAAGAAAGAGGAAATGCTGTTCTACAAGTGTCTGAGTCATAGGATTAGTACAACTCACCCTTCCTGAGCCTTCCCAAGACATCAGTTAGCTCTGCCAACATAGACCTTCCCAAGTATAAAGTCTGCGTGATGTATCTTGTCCCACTGTGAAAAGAGAGAGAAAGGAGATATGTCTTACTTCGTCTGTATTGTTATGGCGATGGGGGAATGGAGCGGTGCCGTCCATCCATCCAGTGTCTGAAGGGACTAGTTGATACATTCTGTAGCGCAAAATAAAATAACAAAATATCTCTCTTCGTACTGTGTAGTTCCGTCACTGAGCTTGTCTTTCAAGAAATTGAGTTCCGGCAGCCTGTACAATAACAAGGTTTTGAAAGGAATCCTGAAAATTTACAACCCTCCTATAATCTCCACCCTCATTTGAAGGAACTTGGTTTTATTGCTACTGAGACAAGATAAACCTTACCAGGTTTAGTACGCATTACTTTTCATCACTTGTTCCGACGGTAGATCAAGGCATCGATGTTGGCATAGAGCAGGGATGTCGAACAGCGCTCACAAACTGTGAAACGATTAAAACTGTTTCCTACCGTAGCTGAGCTGAAACGACAGTCAGTCAGCTCGCTGTAGCAGTGTTCTGTACGCAGTGTGTTTATCAACTCTGGCGGCTGGTATGGATATGGAACGACGATTCAATAGTGAGTGGACAGATAAATATTTTTTTACCTTAAAGGACGGAAAGCCGCATTCCTTAATATGTAGAAAAGAACTTGGATATCTAAGCCACCATAGTATTAATAGTACATTATGCAACGAGCCTATAATGAAGGTAATTAAGAAGCGAGTATGGATATTTATGAAACGAGCGCAAGCGAGTTTCATAATTTTCATACGAGCTTCTTAATTACCATTATAGGCGAGTTTCATACGACTTTTTATGCTCGACCATATTTCTAACTTGATATTATTAATTTTCTTTGTATCTGACCTTGACCAATGTCCCGTATGTTGTGAGATGTTGGCAGACGCGAAAGTATTGATTTTTTCCGAGGAACAGATGTTCACATTGACCTTGCTAGGCCATAAGAACCTACAGAGATAACATTGAAATTAAATTAGACATTGAAAAACGAGATGACAAATTGAATTTATTTGAATATTATTTACAATTAACGCTAATTATTATAGTAACAGAACATAACCTTCTGCGACAGTATTGGATTTTCAGCCTCCGTGACTTTTCGCTAATTCTCTTTCGATTGCATATCCGAGAATAATCGATACTTGCGGTTTTATAACGGTAGAAAGCTGACCTGTCATTGGCTGAACAGGTGTATAATTACTACATTTCGGCATGGTGGAGCATAAAAGTAATTTTAATTCAACACATGCTGAAGCTTATGGATCAGAAAAGGTATCCGGTTCCGCTCGTGGAAAGGCTGTAGAGGAATTAAAATCAAGATTGAATTCAGAAAATCTTCCATAATAATAATAATCATCATCATCATTATCACCACCATCATCATCATCATCTTCATCATAGGGTGTTAGTAGAACAAGCTTGGTTCGTGCAAGCTACAAAATTTGTGAAATTATTGCAGCGGCTTCAAAGCTATTCACTGACGGAGAATTTGTGAAAGACTGGCCCTTAGCTGTTGCAAATAAGATATGTTCGGAACACATTAATGATTTTATATCTACAAGTTTGTCTCGTAATGTTATTGCGAAGCGCATATTAGAAATGAGAGATAACTTGGAGGAACTGATAGCAAGAATGAAAACTTTTACTTGTTACTCTTGATCAAATTACCGACCGGAAAGATACGAGGAGAAGATATTTTTTAATCTGTAACAAAAACTATGAACATATTTCAAGTCACACTAAAAGTAATTAATTTTATACATCAAAACAGTTTACGTTTCTGAACTTGAAGTTGCACTGCTACAACACATACACACAAAGCTGATATTTTAAACATGATATTAATAACATTATTATTATTACTATTTATTTCCGTCACTAACGAACAACAGTCATGGAATGACCCAGTAGATAAAACGCTATTGGTAATAATAATAATAATAATAATAATAATAATAATAATAATAATAATAATAATAATAATAATAACAATAATAATCTTAATATATAAAATTGAATGTGGGTATGTATGTATGTGGGTGTGTATGTTCTCTATACAAATCTACATGCTTTGACCGATATGTGCCAAAGTTTGCACATTTAACCTTCATAACCAGGAGAAGAACATAGGCGACATTAAAATTGTGCAAATGGAAGTTAAATTAATAAATATATAAAAAATAAAAATAAATAGATCAAATATTCATGTATTATATTAAAATGCAAAATCTTCTACAGTCAATTGTTCTTTATTATTGTCTGTTGTATTCAACATAGACTTTCACGAGGCCTTGGAAATTTTAACACGAAATTAAATTACATTGTTGTTACACATCATGAAGGCTAAAACTAGATAATTCATACAATAAGTATCTTTACGCAGTCCAGGACCGTATTATGAATTCCTCGATGCAGTTTTGTAGATAGTGAGCAGACTGTTTTATCCAATTGAATTCTAGAATTCTTTCAAACTACAAGGATTGCTACCACATAATTTACTTAATATTGAATAGCCATAGTAGACCCACTATTGCGAAATACTGACTCACCAAAATTATGCACTAACAAGAATTTGTGTCAGAAACTCATGCGAAACGTAATATGAGTGACAATATTAACTGGAAAAACGAAAGAAGATAATGTTTTTATCCCACGTATTGCTATTATAGCCATTCGATTTTAAGCAATTATTATGAGTTATAGTAATATTTGTGATAATATTACAATATTATAATATTGCAATAATAATGTAGAGCCTATTTTACTGTTACTGTTAACCCGTCTCTTATTAATAAGTTATGGTCACTAATGACTTGGCCGTTTATAGAAAAATATGATTTTCTGTTGTGGTAGTGTTCTACATTGCCTTCTCCAGGAGAGTGAATTCTGATGAGTATAGTCTCCGTTACTGCAAAACACCCTGAAATCCATGTATTTGAGAGAATCCATCCGTTACAGATTGTAGTTTGGCCTTGAAGAAAATTAAATATATTGTGGGCAGAAAGGCTTAATAATGCATAACGCCGTGGTACGATAAATATTATCATCAATCACAATATTAAATATCTTAATTATGCCTGTAGCATAAGGTCTTAATGTTGTTAAAACTCTATTCATAGGTGAGATGGAATTATTTCGATTAGTCAGTTTCTTTGGATATTTGTGGCACTTTCTTTAATATTCCTCACTAGGGAGGAGAAAACATAAGTAAATATGGTTCGTTTTGGTTTTATATAGTTCCCTTGCCGAGGTCTCCGATAAATCTAACATACAGTTTATTTAGAAATAGACCAAAATTTAAAACCCGGGCAACGCCGGGTATTTTAAGCTAGTAATAATAATAATAATAATAATAATAATAATAATAATAATAATAATAATAATAACAATAATAATAATATCATCATCAACATTCATCCTCATGTAGGCCTACATTTTTTGTTTATCAAGTGCAAATCTAAAATGAGCTCGTAATCAATTAGTAAGATGTATAAAAGTTATCGAAGTACTAGCCGCCACAGTTTCGCTTTTTTTTACTCCCGGTCTGCCTGCTATCTTTGTTCAACCGTTGCACGATAAGGGAGGAATGAAGACTCTTCATTTCACAGCTCGAGAGCGCTGTTCGACATCCCTGGCATAGAAGAAATCTGCTTCAAGTCTCCGAAACCACGTCATGACGGCTTTCTGAATGTCCGTATCGGTATTGAATCGCTTACTATACAGGTGCTTCTTCAACGGTCCGAAAAGATTGAAATCACTGTGTGCCAGGTCAGAGCTGTAGGGAAACTGGTCCAGTATCTCCCACCGGAAGTGCGTCAAAAAGTTTACGATGAATTTCTGCTGGTGAGATGCCCTTTGGGCGCAAAAAATCGGATCACACAACGCCCTTTCACTTTGACTATGTTCCCTTGCTCGCGGCCATATAACAACTGATTTTGCGAGAATATGACGCAACATGTGCGCCATCTAATGGCTGCGTGATAAAGCTGTAGTCTGCTGCTACTGTCCTAGTGGAAAATTCGAACAAGAGGGGAAATATGTTACCCATGAGAACTCTTGTTACCTTAATTTTTTAATCACCTTCATATATGTAATCTTCATCTTACGATGTTTGGGTGACGTATATACGTCCGTTGATGTGACATATTAATGAATTAAATACTATTAGTGTCACAATATAATATATGTGACTATAATAGTATTTAAATTCACCTTCATATATAATCTACTTTTGTTTTGTCAGAATATGTAATTACAATAATTATATATATATATATATATATATATATATAAAAGGTATCCCCGTAACATGCCATGAAGGCACTTGGGGGGCATGGAGGTAGAGCCCCATGCTTTCCATGACCTCGGCACTAGAATGAGGTGGTGTGGTCGGCACCACGCTCTGACCGCCTTTTACCCCCGTAAAAGACCCGGTACTCAATTTTATAGAAGGCTGAGTGAACCTTGGGGCCGTTCTGAAAGTTTGGCAACGAGAAAAAATCCTGTCACCACCTGGGATCGAACCCCGGACCTTCCAGTCCGTAGCCAGCTGCTCTACCAACTGAGCTACCCGGCCGTCAATTATATATATATATATATATATATATATATATATTAATACTAACTCGTAAATTGATAAGGCATAATGTGGTATCTTAAATATATACAGAGTGTTTCTGGGCTAGTGTTACAAACTTTCAGGGATAATGGAGGAAGGACACATGTATCAATTATTTGAGATAAGGAAATGACTGAGTCGAAAGTTACAAGCAAAAATAGTTGTGTGGAAATGAAATAATTTTATTCCTCTGTACACCTTATTTATGTGTATTTATCTGTACATCTTACACTTAGGTACTGTATTCATCTGACGTTGTTTACATTTTCTACTTGTGCGCTGTCTGAGGGATGGGGACAGAAAACTACACTAAAGCAATGCAGATAGCGTAATGTGTAACGGACATGGTCGGTCCTGATATGCACGTCTGTAGACAGCAGTGTATGTGTACAAGTTGCAGTGTCCAGTCGATCAGTCCTAGTGAAATGGAGGAGTACACGAGAGCGGGATAAGCAGACCTGATTTTCGAATACGGATGAGCCAATGGGAACAGTAGACAAGCTCACAGATTTTATCGGACAAAGTACCCACGTAGGAGACATCCGGCCCATACCATCTTTCCACGACTGTTCCAAAGGTTAAGGGAAAGAGGGCACGTGGTGTCAAATTACAATTCCATTTTCACACAATTATTTTTGCTTATAACTTTCGACTCAGTCATTTCCGGACCATGATTCCCTATCTCAAATTGATACATGTTCCCTTCCCCATCATCCCTGAAAGTTTGTAACACCAGCCCGGAAACACCCTGTATATAATATTAATAAATGTGTGTTTTTTTACCTTTTTATTCTTGTCTACTATATTCATGTTTTTATTGAAAGTCACTGGCTTCTGTCTCATTGTCAGTTTATATTAAATGTTTTTTTCTCTCTTTTTCTCTTTCTTTTTTCTCTTGTGTGTTAGTTGTCGGTCTGAATCAGGTTAATTACTGTATTTAGTAAACTGTCTTTGTAAATTTTGTGTTATATTATTGGCTAAGACCACACCGTACACGAAACTGGTTCTTACGGTAGTGGCTAGAAACATTTTTGTTGTATGCATTTGAATTGTACTCACTTTAGTTACTAGCTAAATAAATAAATCAAACAAACAACAAAACAAAACAAAACAAACCAAACCAAACACCAAACCAAACACCAAACCAAACACCAAAACCAAAACCAAAATTTTATTTAACAAAAATAGTAATAAGAAGTCTTAAAAAAATTCACAATTATATCATAACTTTTAAAGAATGCAGTGAATGTAGTAGTCTGAAATTTTGTACCCGTTTCTTCTGGTGCTGCAGAGCGCTACGTGTGGTGGCAAGTGGTGCATTTATTGGCGATTCACACCAACAAGGCAATGAGGAATCTGCGGAACCAAATGCTGGAACAGATCTTCGGCAGCATAGATTCTCCAAGCAGGTAACCAGAAATCTTCTCCATTACACAATTTACATACATATTCTGATTGGGAATACTTTGCATAAAGTAATTGCTTTTTGTTTCCAGATCGACTGTGTGCCTGAAACGTGTGAAAAAATTGATGCCCATGGCCATCAGCTACACACTGGCCTCGGAGGAAGATGTAATCAGTACAGTTTCCAAGGTAATATATTCGTATGAAATAAATAATCATAATTACATCTTAATTTTATTGTGAATCTGGAAAAACAAAGGAACTACTTTTATAGCATAACAACTTGTTACTTAAATTACTTCTAAATGATTGATTAAATGGCAAACTTACTCGTGTTAATTATATAAGCACGTGTGGCTTACAGCTGTTTCGGTGTACACAATCATCAGAGCCTACTAGATCTCGGTGTCATCTCGACATCGCTCCTGTTGTGGGGGTGCGTTTGTGTGTTGAAAAGTAGAGTCAAATAGTGTGTGTTCTAAAATTGATCTGTGTGTTGAGAATTGATCAGGGTGTGTTTCAGTGTGTCTGTATATTTCATATTGTTCTAGTGTGTTGAGTTTTTGGTTTTTGGATTGTATGTGTAGGATTTCCATGTCTGTATTTATGTTATTTTATGCTCGACCATGCCGAAATGTAGTAATTATACACCTGGTAGCAGTCCTTTAATGCATGTCATTAAAGTACACCTACTCATTAAAGTACAGGTGTTCAGCCAATGTCAAGTCAGCTTACAGGTGTTCAGCCAATGACAAGTCAGCTTTGTACCGTTATAAAACCGCAAGTATCGATTATTCTCGGATATGCAATCGAAAGAGAATTAGCGAAAAGTCACGGAGGCTGGAAATCCAATACTGTCGCAGAAGGTTATGTTCTGTTACTATAATAATTAGAGTTAATTGTAAATAATATTCAAATAAATTCAATTTGTCATCTCGTTTTTCAATTCTAAATCAATTTTCAGTTTATACCAGAGTAATGTTCATGTTATTCTGTGCCAAGGTCAATGAAATTTGGCCTCGGAAAAAATCAATACTTTTGCGTCTGCGCACATCTCACAATTCAGGTCAGTTCGCACATAACCATAATTTTGAATACTTTCAAGTTAGAAATATGGTCGAGCATAAAAAGTCGTATGAAACTTGCCTATAATGGTAATTAAGACGCTCGTATAAAAATTATGAAACTCGCTTGCGCTCGTTTCATAAGCAATCATACTTGCGTCTTAATTACTATCATTATAGGCTCGTTGCATAATGTACTAGTATGTATGGTTAGCATTAGTTATGTATTCGGCATATGTAGATGTATTGTGTCCTCTGGTTATTGCTTTAATGTGTTCTTTGTAGCGTGTTTGGAATGATCTGCCTGTCTGTCCAATGTAATAGTTGCGACAAGTCCCGAGGTAGAAATTTTACATGAAAATTCCTGACCTCGCCGGGAATCGAACACGGGCCGGCTAGTCTGGAAGCAGACGCGCTACCACACAGCTAACTCGGCGGACACATTTTGAAATACAGGGTGTAAAAACTTTAATGTTTAGAATTTCAGGAACATGTTCCCTGACACGTTCTACGTTGATTAAACCTAACATACCTATATCCGAAATTGAGGGGTTACAGAGATAACAGAGCTGGAAAAAATAGAACTTCTTGCAGCTCCAAGCATTATACCGTTTAAAGAAGGACTATTTTATGGCATTACTAAGTAGAGATACGTACATAAGAAACATTTGAAAAGCAGTGAATGAAGGAAATTTTACTTTTAAGAGAAATTAAATTAAAATTGTTTAGGTTGCTAAGGAAACGAAACAGACAACAGTTTAAAATAACAGTTGTGAGAAAAATAAACCGTATTGTGACTAGTCTTTTTATTGAGTTTTGACCGTTAAAACATGCCTTTTGTGTACACACATCAGGAATACGCCGACATAGTTTATGTGTATGGACTGTGTGATGGCAATGCAACAGCAGCTGTTTTGGCATATCAAGCACGGTTCCCAAATCGAAGGATTCCTAGTGCACAGGTATTTTCACGTGCCTATTAGCAAATTTCAAGAAGTACAGTGTTTGGAATCTCAATGACATTTTTTTCAACTTTGAACTGCTCCTTTCATACTCACAAGTAGTTGATATTAAAATGTAATATGTTACTAATAAAAATAATGAGATAGACATGTCACTTTCGGAAATTGGTTTTACTTCTTTCAGTATTCAGCGATAAAATTAAACTCAAAAATTTAACTTTGGGGTACAAATAATCCAAACCTATAGAACTTTGGATATAGGTATGTTAGGTTTAATTGACGTAGAACGTGTCAGGGAACATGTTCCAAAAATTCTAAACATTAAAGTTGTTACACCCTGTATAGCATTTTCAAAATTCCCAGCTTGGGACCGCACATTAGAGAAAAGCTCTCAGATATCAGACGTGCAAAGCTGAAGTATCAACACTTCAGTCACCGAGGCTACATGAACCGTGTTTGTCACAGGTGTCGGAGATGATGAACGACATCAGGAGCAGCTTCAACTCGCTGGTGCGGCAGGAAGACTGGATCAACCCGGAGACCAAGCAGGCGGCCCAGGAGAAGGCGGACGCCGTCACCAGCTTCATCGGCTACCAGGAGTGGCTGCTGCAGCCCGGCAAGCTGGACGAGCACTACGCCGACGTTAGTATACCCA